>NC_133124.1:219860519-220197394 GCF_048418815.1 Hemitrygon akajei | reverse complement strand
AGAGGCTGCAGTCAACGTGTGTGCACAGAGTGGTGACCATCCCCTCCCTCCACTCCCCTACTCGGCCAACTCCCCCTCTGATCTACTCCCTCACTGCTAATTCCCCCTCCCTCTGATCTACTCACTCTCGGCCAACTCCCCCTCCCTCTGATCTACTCACTCACTGCCAACTCCCCCCTCTGATATACTCTCTCACTGCCAATTCCCCCTCCCTCTGATCTACTCTCTCACTGCCAACTCCCCCTCCCTCTGATCTACTCTTTCACTGCTAATTCCCCCTCCCTCTGATCTACTCACTCTCGGCCAACTCCCCCTCCCTCTGATCTACTCACTCTTGGCCAACTCCCCCTCCCTCTGATCTACTCTCTCACTGCCAATTCCCCCTCCCTCTGATCTACTCACTCTTGGCCAACTCCCCCTCTGATCTACTCACTCTCGGCCAACTCCCCCTCCCTCCACTCCCCTACTCACTCTCGGCCAATTCCCCCTCCCTCTGATCTACTCACTCTCGGCCAACTCCCCCTCCCTCTGATCTACTCTCTCACTGCCAATTCCCCCTCCCTCTGATCTACTCTCTCACTGCTAATTCCCCCTCCCTCTGATCTACTCTCTCACTGCCAATTCCCCCTCCCTCTGATCTACTCACTCACTGCTAATTCCCCCTCCCTCTGATCTACTCTCTCACTGCCAATTCCCCCTCCCTCTGATCTACTCTCTCACTGCTAATTCCCCGTCCCTTTGATCTACTCACTCACTGCTAATTCCCCCTCCCTCTGATCTACTCTTTCACTGCTAATTCCCCCTCCCTCTGATCTACTCACTCTCGGCCAACTCCCCCTCCCTCTGATCTACTCTCTCACTGCCAATTCCCCCTCCCTCTGATCTACTCTCTCACTGCCAATTCCCCCTCCCTCTGATCTACTCACTCTTGGCCAACTCCCCCTCTGATCTACTCTCTCACTGCCAATTCCCCCTCCCTCTATTCCTCTACTCACTCACTGCCAATTCCCCCTCCCTCTGATCTACTCACTCTCGGCCAACTCCCCCTCCCTCCACTCCCCTACTCACTCTCGGCCAATTCCCCCTCCCTCTGATCTACTCACTCTCGGCCAACTCCCCCTCCCTCTGATCTACTCTCTCACTGCCAATTCCCCCTCCCTTTGATCTACTCTCTCACTGCCAATTCCCCCTCCCTCTGATCTACTCACTCACTGCTAATTCCCCCTCCCTCTGATCTACTCTCTCACTGCCAATTCCCCCTCCCTCTGATCTACTCACTCACTGCTAATTCCCCCTCCCTCTGATCTACTCTCTCACTGCCAATTCCCCCTCCCTCTGATCTACTCTCTCACTGCCAACTCCCCCTCCCTCTGATCTACTCTTTCACTGCTAATTCCCCCTCCCTCTGATCTACTCACTCTCGGCCAACTCCCCATCCCTCTGATCTACTCACTCTTGGCCAACTCCCCCTCCCTCTGATCTACTCTCTCACTGCCAATTCCCCCTCCCTCTGATCTACTCACTCTTGGCCAACTCCCCCTCTGATCTACTCTCTCACTGCCAATTCCCCCTCCCTCTATTCCTCTACTCACTCACTGCCAATTCCCCCTCCCTCTGATCTACTCACTCTCGGCCAACTCCCCCTCCCTCCACTCCCCTACTCACTCTCGGCCAATTCCCCCTCCCTCTGATCTACTCACTCTCGGCCAACTCCCCCTCCCTCTGATCTACTCACTCTCGGCCAACTCCCCCTCCCTCTGATCTACTCACTCTCGGCCAACTCCCCCTCCCTCTGATCTACTCTCTCACTGCTAATTCCCCCTCCCTCTGATCTACTCTCTCACTGCCAATTCCCCCTCCCTCTGATCTACTCTCTCACTGCCAATTCCCCCTCTGATCTACTCACTCACTGCCAATTCCCCCTCCCTCTGATCTACTCTCTCACTGCCAATTCCCCCTCCCTCTGATCTACTCTCTCACTGCCAATTCCCCCTCCCTCTGATCTACTCTCTCACTGCCAATTCCCCCTCTGATCTACTCACTCACTGCCAATTCCCCCTCCCTCTGATCTACTCTCTCACTGCTAATTCCCCCTCCCTCTGATCTACTCTCTCACTGCTAATTCCCCCTCCCTCTGATCTACTCTCTCACTGCCAATTCCCCCTCCCTCTGATCTACTCACTCACTGCCAATTCCCCCTCCCTCTGATCTACTCACTCACTACCAACTCCCCCTCTGATCTACTCACTCACTGCCAATTCCCCCTCCCTCTGATCTACTCTCTCACTGCCAATTCCCCCTCCCTCTGATCTACTCACTCACTGCCAATTCCCCCTCTGATCAACTCACTCACTGCCAATTCCCCCTCCCTCTGATCTACTCTCTCACTGCCAATTCCCCCTTCCTCTATTCCTCTACTCACTCACTGCCAGCTCCGCTCCCCCCCCCCCCCCAGTCCTCCTTATAATGTTCTGCTTCACCAGGGTCCTCCTTCACAAACTCCTCACACTCCCACACTGTACTGATCCAAACGCTGTTCCGGCTGTCCCGAAATCCCAATCCCTATTCCACAAACTCCTCAGCCCCCTCCCACCCTCTACATCGTCTCCAAAATGTCTGGACAGGCCAAATGGAACTGAATTTGCGTTTCTATCACATTTGTTCACAGACAATCAGATGTCGACTGTATCAGATCAGGGACTGTGCGTTCACATAAAGCCAGTGTTTCTCGGGGAACGAGTGATCATAACTTGATACAATTTCATACTGTTTGGGTATAAAGTAGTTGAGTCTTTATGAGAGATTATAATTTTATCTATTTATTTTATTTAGAAACACAGCTAGTCAGGAGTCAGAGGACTTTTCGGGAGAGCAGTGTTATGTGGCGGCACGAGGACATACCCGACCAAAACGTTTCCATAGACGGCTTCCAGACTGTTCGGGCCGATCGGAATTGCACTGAGAGCAGTCAGCGTAAAGGAGGGGGGTTTTCTGTTCTGGTTAACAACAGATGGTGCAGTCCTGGTCATATTACGATCAAGGAACGTGTTTGTAGCCCGGACATTGAACTTTCTGCTGTTGGACTCCAGCCATATTATTTGCCAAGGGAAATCTCACATGCAGTTGTGGTTGTTGTGTACATCCCTCCCTCTGCCAACCAGACGTCGGCGTGTATCATCATTCACACTGTCATAGCCGGACTACAAACCCAGCACCCGAGTGCCCTCATTACCATCTCGGGTGACTTCAACCATGTTACCGTGGCTAGAACACTGCCCAACTTCACGCAGTATGTGAGCTGTACAACCAGAGGGGAGAGGACCCTGGACTTGATGTATGCTAACGTTAAGGATGCTTACAGCTCCTCTCCCCTCCCCCCACCGGGAAGGTCAGATCACAACCTGGTGCATCTCAAACCCTGCTACGTGCCTCTGGTGAAGAGTAAACCTGCAACCTCGAGGTCAGTGAGGAAATGGTCGGGGGAGGCTTATGAGGCACTCCAGGATTGTTTTGAGGCGACAGACTGGCAGGCCCTCTGTGAGCCACATGGAGAGGACATTGATGGGCTCACAGAGTGCATCACTGGTTACATCAACTTCTGTGTGGACTGCAGTGTTCCGGCAAGAACTGTCCTTTGTTATTCAAATAATAAGCCATGGGTAACAAAGGACATTAAGGACATCCTGAAAGCTAAAAAGGGGCATTTAGAGATGGAAATAGGGAGGAGCAGAGGACAATACAGAGGGACCTGAAAGCTAAGATCAGGGAGGCTAAAGACAGGTATAGGAGGAAGCTTGAGTCGAAACTCCAGCAGAACAACATGAGAGAGGTCTGGAGTGGGATGAGGACCATCACTGGGTTCCGGCAAACTAGCAACAGAGGAGCTGAAGGCAGTGTGGACAGGGCCAACGAACTTAACCTGTTCTTCAACAGATTTGACACTGTGGCCCCTGCCCATCCCCCACATGATTCATCTGTTGTCGGCCCCCAACCAACACATACTCCACTCTCCCCTCCTACCCCTCCTCACAGCCCCCCACCCTGCTCTCATGACTACACCCCTCCCCCACCTGAAACCACCACGGTGGGCTTCACAGCTGAACAGGTGAGAAGACAGCTGAAACGTCTCCACCCAAGCAAGGCTGCAGGCCCGGATGGTGTCAGCCCCAGGGTGCTCAAAGCCTGTGCCCCCCAGCTATGTGGAGTACTTCACCATGTCTTCAACCTGAGCCTGAGTCTCCAGAGGGTTCCTGTGCTGTGGGAGACACCCTGCCTCGTTCCTGTACCGAAGACGCCGCGCCCCAGTGGCTCCAATGACTACAGACCGGTGGCATTGACCTCCCACATCATGAAGACCCTGGAGAGACTTGTTCTAGAGCAGCTCCGGCCTATGGTTAGGCTTGGTACAGCAACTGCACTGCCCAAGAAACCGCAGTCTTGTGGACACAGCTCAGCACATCATAGAAACCAGCCTCCCCTCCATGGACTCAACCTACACTTTCCAGTGCCTGATATCAACCCCATATGTGCTCTCTTCTCCCCCCCTCCCATCAGACAGAAGATACAAAAGTCTGAAAGCTCGTACTGCCCGGCTCAAGGACACATTCTACCCCACTGGTAAGAGACTTTTGGACACTTCCATGGTACAATAAAACAGACTCATGATCTCACAATCTGGCTCGTTATGGTCTTGCAGCTTATCGTCTGCACTTTCTCTGTAGCTGTTACACTTTATTCTGCATTCTGTTATTGCTTGATCTTGTTCTATCTCGGTGCACTGTGTAATGACTTTTACTTCATTTAGAGATGCAGCCTGGAATTGGTGCTTGCAGCCTTCGAGCTGTACCTCCCAACAACCCTGATTTACCCCTAATCTAATCACGGGACAATTTACAATGACCGATTAACCTACCCCGATTTACCTCTAATCTAATCACGGGACAATTTACAATGACCGATTAACCTACCCCAATTTACCCCTAATCTAATCACGGGACAATTTACAATGACCGATTAACCTACCCCGATTTACCTCTAATCTAATCACGGGACAATTTACAATGACCGATTAACCTACCCCAATTTACCCCTAATCTAATCACGGGACAATTTACAATGACCGATTAACCTGCCTGGTACACCTTTGGACTGTGGGAGGAAACTGGAGAATGGGGAGGAAACCCCCACGTTCCACGGGAAGACATAAAGACTCCTTACAGAGGATGCCGCGGCTGGGATTGAACTCTGAACTCAAACGCCCAGAACTGTATTAATGTCACTACACCGCCATGGCAATTTGATCGATATGAGCAGTGACAAGACAAGTGTCTCACTTGTACCTCAATACACATGGCATTAATAAACCAGCTCCAATGCCCTTGTTCCGAGTGTGGACTCACCAGGCCTCGGCCAACCCAAGACTGAGCTGATATCATGCGCTGAGCCCATTCCTGGATCTCCATCATTAGGCCAGTCTGCCATAACTTTGCTGTTCTCCCGGAGTTCAGATGAGCGATCGCCTGAAACAGATTTAGCATCAAACAGTGCAATGAAGTGACCCTGACCACAGCCAAGGCCAAATAATGGTGAGTGTCCTGTTACTGAGCCAGGGAGGAGGGTGGCCTTGAAACCTCTGATCACCTCCACTGAGTGGTATCACCCCAGTGTCTGTGCTGCCCTCCGGCGTTCGCTCGGTGAAAGACAAACTAGATTGCATTCACCTGCAGCTAGATTGTGCGAAATGAGGAACTACTGCGGGTTGTTCTTGCAGAAACATGTCTCCAGGACAACATTAACCTACAGACCGTGACACTCAGGAACTTGGGCTATATCTTTTTTTTATAACTCCGTGTTTATCTACCATTATAATTACATGGGCTGTGTCTGTGTGTGGCTGTTACTAACACTGCCCATTACACCTCTGGCATTTAGTGTGGCAATGAAGGCTCTCCTTCTCTGGCAATGTTCAGGGCTTCCTTCGTCATGTCAGTAGCTTCCTCTCAGCTTTCCCTGTCAGTCATACGAGTCCCAGGTGGAGTCTCAGGAATACCATCACACTCAGGTGGAGAAGGGTTCTTCATTGCTGTTTCTGTAACAGTGTTGTTGGCCCTGAGCTGAACCCCCGAACCTGGAGGACTGGTGGGCCACTCTTAGCCTGGCCTCTACCCTTTGACCTGTTTGGCATGGGTGACCCTACCAAGAGCCAAAGCGTAAACCCCTGACTCCAGCCAACACAACTCTCCGAGTCATTGAGGCACACAAGCCTCCAAACCCAATGACAAGGTTGTGGTCCTCTTGGAAGGTGTGACTACTACTGGAGTGCTTTGCACTGTGGCCCCAGAGGAACACGGTTTCATTTGGCTGTCTTCATGCGTATCACAATTAAACTAGAACTTCAAGTCTGTTTCTTCATCTATGCCCCGGCCCCGCTCTCCCTACATTTGTCATACCACACTGGTTTTGTGACATCCTGTGCCCAATCTAACTCTGAGTTAACTCTCTGATTGGCTAATTCTTGACTCTTGATTTTCTTATTTTCATACAGTAATTTTGCAAGTTGCAAGTGAAATGGTTCAGAGGTGTTCTGAGAGGATCATTCTTGCATTGCATCAGGATTTTACCCAGCTGCTCACAGCAGAGGTCCATCGAGACAGGGGGACAGAGGAGATGTTTCCCCAGGGAGTCCATCACACAGAGACAGACTCGTGATAGTGGGGTTTGCTGAGTACCAATAAGCTGCCTTGCTGTCCGAGGGGTAACTAGAGCAATATACAAAATAATTTATTTCCTTTCATCTTCCCTGACAATTACAGAGTAGAATAACTGATGAGAAGCTGAGTGCAGGATGTGTAAAGTTCCTCTACTTTCACATATCAGGTCTCTTCCAATGTCCCCTTTCTCTCAGCCCTCACTTCCTTCCCACCACCTCCCATACATCCAAAGTACCTTCCTTCCATCCATCTATATCTATCTATCTCTATCTATCTCTCTCCCTCCTCTCTCTCCCTCTTTATCTCTATCTATCTCTCTCCCTCTATCTCTCTCTATATATCTCCCTCCCTCTATCTCCTTCTCCCTCTCTTTATCTCTATCTATATCTCTCTCCCTCTATCTCTCTCTATATCTCCCTCCCTCTATCTCTCTCTCCCTCTCTTTATCTATATCTCTCTCCCTCCCTCTAGCTTGATCTATATATCTCTCTCTATCTCTCTCTCTTTCCCTCCTCTCTTTCTCCCTCTTTATCTCTATCTATCTCTCTCTATATATCTCCCTCCCTCTATCTCTCTCTCCCTCCCTCTATCTCCTTCTCCCTCTCTTTATCTCTATCTATATCTCTCTCCCTCTATCTCTCTCTATATCTCCCTCCCTCTATCTCTCTCTCCCTCTCTTTATCTATATCTCTCTCCCTCCCTCTATCTCAATCTATATATCTCCCTCTCCCTCTCTTTATCTCTATCTCTCTCCCTCTATCTCTCTCCCTCTATCTCTCTCTATTTCTCTAACTGTATCTCTCTATGACTCTTTCAATCTATATCTCTATATCTATGGCTCTCTCTATTTCTCTCCATCTGTGTCTATATCACTTCTCTCCCTCTGTCTCTCATTTTCTCTATTTTTCAGCTTTTGTTTCCCATAAGTTCAACTATATTTCTTTATTTTCCTGTAAATGCCCACAAGAAAATGATTCTCACAGTATATGGTACTGTATATGTACCTTGATAATAAATTACTTCTCTCTCTCTCACCTATTAGTCTGTCCTTTCCATAATGAACTTGTTTCCTCACTTGTCATCATGAAACATTGACCCTTTTTCTCTTTCTCTAAAGATGCCACCTGACCTGCTGAGTATTTCTTGCTTTTTGGCTTCTCTCTCTATTTCTAATTTTGTTCACCTGCTCCTTCCGTCTCCTCCTGCTATACACTTATCACTCCTGTTCCCTCTGCACCACCATATATCTCACTCTCTCTCTCTAACTTCTTGTTCTGATGAAAGATTATTGACCTGAAACATTGACTGAATCTCTCTCCACAGCCGCTGCCTGACCTGCTGAGCTTTATACGGAAGCAGAAGTCCTCATTTAGTGGACGAGGAACGTGCTTCTCTCCAACTCTACCTGTGATGTTACTGACTCCTTTTGCTCCTGCAGGACTGGATGACTGATGTGCTTTCCAGTGAAGACAGACGCATGGGAACTCTTACGCTCCTTACTCTTCTTCCACTGTTCACCAAGGACAGAAAGGGAGAAGTTAGACCCAGTGCAATATGAAGTTACAAGCAAGATGCAGGAGGAACTCAAAAGATTCAAAGTACATTTATTTAAATTCTGTACGCAGTAAACAATCCTGAGATTTGTCCCTCACAGACGGCCATGAAACAAGGAGAATCATGGAACCCATTAAAAAAAACATCAAATCCCCAATGTGCAAAAAAAAAAACAGAACAGATCATGCAAACAGCAAAAACGAGCGTAAAAACACATCGTCTAAAACATCAAACTACAGTCCGGGACTGTTCAGTACAGCTCGCTTCAGTTCAATTTAGCACCATGTCTTTGGTATCCACAGGCCACCCCCATCAAAAATCTCACAAAATAGCAACAAAAACAGAGCAAACAGAAACCAGAAACACATCATATCGTGAACTACAGAGCCCAGGCCACAAACCACGGCGATCAAACCTTTCCCAAAACCTTGAACTCCAGCACCATCCACCCACAGCATCCAGAGGGAGAGGGGGAGAGGGAGAAGGTAGAGGGAGAGGGAGAGGGAGAGGGGGGAGGGTAGAGGGTAGAGGGAGAGGGAGAGGGAGAGGGTAGAGGGAGAGGGAGAGGGAGGGACCGGTCAAGTGCAGGCTCCTGCATCTGAAGACATTGACTGAGAGAGAGAGGGACTACTCAAACGCGGGCGACTGACTGAACATCCGCTTGCCTTCCCCTCTTGTCCTCTTTGGTTGTCATCAGGTCAGTCAGCATCTGTGCAGATGGACAGCCGACATTTTGGATAAAAACCCTTCATTTGGGCTGGAAGATAGAGGGGTAATTGCCAGAAAGCCAGAGGATAGGAGGGGTGGAGCTAGAGTTGGGAGGTGAGGGGTAGATTCAGGTGAGGAGGCAAAACTTCATCCTCGATGGTCCAAGTGCAGATGAGGTATCTTTTAATTATCCAGCTGTGGTGGTTAGCTTGAGGGTATTACAGTCCCAGTGACCCGGGTTCAATTCCCACCGCTGTCTGAAAGGAATTTGTACGTTGTCCCCGTGTCTGCCTGGGTTTCCTCCCACATTCCAAAGGCACACAGATCAGAGTTACTGAGTTGTGGGCTTTGCTGTGCTGGTGTTGGAAACGTGGTGAAACTTGCAGGCCACCCCCGGCACCTCCTCGGACTGTGATGGGTGTCATCACAAACGACGCATTTCACTGTATGTTTCGACGTACGTGGGACGAACAGGGCTAATCCTAATCCTGCATTTGGCAGGCTGAGCCCGGGATGGCAGAGATGCAGTGCCGACGTAAAATCTCACGCTTCTCTGTGTCCCTTGGTGTAACGCAGTCACACAGCTCCACAGGAGGAGTAGATCATTCTGCAGATGCTGGAAATCCAGAGTAACACACACAAAATGCTGGAGGAACTCAGCAGGTCAGACAGTGTCTATGGACAGAGTAACACACACAAAATGCTGGAGGAACTCAGCAGGTCAGACAGTGTCTATGGACAGAGTAACACACACAAAATGCTGGAGGAACTCAGCAGGTCAGACAGCGTCTATGGACAGAGTAACACACACAAAATGCTGGAGGAACTCAGCAGGTCAGACAGTGTCTATGGACAGAGTAACACACACAAAATGCTGGAGGAACTCAGCAGGTCAGACAGCGTCTATGGACAGAGTAACACACACAAAATGCTGCAGGAACTCAGCAGGTCAGACAGTGTCTATGGTCAGAGTAACACACACAAAATGCTGCAGGAACTCAGCAGGTCAGACAGTGTCTATGGACAGAGTAACACACACAAAATGCTGGAGGAACTCAGCAGGTCAGACAGTGTCTATGGTCAGAGTAACACACACAAAATGCCGGAGGAACTCAGCAGGTCGGGCAGTGTCTATGGAAGTCGGCAGAGTGGAAGAAGCTAGGGAAAATGACAGCAGAGGGTTTTGTTGACCCAGGCAACTTCTTCGAGGTGTCCATTAAACAGCCTACTCTTCCTTTCTTTTCTGTACAAGGTGGCTGGGGTTCTGTTGAAACCCGTGATCTGCAGTACAAACTACCGTTCCCTGCAAGAGGTGGGTTTTCACACCAGTCGTGTGGTCTGACATTTCTGTACCCCCAGGAACGGCCTGGAAGACGTGCGCCTTGGGCGGGGGGGGGGGGGGGGGACCCGATTCCTTGTCGACTTCGCCGACTGAAGCGTCTTGGAGGTCGAAGCATCGAGACTGCAGGCGCTGTCAGAAGAAGACCCCCTGCACTCAAGTGCTACTTCTCTCGATGGAGGGAGAGACTGCCGGTCCCCAGATTGGGAGGTTCTTGGAGAAATGGCGCTGAAGATTGTAACATGGGGGCAGCGGAGTCTCATCGCTACAGGAGAGCGAGAGAGAGAGCCTCTCTGGCATATGGACTGTAATGTTTGATGAACTCTAGATCAATATCCCTTTGGGGGCTTTTTCCATTGCTTTTATGGTGGGGGAAGGGTGGATGCCTCTGCTGTTGCTTGTGTGTAGGAGGGGGAGGGGTGGCTTTGGGGTTCTGATATCACCATCATCCTATCTTGGGGGGTTTCTTGTTTCACGGACGCCTGTGAAGAGTAAGAATTTCAGACTGTATACATCCTCTGATATTAAATTTGACATTTTGGACCGAGGCACTTCATCAGGACAGGAAAGGGAGGGGGAAGATGCCAGAATAAGAAAGCGGGGGGGGGGGGGGGGAATGAGTACAAGCCAGAAGGTGACGGGTGAAGCCAGGCGCATGGGGGAGGGGGTGAAGAATGACACTGGGAGATGGTAGGTGGGAAAGTTAAAGGGCTAAAGAAAGAAATCTGACAGGAGAGGAGAGAGGACGATGGGAGAAAGGGAGGTGGGGGGGGGCACCAGGGGGAGGTGATAGGCAGGTGAGGTGAAGAGGTAAAAGGCCAGGGTGGCCTTGTTATCCGGTTCCAGCAGTCTGCAGATCACTGGCCACTTACCCTGTCTTGTGCACTGTAGGAGATTCTGTGCAGTTCAGTGTAGCAGATCCTAATGCCTCTGTACAGCACTATAAGCAAGAGACCGCCGACAAACACCGTGAATGAGGACCCGATTGCCCCCCACCACATGTCCTGATTTATGATCCGACAGTTGACACTTGGCTTCTCTATCTCTTCAGAGTCTAGATTCTGTTTTACAGTGGATTCTGTCATGCGCTCACCAAACCTCAGTTTGAGAGCAGCAAAGAACGAATTCCCCATCTTACGTGCTCCTCTCAGTCCTGATTTCAAATGCTGGTCTCCCTGGCTGTAAGCGTCCAGTCCACTGATATTACCCCACCCACCATTAGTGTTGTAGGCCCGCCCACCATTGTCCAATGATATTACCCCACCCACCATTGTGTGTCACCCTCCAATAGAGTGTTGTAGACCCACCCACCATTGTCCACTGATATTACCCCGCCCACCATTAGTGTTGTAGGCCCACCCACCATTGTCCACTGATATTACCCCGCCCACCATTAGTGTTGTAGACCCACCCACCATTGTCCACTGATATTACCCTGCCCACCATTAGTGTTGTAGGCCCGCCCACCATTGTCCACTGATATTACCCCGCCCACCATTAGTGTTGTAGGCCCACCCACCATTGTCCACTGATATTACCCCGCCCACCATTAGTGTTGTAGACCCACCCACCATTGTCCACTGATATTACCCCGCCCACCATTAGTGTTGTAGGCCCACCCACCATTGTCCACTGATATTACCCCGCCCACCATTAGTGTTGTAGGCCCGCCCACCATTGTCCAATGATATTACCCCGCCCACCATTAGTGTTGTAGGCCCACCCACCATTGTCCACTGATATTACCCCGCCCACCATTAGTGTTGTAGGCCCACCCACCATTGTCCACTGATATTACCCCGCCCACCATTAGTGTTGTAGGCCCACCCACCATTGTCCACTGATTTCTTATTTTTATTCTTTTTTTCTTTAATTGGGCTCTTTCGGGTTTCTTGCTTTGGGGCTACCTGTGAGCAAGCAGATCTCCAGGTTGTATAATTTATACATTCTTTGATAATCCATGAACTTTGAATCTTGAAATCCAAACCAACACACAGAAAATGCTGGAGGAACTCAGCAGGTCAGGCAGCATCTATGGAGATGAATAAACAGCCATTATTTTGGACTGAGCCTCCTTCGGGACTGGAATAGGGTAACTCGAACAGTTTGCCTGTTCCTCATTGACTTTCTTCAGAACTTTCACTCAATGGCCAGAGTTTGTCTGTCTTTGCAGGAACTGAATATACAAAAAAACCATACAGGAAACAGCTTCAGACTGAAGAGCTAAAGTAATTAACATCCATGAGAAAGAATGTAGTAAAGGAATTAATGAGACAGAAAGCCGATAAATCACCACAAACTTGAGACTAGCATCTATTTCAATTGCTAAGTGTGGTTGTTGCTCCAGAACCCAGTGCCTGCAGTTTCTCATGCCTTCATCTCAGGATCAAGAATCAACTTTATCCACCATTTACATTTACATGTATTAGGAATTTACCGTGGTGTGTAGGTCAGTGAGCGACATGCAACAAAAAACAACTTTCAACAATTATAAAGAATAAAGAATTACATATAAATAAGAATATTAATTATCTTCAAGGTTAAAGGATGGGTATAGAATAAAGTTTGCTTAAATAAATACTGGCATGTATTTACAATATGAACAACATTGTAGGGTAGATTTGGATAGAAGATGGGAGGTGTCAGTGGGTGACAGGTGTGGGTTGTAAGCAGGTGAAACCAGGTAGGAGGTGGCAGGACATCTTCAAAAGGCAATAACCCAAAAGTTGGCACCCATCATTAAGGACCCCATCACCCAGGACATGCCCTCTTCTCATTGCTACCATCAGGGAGAAGGTACAGAAGCCTGAAAGCACACACTCAACTATTCAGGAACAGCTTCTCCCCCTCTGCCATCCGATTTCTGAATGGACAATGAAACTCTGGTTTAAGATGGCGCAACTGACATTGGGGAACAGCTTATTGACAGTTTTTCAAAGCAAGAAATGTGACTAAATACTCTATTAATAACACTTGTTATGTAGAAAATTGTGGTAAGTGATCACAAACAACAAAGAAGACGAGGCTGATCCAAGTATCGAGGCGTGTAGTTATAGGATGAAGTTGGAGATGGAGAGAGCAAAGCAGAGTAAAGTTGGAGTGGGTTTGTTTCAGAGCTTGTCCACCTAAACCGGGAGTGAGGCTGGATCAATGTAGGCGCCAAGCCAACTTAGAAAGGTTGAGCATAGGCCAGAACACGGGGTCTAGACCCATAGGGTATCGAAGCAACATGGCCCAGGTCCTAGTGAGGGGAACAATCTGGTGCTTGGACAATTTAAACGCCAGGCCGGATGAACTGTAAAGGCAGGGTGTTGGGACCGGAGGCAAGGCTTGGGCCGATTCTGCTCTACGATGTTTTACTCCGAGCTCCTCGGTGCTGAGGGTGAGACCGCTCCGGGCTCGGGCAGCTCCGGGCTCGGTGAGACAGCTCCGGGCTCGGTGAGACCGCTCCGGGCTCGGGGAGACAGCTCCGGGCTCGGTGAGACCGCTCCGGGCTCGGGGAGACAGCTCCGGGCTCGGTGAGACCGCTCCGGGCTCGGTGAGACCGCTCCGGGCTCGGGGAGACCGCTCCGGGCTCGGTGAGACAGATCCGGGCTCGGGTAGACCGCTCCGGGCTCGGTGAGGCAGCCCCGGGCTCGGTGAGGCAGCCCCGGGCTCGGGGAGACCGCTCCGGGCTCGGTGAGACCGCTCCGGGCTCGGGGAGGCAGCTCCGGGCTCGGTGAGGCAGCTCCGGGCTCGGGGAGACAGCTCCGGGCTCGGTGAGACTGCTCCGGGCTCGGGGAGACCGCTCCGGGCTCGGTGAGACAGCTCCGGGCTCGGGGAGACCGCTCCGGGCTCGGTGAGACAGCTCCGGGCTCGGGGAGACCGCTCCGGGCTCGGTGAGACAGCTCCGGGCTCGGTGAGACCGCTCCGGGCTCGGGGAGACCGCTCCGGGCTCGGTGAGACAGCTCCGGGCTCGGGGAGACCGCTCCGGGCTCGGGGAGACCGCTCCGGGCTAGGTGAGACCGCTCCGGGCTCGGGGAGACAGCTCCGGGCTCGGGGAGACAGCTCCGGGCTCGGTGAGACCACCCCGGGCTCGGTGAGGCAGCCCCGGGCTCGGGGAGACCGCTCCGGGCTCGGTGAGACAGCTCCGGGCTCGGTGAGGCAGCTCCGGGCTCGGGGAGACAGCTCCGGGCTCGGTGAGACTGCTCCGGGCTCGGGGAGACCGCTCCGGGCTCGGGGAGACAGCTCCGGGCTCGGGGAGACAGCTCCGGGCTCGGGGAGGCAGCTCCGGGCTCGGTGAGACAGCTCCGGGCTAGGGGAGACAGCTCCGGGCTCGGTGAGACTGCTCCGGGCTCGGTGAGACCGCTCCGGGCTCGGTGAGACAGCTCCGGGCTCGGTGAGACAGCTCCGGGCTCGGTGATACCGCTCCGGGCTCGGGGAGACAGCTCCGGGCTCGGTGAGACCGCTCCGGGCTCGGGGAGACAGCTCCGGGCTCGGTGAGACTGCTCCGGGCTCGGGGAGGCAGCTCCGGGCTCGGTGAGACTGCTCCGGGCTCGGGGAGACCGCTCCGGGCTCGGTGAGACAGCTCCGGGCTCGGGGAGACCGCTCCGGGCTCGGTGAGACCGCTCCGGGCTCGGGGAGACAGCTCCGGGCTCGGGGAGACAGCTCCGGGCTCGGTGAGACCGCCCCGGGCTCGGTGAGGCAGCCCCGGGCTCGGTGAGGCAGCCCCGGGCTCGGTGAGGCAGCCCCGGGCTCGGGGAGACAGCCCCGGGCTCGGTGAGACCGCTCCGGGCTCGGTGAGACAGCTCCGGGCTCGGGGAGACAGCTCCGGGCTCGGGGAGGCAGCTCCGGGCTCGGTGAGACAGCTCCGGGTTAGGGGAGACAGCTCCGGGCTCGGTGAGACTGCTCCGGGCTCGGTGAGACCGCTCCGGGCTCGGTGAGACAGCTCCGGGCTCGGTGAGACAGCTCCGGGCTCGGTGATACCGCTCCGGGCTCGGGGAGACAGCTCCGGGCTCGGTGAGACCGCTCCAGGCTCGGGGGAGACAGCTCCGGGCTCGGTGAGACAGCTCCGGGCTCGGGGAGGCAGCCCCGGGCTCGGTGAGACCGCTCCGGGCTCGGGGAGACAGCCCCGGGCTCGGGGAGACAGCTCCGGGCTCGGGGAGACAGCTCCGGGCTCAGTGAGACCGCTCCGGGCTCGGGGAGACCGCTCCGGGCTCGGTGAGACAGCTCCGGGCTCGGGGAGACCGCTCCGGGCTCGGTGAGACCGCTCCGGGCTCGGGGAGACAGCTCCGGGCTCGGGGAGACAGCTCCGGGCTCGGTGAGACCGCCCCGGGCTCGGTGAGGCAGCCCCGGGCTCGGTGAGGCAGCCCCGGGCTCGGTGAGGCAGCCCCGGGCTCGGGGAGACAGCTCCGGGCTCGGTGAGACAGCTCCGGGCTCGGGGAGACAGCTCCGGGCTCGGGGAGACAGCTCCAGGCTCGGGGAGGCAGCTCCGGGCTCGGTGAGACAGCTCCGGGCTAGGGGAGACAGCTCCGGGCTCGGTGAGACTGCTCCGGGCTCGGTGAGACCACTCCGGGCTCGGTGAGACAGCTCCGGGCTCGGTGAGACAGCTCCGGGCTCGGTGATACCGCTCTGGGCTCGGGGAGACAGCTCCGGGCTCGGTGAGACCGCTCCGGGCTCGGGGAGACAGCTCCGGGCTCGGTGAGACCGCTCCGGGCTCGGTGAGGCAGCTCCGGGCTCGGTGAGACCGCTCCGGGCTCGGGGAGACAGCTCCGGGCTTGGGGAGACTGCTCCGGGCTCGGTGAGACAGCTCCGGGCTCGGGGAGACAGCTCCGGGCTCGGGGAGACAGCTCCGGGCTCGGGGAGACAGCTCCGGGCTTGGGCAGCTCCGGGCTCGGTGAGACCGCTCCGGGCTCGGGGAGACAGCCCCGGGCTCGGTGAGGCAGCCCCGGGCTCGGTGAGGCAGCCCCGGGCTCGGTGAGACAGCTCCAGGCTCGGTGAGACAGCTCCGGGCTCGGGCAGCTCCGGGCTCGGTGAGACCGCTCCGGGCTCGGTGAGACCGCTCCGGGCTCGGGGAGACAGCTCCGGGCTTGGGGAGACTGCTCCGGGCTCGGGCAGCTCCGGGCTCGGTGAGACAGCTCCGGGCTCGGGGAGACAGCTCCGGGCTTGGGCAGCTCCGGGCTCGGTGAGACCGCTCCGGGCTCGGGGAGACAGCCCCGGGCTCGGTGAGGCAGCCCCGGGCTCGGTGAGGCAGCCCCGGGCTCGGTGAGACAGCTCCAGGCTCGGTGAGACAGCTCCGGGCTCGGGCAGCTCCGGGCTCGGTGAGACCGCTCCGGGCTCGGTGAGACAGCTCCGGGCTCGGTGAGACAGCTCCGGGCTCGGTGAGACCGCTCCGGGCTCGGGCAGCTCCGGGCTCGGTGAGACCGCTCCGGGCTCGGGGAGACAGCCCCGGGCTCGGTGAGGCAGCCCCGGGCTCGGTGAGGCAGCCCCGGGCTCGGTGAGACAGCTCCAGGCTCGGTGAGACAGCTCCGGGCTCGGGCAGCTCCGGGCTCGGTGAGACCGCTCCGGGCTCGGTGAGACAGCTCCGGGCTCGGTGAGACAGCTCCGGGCTCGGTGAGACCGCTCCGGGCTCGGGCAGCTCCGGGCTCGGTGAGACCGCTCCGGGCTCGGGCAGCTCCGGGCTCGGTGAGACAGCTCTGGGCTCAGTGAGACAGCTCCAGGCTCGGTGAGACAGCTCCGGGCTCGGGCAGCTCCGGGCTCGGTGAGACCGCTCCGGGCTCGGGCAGCTCTGGGCTCAGTGAGACCGCTCCGGGCTCGGTGTTTGTGAGCTTCCCGGTGACTTGCCTCTGTGTGATGGACTGAGACCGAGACTACGGGCCCATTCCGACTGCCCCAGGCCCCGGGTCAATGGACTCAATTTCATTACGAATGCTTTATTGTTTGCATAGTTTGTTTTCTTTCTCTCTCTGCACGTTGGGTGTTGGTCTTTTTTAAAAATTGGGTTCTGTTTTGTTTCTTGTTTTCTGGCTGACTGTAAGCAGATGAAACGCAAAGTTGTATAATTTATGCACACTTGATAACATTTGTACTTTGAAATTTCGACATTAAAACTGATTCGGATTCTGACTCTAAATTGAAGGAGTAGAGGTGGGCCAGGAGGAGGAGAGGGGCAGATAGACGCCACAGGTGGGTGTTACCTGAAGCTGGAAAGTATAATGTTCATACCATTGGATATAGACCACTCGGGCTCAATGCGAGCTGTTGTTCCTTTAGTCAGACAGGTCGGCATCAAAATTAGGAAGGACATGAAATGGAATAAAACTGGAGGCTCAAGTTGGCCGTAGTTTTCAGCAGATATAGGGCCAGGCACATCGTGCTTGACCATAAGAGCATAAAACACAGGAGCAGACTTAGACCACTCAGCCCATCAAGTTTGATCCACCATTCCATCATGGCTGATTTATTATCCCTCTCAACCCCATTCTCCTAACTTCTCCCTGTAACCTTTAATGCCTTTAGTAATCAAGAACCTGTCACCCTCTATTTTAAATATACAAACGACTTGGCCTCCACAGTCGTCTGCGGCAATGAATTCCACAGATTTGCCACTAAATTCTGGCAAAGGAAATTCCTCCTCATCTCTGTTCTAAAGGGACGTCCTTCTATTTTGAGGCTGTGCCCTCTGGTCCTAGACTCCCCCCTCTATAGGAAACATCCTCTCCACTTCCACTCTAAGCTTTTCAATATTTAATAGGCTTCAATGAGATCCCCCTCCCCCATTCTTCTGAACTCCAGAGAGTCCAGTCCCAGCGAGGGCCATACATTAACCTCCTCAGTCCTGGGATATTTCTCGTGAACCTCCTCTGGACCCTCTTCAATGCCAGCACAGCTTCTCTTCAATAAGAGGCTTAAAAGCTGCTCACCTACTCCAAGTGTGATCTGACCAATGCCGTACAAAGCCTCAGTTTTGTTTTATTGCTAGTCGGATTGAGTACAGGAGTAATATTTTACAACATTATACAAATCCCCGGTGAAACTGCACCTACAGCATTGTGAATCCTCCTACTTCTACAGGGTTAGGGTGAGTGAGTTGTGGGCATGACGTACGGGTTAGGGTGAGTGAGTTGTGGGCATGACGTACGGGTTAGGGTGAGTGAGTTGTGGGCATGACGTACGGGTTAGAGTGAGTGAGTTGTGGGCATGACGTACAGGGTTAGGGTGAGAGAGTTGTGGGCATGATGTACGGGTTAGGGTGAGTGAGTTGTGGGCATGACGTACAGGGTTAGGGTGAGTGAGTTGTGGGCATGACGTACGGGTTAGGGTGAGTGAGTTGTGGGCATGACGTACGGGTTAGGGTGAGTGAGTTGTGGGCATGATGTACGGGTTAGGGTGAGTGAGTTGTGGGCATGACGTACGGGTTAGGGTGAGTGAGTTGTGGGCATGACGTACAGGGTTAGGGTGAGTGAGTTGTGGGCATGACGTACAGGGTTAGGGTGAGTGAGTTGTGGGCATGACGTACGGGTTAGGCTGAGTGAGTTGTGGGCATGACGTACGGGTTAGGGTGAGTGAGTTGTGGGCATGATGTACGGGTTAGGGTGAGTGAGTTGTGGGCATGACGTACAGGGTTAGGGTGAGTGAGTTGTGGGCATGATGTACGGGTTAGGGTGAGTGAGTTGTGGGCATGATGTACGGGCTAGGCTGAGTGAGTTGTGGGCATGATGAACGGGTTAGGCTGAGTGAGTTGTGGGCATGACGTACGGGTTAGGCTGAGTGAGTTGTGGGCATGATGAACGGGTTCGGGTGAGTGAGTTGTGGGCATGACGTACGGGTTAGGGTGAGTGAGTTGTGGGCATGACGTACGGGTTAGGGTGAGTGAGTTGTGGGCATGACGTACGGGTTAGGGTGAGTGAGTCGTGGGCATGACGTACGGGTTAGGGTGAGTGAGTTGTGGGCATGACGTACGGGTTAGGGTGAGTGAGTTGTGGGCATGATGTACGGGTTAGGGTGAGTGAGTTGTGGGCATGACGTACGGGTTAGGGTGAGTGAGTTGTGGGCATGATGTACGGGTTAGGGTGAGTGAGTTGTGGGCATGATGTACGGGTTAGGGTGAGTGAGTTGTGGGCATGTTGCTTTGGCAACAGAAGCATGGCGACACTTACAGCTGACCCACGCATTAGGGTCATTAACCCTAACCCTAACCCTGACCCAGCCCATCCTCAGAATGTGCTGATGGTTGACACAAGACACTTCACTGTATGTTTCAATGTACATGTAACAAATAAAGCTAATCTTTCAATGGGATTAGGAGGGCCAAGCAAACCGTCCGTGTGCAGCCTCTTCCTCCAGCCTGGCGATTAGTTATTAACCGGAGTCGGGGATGAGGGGGTCAAAGTGCACCGGAACATCAGCAGTAAGGCCTCTGGAATCCTGTTGCTTGTGGCGTGGGAAGATCGGGGGTCTCGTTCACGGCAAAGGTTTGTTCTGCGCTTGGATGAGCGTTGTGGGTGGCGTGGTATCGCAGTGGCTAGCAAAACACTTTACATTATCAGTGACCCAGGTTCAATTCCCGCCGCCACCTGTACGTTCACCCCATAACTGAGAGAGTTTCCTCCGAGTGCCCCAGTTTCCTCCCAAAGTCCAAAGATGTACTGGGCATACCGGCTGGTAGGCTAACTGGCCATTGTAAATTGTCCAGTGGTTAGGCTGGAATGAAAGCGGGGGATTGCTGGCTGGCACAGCTCACAGGGCCAGAAGGGCCTGTCGTTCACTGTCTCTGAACAAATACATCGAGCTCGGGGTCAGGGACAGCTTGGGACACAATTCCCCTTTCTCCAACGCCTTCCAGAGTCACTGACGTTCCCCATGGTGAGGAGCTCGGGTAAGGCAGCCACTGCTGTTCAGTGTGGAGGCCCTTAGTCAACCAGTTCCCAAAGCTTGCCGGCTCCGCGGGGCTGAGTAAGGAATGAACATTCGCCCCAGGACACTTCCAAACATGCCCTGGCAATCTCTGACGTGCTCCAGAGAGGGTGGGCAAGGTCAAGGATGGAGGCTTCATGGACGCACAGCACGAGTGGCTCCTGTTGATAATCCTCATTGACCATACAAAGTTTTCCTCCAAATCCCGAGGCACTTCCCAGAGGTCACGCACACCCCATGTCCCACGTTCGGCTTTACTTACAGGGCAGCATAGTAGCGTAGCGGTTAGCACCAACAGTGGGGGTTCAATGCCCACCGCAGTCGGTAAGCAGCTTATACATTTTCCCGTGACCGTGTGCGTTTCCTCCCACGGTCTAAAGATGTACAGATTAGTGTAAATCAGCTGTGGGCGTGTTACGTTAACATCAGAAGTGTGATGACACTTATGGGTACCCACCATCACACCTTCAAACTCTGTTGGTCACTGACACAAATGATGCTTTTCACAGTGTGCTTCGATGTTTCCATGTACCTGTGACAAATAAAGCTGATCTTTAGCTTCACCTTCCCCAGAGTGGGAGCAGCTGCTGGTCCTTCTAATGGCTTAACTTTGACCTCGTGGGCCGAGGCCTGTCGTACTCCTTCAGGCCTTGTTTCAAGGGGGTAAGCTGTCCCTACGATATATGCTTATCGCTGCCCAGGGAACACAAGGGCCTCTTTCACCTCAATGGGAAGGATCAGAAAACCTCACGACCCTGCCCCAACAAGAGTGGAGAACGTTGTGTCTAAGTCGCCACACTCCCCCACAATGAGTCACTTCCTCAACCTGCCCAGCGACGGGCTGCAGAGACAGGAAACTCAGGGTTTAGAACCCACCCTCTGTGTCCCTCAACACAAAAGCCTCACCCAGCTGTTTGTGTGTGCCTTGCAGGGGCTGAAGGATCTGGATCGCCATGGCGGGAGAGGGGAGGCCTCGAAGAGTCGGAATCATTGGCTTTGGACACTTAGGTAAGATTGAAGGCAAGAGGTGGCATTATGGCCTTCTGTCTTGAGGACGCGTTCGGCAGTTGTGGTGGAGGTGGGTTGAGAGCTGGAGGTGAAAGTGAACAAGCTGTCCCTGATTCACAAACACAGCAAGTTCTGTAGATGCTGCATATCTTGAGGAACAAACACAAGTTCTGATGAAGGGTCTCGACCCAAAACGTCAACTCTCGCTGGCCTGCTAAGTTCCTCCGGTATTTTGCGTGTGTTCCCCTTGCTGCTTTTCAAACGCCACGTGAGCCGGAGAGAGCACGCTGGCACTTTGTACACCTGAGCCCTGAGGGTTGGAGTTGGTCAAGGTGAAGGTCGGTGACATACACTCTACACAGCTGAGACTGTGGGGTGGGCCACTTGAGGGGAGTGTGACTTCCACTGCGCTGTGCTCCCAGTGCGAATACTTTAGAGATTGTGCGATTCCCAGAAACCTCCTGCTCATGTGCACTGCTCAAAGTCTCAGTTAGAGTAACGCTTCACAGCGCCAGCGACCCGGGTTCAATTCCTGCTGCTGTCTGTGAGGAGTTTGTACGTTCTCCCCGTGACCGCGTGAGTTTCCTCTGGTTGCCCTGGTTTCCTCCCACGTTCCAAAGATGTTCGGGTTAGAAGGTCACATGGATGTAATTGGGTGGTGTGGGGTTGTTGAGCTGAAAGGGTCCCCTAACATACAGTATAGAGAGACAGAGAGGGGGAGGAAGTGAGGTTGAAATAGAACCACAGGATTACAGAGATATAGCTCACGGGGCTAACAAGATGCATATGTCACTCAGGGTGTTTAACAGGTGTATAAAGTTATTGGATTATTCACACTGTAAACTCTACAAAAGACTGAGCTCATTATGTGTAGCATTATCTATGCTTATAGAGCTGCATTATATTTTGGTACTGTGTAAGTTTATGACATTGTTTGTGGGGTTATGGTTTAATGTATTAGAGTTGGGTCACACAATTTGTATTTAGGGTACTTTGACTGTCTATTACACTGTATTTCACACACAAAATGCTGGAGGAACTCGGCAGGTCAGGCTGCGACGATGGGAATGAATCAACAGTCAAAGTTTCGATGCCGAGACTCTTCTTCAGGAGCGGACACAAAGTGGGGAAGAAGCCAGAGTGAGGCGGTGGGGGAGCAGCAGGACTACAAAGTACACTGCAGATGCTGGGGTCAAATCAACACGTACAAACAAGCTGGAGGAACTCAGCATCATCCGTGGAAACGAGCAGTCATCGTGACTGCTGAGTTCACCCAGCTTGTCTGTACGTGTTGGAAGGACTACAAGCTGGCATGTGATGAGTGAGACCAGGTGAGGAGGAAGGTGGATGGGTGAGGAAGGGGGGAAGAAGTGAGAAACAGGGAGGTGATGGGTGAAAAGAGCTGAAGAAGGAGGAATCTGATAGGAGAGGACCATGGGAGAAAGGGGAGGGGGGTGCACCAGAGGGAATTGATGGGCAGATGAGGAGAAGAGAAGGCGTAAAAGAGGAACCAGAATGGAGAATGGAAAGAGAGAGAGGAGAGTGGGGAGAAATAAGAAACTCCTCACATTTCCAGAGCAACTTCCTCTGGATTTCCAGCATCTGCAGAATGTCCTGTGTTGATGATTTTTGCACTGTCCTGTTCCCTGGGGGGTGGCTATGCTGTTACTCATGTGTCCTCTTGGCCTTGTCGGCAGGACAATATCTCACCAGGAAGATCACGGAGGAGGGTGAGCAGAACAGTCTGGAACTGGCCTTCGTATGGAACAGGAACCAAGCAAAGATGGATGGGAAAGTCCAAAGGGACCATCAGCTGGAATCTCTCAGCGAGATGGTGCAGAGGTGATCAGTCACCCCCAGATATGTGGTGAATGAGGGAGGATGTGTGATGTTTCAGGGGGTGTGGACATGGGAAAGGGCCAGAGGCAAGATTGGGTGTTTTAGCACTGTAGAGGAACAGGGGAATCTTGGACTCCACCTCTATACATCCTCCAAAGTCACTGTGCACGTTGATAGGGTGGTTAAGAAGGCACATGGCGTGTTGACTTTCATCTGTTAGGGGATTGAGTTCAACAGCTGTGAGGTCATGTTGCAGCTCTATAGATCTCTGGTTAAACCACACTTGGAATATTGTGCTCAGTTCTGGTTACCTCATTATAGCAAGGATGTGGAAGCTTTAGAGAGGGTGCAGAGGAAACTTACCAGGATGCTGCCTGGATTAGAGAGGGTGCAGAGGAGATTTACCAGGATGCTGCCTGGACTAGAGAGGGTGCAGAGGAGATTTACCAGGATGCTGCCTGGATTAGAGAGAATGTCTTATGAAGTTAGGTTGAGCAAGACCCGGCTTTTCTCTTTGGAGAAAAGGAGAATGTGAGGTAACTTGTTAGAGGTGTACAAGATGATAAGAGGCATAGATAGAGTGGACAACCAGACACTTTTTCCCAGGGTGGAAATGGCTAACACGAAGGGGCATAATTTTAAAGTGATTGGAGGGGAGTACAGGGAGGGATGGCAGAGGTAGGTTTTTTACTCAGAGAGCGATGGGTGTGTGAAACCATCTTGGAGCTGGTTAAAAGGTCGGCACAACATCGTGTACTGTTCTACATTCTATATTGAACCTGCACAGAACGTAGCCTGAGCACAAGTGGAGCAAACTCCAATAATCATGCTCAGAAATCTCCACCGCTCAACATCTCGCTCACTGGCTGTCTTTTCTCACAGCACACCTTTAGATTTACTGTGTTCAAAGGAAAAATTTTACTCTGCTCTATTACACCCCAGGGTGAATGAGAGGTCTGTTGATGTCTCAGCAATAGCAAGTCCAGGGGGAATGTCCGGAGTCACTGGACTGTGGTCACTGTACTGCCCATCTCATTAGGTTGTATTGGTTGTTTATGTGAATGATTCGTAACTCACTCGTAAGGCCAGTGATGTTGTGGGGGTGGAACTGGACTCTCTGACGGTGGTGTCTGAAAAGAGGATGCTGTCCAAGTTGCATGCCATCTTGGACAATGTCTCCCATCCACTCCATAATGTACTGGTTAGGCACAGGAGTACGTTCAGCCAGAGACTTATTCCACCGAGATGCAACACTGAGCGTCATAGGAAGTCATTCCTGCCTGTGGCCATCAAACTTTACAACTCCTCCCTCAGAGTGTCAGACACCCTGAGCCAATAGGCTGGTCCTGGATTTATTTCCACTTGGCATTATTTACTTATTATTATTTTAATCATTGATGGTTTTATATAGCTATATTTCTACACTATTCTTGGTTGGTGCGACTGTAATGAAACCCAGTTTCCCTCGGGATCAATAAAGTATGTCTGTCTGTCTGCCTGATGCATTTCACTATATGTTTAATGTACAGTACTGTGCAAAAGTCTTGGATACCCCACCTATATATACTGTATATGCCAAAGACTTTTGCACAGTGCTGTGGCTGATGAACTTGTACAGCATGGATAACTTTTCATATTTACACAATTTGTCTTCCCTTTGTATATTGGTTGTTTGTCCATCTTTGTTTGTGGTTTTTAATAGATTCTACTGTATTTCTTTGTATCTTCAATAGGTTTCAAAGGTACATTTAATGTCAGAGAAATGTATACAATATACATCCTGAAATTCCTTTTCTTCGCAAACATCCACCAAAACAGAGGAATGCCCTAAAGAATGAATGACAGTTAAATGTTAAAACCCCAATTCTTCTGTGAATGCCTACAAGAAAATGGATCTCGGGTAGTATATGGTGACAGATATGTACTTTGATAATAAATTTACTTTGAAATTAATGAATATGGAAGGATGATGGAAACAGAAACTGTCTGCTTTCAGGCCCATGAGGTGGATCTGGTCAGACTAGATGGGCTGAATGGTCTTATCCTATGCCATAGTGATGTTATAATCCTCATACATGAAGAACCGATCCCTGTAGAGTCAGGTTGGTCACCAGTACCTGCTCCCCTGCCCCTTTCTACCTCCAGGGGTCTTGTTATCCTTGCGATCAGCCACTGGAGCTGCTGACTGGATATCCGACCGTGTTGCTCCTCTGGCCCTCTTCCCACTGGCTCTTTCTTCCTTCCAGACGTGCGGATCTGATTGTGGAAGTCGCCCATCCTCAGATCACAAAGGAGTATGGGGAGGAGATCCTCAGACATGCTGATTTCATGGTAAGGCTGAGGGTGTTCGATGGGACCCCCATCGGGGACTGTGGTCTGTCAACATACCCATGACTGGAGGGTTCCTTGTGTATGACCCTTCCAGCGCCCCATCATTAGGGAGAGCTCCAGGGAGCTTTTCAAAGACAGAGGATGGCAGAGGCCAACAGCAAGGTGATTGAGATGGGGAGGAGGGACACAGACAGGTAAAACCAGCAGCGGAACCCAATCGCAAGAAGATATGGTGAAAAAAAATTAAAAACCTGCATAATCTTGGACAATCTGGACAAACCCTAACCATAACCAATCTAAATCTGATCCAACCAGAGCACAAGCAAAATGAATTGAAACAGAGATGGGGTCCACAAAGAGATGAGAACCAGAGAGCAGTTCATCTGTGGAACGCATTGCCACAGATGTCTGTGGAAGCCAAGTCATTGGGTATATTTAAAGCAGAGGTTTAACCTGATCAGTCATGGTGTCAAAGGTTACAGGGAGAAGGCAGGAGAACGGGGATAATAAATCAGCCATGATGGGATGACAGAGCAGACTCGATGTGTCGAATGACGTTGTGCTGCTCCTATGCCATGGTCCAGCGGACTCTGCCAGTGCTGACATGAGGGTTTGGGAGGAGGGGTGGCAAGGTGGTGCTGGGGGGGTGGGGAATCACTCAGGGAAGGCAGGGTGCCCATGATTGAATAACACTTCCCCCAGGTTGGCTCTCCCACTGCGTTTGCTGAGCGGCCAGTTGAAGCCAAGTGTCGTGAGGCGGCGAGGCGGCACGGACATACCCTCTACGTACCCAGCGGAGCACTGTGGGGGGGAGAGGACATCCAGAAAATGGCCGACAGCAAGACTCTGAAGGTCAGGAACGCGTGGAGCGCACGCGGGGGGAGGAGGGGACAAGGCGGGGAGGGGGAGGGAGTGGGGTAGAGAACGTTCGCGGTTAGGTCTGGGGTAGAGTGGTACTGAGGATGGGGTGGGGGTTAGAGACGAGGTGCTGATGACCTGATTCTGATTTGGGGAAACGATATACCAGATGTGCAATTACGGCAACAGGTGAGATGGGAGGTGGAAGTCCCTGAACCAGACCTTGAGAAGCCCCCCTCCCCAGATACGCACTCAGAATCTCACTGCCATGGGTGGTAGATGGACGTGCAGCACATTTGCAGATCGGCAGGTAGGATGTTGTAGGCATCACTGAATCATGGCTGAAAGAAGATTATAGCTGGGAGCTTAATGTCCAAAGATACACATTGTATTGAAAGGACAGGCAGGAAGGCAGAGGGGGTGGCATGGCTCTGTTGGTAAAAATTGAAATCAAATCATTAGAAAGAACTGACATTGGGTCGGAAGGTGTTGAATCATTGTGGATCGAGCTAAGGAACTGCAAGGGTAAAAAGTGCCTGATGGGAGTTGTATACAGACACTCAATCAGTTGTAAGGATGCGACCTACAAGTTACAACAGGAGATAGAAAATACCAAAGGGGCAATGATACAATCGTCATGGGGATTTCAATATGCAGGTAGATTGGGAGAATCGGTTTGGTGCTGGATCCCAGGAGGGGCAATCTCTAGAGTGCTCACAAGATGGTTTTTCTGAGCAGCTCGTGGTTGGGCCCACTAGAAGATCAGCTGTTCTGGACTGGGCATTGTGCAATGAACCGGAATCGATCAGACAGCTTGAGGAGAACGTGGTCATAATATGATTGAATTCTCCCTGCAGTTTGAGAAGGGGAAGATAAAGTCGGATGTGTCAGTATTACAGTGGGTAAAGGGAATTACAGAGACATGAGAGAGGAGTTGGCCAGGTTTGATTGGAAAAGGACACTGGCAGGGCTGACAACAGAGCAGCAACAGCTGGGATTTCTGGAAGCAATTCCGAAGCCTCAGGATTCTATAGAGGAAGATGTATTCCAAGGGCAAGATGATACAACCATGACTAACAAGAGAATTCAAAGCCAACATAAAAGACAAAAATTAGTGTGAAGTTAGAGGATTGGGAAGCATTTAAAAACCAACAGAAGGCAACCCCCCTGACAAAGTAATTAAGGTGGTAAAGATAGAATAAAAAAAAGTAAGCTAGCCAATAATACTGAAGTGGATACCAAAAGTTTCTTCAGATACATAAAGTGCAAAAGAGAGGCGAGCGCAGATATCAGACCACTAGAAAATGATGTTAGAGAAGTAGAAATGGGGGACAACAAAATCACAGATGAACTGAATAACTATTTTGCATCAGTCGTCACTGTGGAAAACACTAGCAGTATTGTGGAAGTTCCAGGAGTCAGGGGTCATGAAGTGTGTGAAGTTACCATAACCAGAGAGAAGGTTCTTGGGAAACTGAACGATCTGAAGGTGGATAAGTCACCTGGACCAGACGGTGTACACTCCAGGGTTCTGAAAGAGGTGGCTGAAGAGATTGTGGAGGCATTAGCAATGATCTTTCAAGAATCACTAGGTTCTGGAATGGTTCCAGAAGACTGGAAAATTGCAAATGCCACTCCACTCTTCAAGAAGGGAGAGAGGCAGAAGAAAGGAAATTATAGGCCAGTTAGTCTGACCTCAGTAATTGGGAATATGTTGCAGTTGATTGTTAAGGATGAGGTCTCAGTGTACTTGGAGGTACATGATAAAATAGGCCATAGGTTTTCTCAAGGGGAAATCTTGCCTGACGTATTAATAGACAATAGACAATAGGTGCAGAAGTAGACCATTCGGCCCTTCGAGCCTGCACCGCCATTTTGAGATCATGGCTGATCATCTACTATCAATACCCGGTTCCTGCCTTGTCCCCATATCCCTTGATTCCCCTATCCATAAGATACCTATCTAGCTCCTTCTTGAAAGCATCCAGAGAACTGGCCTCCACTGCCTTCCGAGGCAGTGCATTCCAGACCCCCACAACTCTCTGGGAGAAGAAGTTTTTCCTTAACTCTGTCCTAAATGACCTACCCCTTATTCTCAAACCATGCCCTCTGGTACTGGACTCTCCCAGCATCTGGAACATATTTCCTGCCTCTATCTTGTCCAATCCCTTAATAATCTTATATGTTTCAATCAGATCCCCTCTCAATCTCCTTAATTCCAGCGTGTACAAGCCCAGTCTCTCTAACCTCTCTGCGTAAGACAGTCCGGACATCCCAGGAATTAACCTCGTGAATCTACGCTGCACTTCCTCTACGGCCAGGATGTCCTTCCTTAACCCTGGAGACCAAAACTGTACACAATATTCCAGGTGTGGTCTCACCAGGGCTCTGTACAAATGCAAGAGCATTTCATTGCTCATGTACTCAATTCCCTTTGTAATACAGGCCAACATTCCATTAGCCTTCTTCACTGCCTGCTGCACTTGCTCATTCACCTTCAGTGACTGATGAACAAGGACTCCTAGATCTCTTTGTATTTCTCCCTTACCTAACTTTACACCGTTCAGATAATAATCTGCCTTCCTGTTCTTACTTCCAAAGTGGATAACCTCACACTTATTCACATTAAACGTCATCTGCCAAGTATCTGCCCACTCACCCAGCCTATCCAAGTCACACACTTGGAATTCTTTGAAGAAATAACAAGCAGGATAGATAAAGGAGAATCGGTTGATGTTATGTACTTGGATTTTCAGAAGGCCTTTGACAAGGTGCCACACACGAGGCTGCTTCACAAGCTACGAGCCCATGGTATTACAGGAAAGATTCTAGCATGGATAAAGCAGTAGCTGATTGGCAAAAGGCAAAGAGTGGCAACAAAGGGAGCCTTTTCTGACCAGCTGCTAGTGACTAGTGGTGCTTCACAGGGGTCTGTGTTGGGACCGATTCTTTTTACATTATATGTCAATGATTTGGATGATGGAATTGATGGCTTTGTTGCAAAGTTTGCTGATTATATGAAGACAGGTGGAGGGGCAAGTAGTTTTGTGGATGTAGAGAGGCTAAAGAAGAGTTTAGACAGATTAGGAGAATCAGCAGATGGAATACAGTGTCGGGAGGTGTATGGTCATTCACTTTGGTAGAAGAAATGGAAGGGTTGACTACTTTCTAAATGGAGAGAAAATACACAAAACTGAGGCACAAAGGGACTTGAGAATTCTTGTGAATTACCTGTGGTGAGGAAGGCAAATGCATTGTTGGCATTCATTTCAAGAGGACTAGAATATAAAAGCAAGGATGTAATGCTGAGATTTAATAAAGCACTGGCGAGGCCTCACTTGGAGTATTGAGAGCAGTTTTGGGCCCCTTAACTTAGAAAGGATTTGCTGGCACTGGAGAGGGCGCAAAAGAAGTTCACGAAAATGATTGCAGGACTAAATGGCTTGTCATATGAAGACTGTTTGGTGGCTCTGTATCTGTATTTGCTGGAATTCAGAAGAATGAAGGGTGACATCATTAAAACCTATCGAATGGTGAAAGACCTTGATAGGGTGGATGTGGAGAGGATGCTTCCTGTGGTGGGAGAGTCTAAGACTAGAGGACACTGCCTCAGAATAGAGAGGTGTCCTCTTAGGACAGAGATGAGAAGGAATTTCTTTAGCCAGAGATTGGTGAATCTGGAATTCTTTGCCACAGGCAGCTGTGGAGGCCAAGTCTGTATGTATATTTAAGGCAGTTGATAGATTTTTGAATGGTCAGGACATGAAGGGATATGGGGAGAGGGCAGGAGATTGGGCTGAGGGGAAAATTGAATCAGCCAGAACAGTCTCGATGGGCCAAATGGCCTAATTCTGCTTATGGTTTTATGATAGTGTAGTGGTTAGCATGTGATGCTATTACAGTTCGAGGTGTCAGAGTTTAATTTCAATGTCCTCTGTAAGGAGTTTATACATTCTCCCCATGACTGTGTGGATTTCCTCTGGGTGCTCTGGTTTCCTCCCACAGTCCAAAGATGTACTAGTTAGTAGTGTAAGTGCCCCACGATTAGGCCGGGGTTAAATCAGTGGGTTGCTCATTGGGCTGGAAGAGCCAGTACCAAGCTGTAACTCTAAATATTAAAAGAAATTTTCCCCTTCCGCCCAGGGTCTGAAGGTGACGATGATCAAGCACCCAGCCAGCTTCAGGCTGGTGGGCCACCTCGAGGAGCTGAAGGAGAAGGGGAGGGGTGAGCGGACAGTGCTGTACCAGGGCCCCGTGAGGGATCTGTGCCCGCTGGCACCCAACAACGTCAACACCATGGCTGCTGCCGCTATGGCTGCCCACAACCTGGGCTTCGATCAGGTGCAGGGCTGCCTGGTTGCCGACCCCAGGTGAGTACAATGTAGGGAGAGCTCGTTCTCCTGTGCTCTGGTGGGAAGCAGGGCCTAGGCAGGAGCCTGAGCCTGAAGTGCGGGATGGTTGATTGAGACGTGGGCAGCAGCGTTTCAGAGGAAATCACGGACGCTGGTTCAGTACGAGAGTCCTGACCATCATCACTGTTCCTGCATTCCCCTTCCCACTTCTACCTTCTGTACAGATTCCAGTGAAATCCTCCCTCCCTGGAACAATTAACATACAACACAGAACTCTACAGTACTTTAGTGTTCTCGTGCAGTGTGTAGAAACTCTGATCTAAACACCAAGTTAAACCGTAGCCAATGAGGACAGGATTGCAGTAAGATTAACCGTTTACTGTTGACTCTTCCACAATAACGTATGGTGAAAATTGTTGATAAAACAATACAAAATATATACAGTATTTGTTTCCTTCTTGGCATCACATTTGCATCATAAATACTTGTAAAACTACAAACCATATTACATTAAAGTCTCATTAAAGTACAACATACAGTCAGAATCTACCTACGCCATCAACAGCTTTAAATACACTTCAACACAAACTTTCCAGCAACGCTTTCAATAGCACAAGAAAATAAACTTTATCAACCGTCATTTCTTTTAACAGAATCAGCGTTAACATTTTTATTTCAACATATCTGCTGTCATATGAACTTACGGCATTGCTTCTATGATGTTTCTTAGAGTGTAGAAATGGAACTTTTCTCACGTTGTTCCTGCACACACAAGCCCCCGCCTTCCCGTTTCTCCAAACCGGTATTTACTCACAAGACGCGGCAAAACCAGGTGTGATGTCATCACATGTTGCGATACATCGCAGATAATGAATTTACCTTCAACAACTGCAACGTAGTTATCAACCTTAACTTTAACTAGAAAATAATTACAAATGAATTATTCAAAGCGAAAATGTAATAAAGCTAAATAAATGCCTCGAAGGCAACACAAGCACAGTACAGGCCCTTCACCCCTCTGTGTTGTGCTGCCCCTTTAACCTCCTCCAAATCAATCTAACCCTTCCCTCCTCTGTCACTCTCCAGTTTTCTATCATCCACATGCCTATCCAACAATCTCTTAAATGTGTCTGCCTCTACCACCTGCCCCCCCCCCCCCCCCCGGGCAGGGCATTCCACACACCCACCACTCTCAGTGTTAAAAAAAACTTACCTCTGTCTCCCTCTCTAGATTTTCCTCCAATCACCTTACAATGATGCCCCGTTTATCAGCCACTTCCGCCCGGAAAGCGTTAATGATGTTACCCAAATCAACCGCACACGACAAGGATTTTCTGCGCACTCTCTGGGTGGTCCAGAACAGATTAAACCAGGACAGTGCGCCAAAGCTGATAGCAAGGGGTGATTATGGTGGGTCTGATGGGGTGGGGGATGTTCCACACTGGTCTGGTAGTTGTTTGCTCTTTGACCCCACAGTTTAACGGACTGGCACGTGGTGGACATCGAGCTGAGAGGCCCAGTTGATGAAGCCACAGGTCACCAATTCACAGTGAAGAGCACACGAAGGAACCCCTCCTCACCGGGAGCAGTGACGGGGGCTGTCACCTATGCTTCATTCTGGAGTAGTCTGCTGAGTAAGCACCAGTCTGTGTCTCTACCTCAATACAGTCCAGTCACTGACCAGGCCCGAGTATTACCAATCTGTGCCCCCCCACAACAGGCCAGAGCGAGACAGTCCAGTCACTGGCCAGACCCAAGTATTACCAATCTGTGCCCCCCCTCAACAGGCCAAAGCCAGACAGTCCAGTCACTGACCGGGCCCGAGTATTACCAATCTGTGCCCCCCCACAACAGGCCAGAGCGAGACAGTCCAGTCACTGGCCAGGCCCGAGTATTACCAATCTGTGCCCCCCCACAACAGGCCAGAGCGAGACAGTCCAGTCACTGACCGGGCCCGAGTATTACCAATCTGTGCCCCCCCACAACAGGCCAGAGCGAGACAGTCCAGTCACTGACCAGGCCCGAGTATTACCGATCTGTGTCTTTACCTCAATATGCCAAGGCCAAACAGTCCAGTCACTGACCGGGCCTGAATAAGTACCAATCTGTGCCCCCCCCCAACAGGCCAGAGCGAGACAGTCCAGTCACTGACTGGGCCTGAGTATTACCGATCTGTGTCTTTACCTCAATATGCCAAGGCCAAACAGTCCAGTCACTGACTGGGCCTGCCGATCATGTTACATCTTTGGCCATTGGAACCAGAGAACAGGTATCCGATCCACCACATTGAGACGACCCTTTAACCTGGAGGTGAGGAGGGGAGTTTCTTTAGCCAGAGGGTGGTGAATCTGTGGAATTTGTTGCTACTGACAGCTGTGGAGGCCGAGTCATTGAGTAGATTTAAAGCAGAGGCTGATACCTTCCTGATCAGTCAGGGTGTCAAAGTTTACAGGGAGAAGGCAGGAGAATGGGGTTGGGAGCGAAAATAAACCAGGGGTGATGGAATGGTGGAGCAGATCGATGGGCCGAGTGGCCTAATTCTGCTCCGATGTGCTATGGTCTATTGGAGAACAGAGAAAATGCTAAGGAACTCTGGTTCTTTCAGACCTGATATCGACTCCCCATTCCTGCCTAGTGTTATCCCGTTCATTGGGAGGCAGACCCCCCCCTCCCTGATTGTCACCAAGTAATAAACCAATTGACCAGTTCCCCAGCAGTGCCCCCCTGCAAAAAAAGTCAGGGAACAGGGGCAACAGAGGCCACTCGGCCCCTCGATTCCGCCCCGCTATTCACCATGTCTCCGGCCGATCTAGACTAACCGCTTCCCCGGACACCTAACTCCCCGTTTCCCTGTCTTCAATTTAAGTACTCCCCGGGGCGATCCCGGGCCTCTTCTCACCGGTACCCCCTCCGGGCTCCGGGTCCCGGTCCCCAAGACCCGGACACGGGTTCCGAAACCACCCCCCCCCCGTCCCAGACACCTGGCTCCCCTCCCCAGGACCAATCGGCCCCTCCAGTCCCTGCTGGGAACGGAACCGCTGCTCCGCGTCCCAGCCGAAAGCGAAACAGGTTCAGTTTGTGGAACCGGTCAAGGGTTTTATTTAAAATTGAAGATAAATTGTTGTTAAAGCGGCTGTTTAAAGCACGAACGGCCTCGGATCATGCAGAGCAGATGGAGCGTTTTCTCTGCCGCTCTGAATTGTGGGAATACAACCCGCCATAATTGTGTTCCCGTTACCGTCTGGAGCACGTATTGTTATATTCCACTGACTTGAAGTCAGTGCACTCTGTTACTGCATCCTGATAAATCAATCAGACTAGATCGTTGTATTCCTAGACTGTCCCATCAAGTAGGGTTATTTTACTTCAGGGTATTTTAGGGTTATTTTACCCACCAGGCTATTTTACTTCCTTTCCATGCAAATATTTAATTGCTAACATCCTCACTTTATTGTTCTTCCTCAGACTGCAAAGGTCACGGGGGGAAACTCTGTCTCTGCTGATGATCCGTCCCAACCAAACATTATGGAAGACTGCGTCAGCGTTTAGAACTTAAGCGAGTGATACGACATTGTAGGAAACCATAATTCCTCACACAAACAATAAAATCGCGATCTATATTATTTGTGACACGTCTGGAGTCTCTTTTTGGGGGAGGGCGGCAAGCACCTCGTGCAACCAGGGCACTGGTTGACTGGTTTACAATCGGGTTCATGATCACAAAATGGCAATCGAGACAAACCAGGAAATTCTAGGCAGGTCAGCTTGTATCAGTGATATATTGTAGAAGATGTTTAAGAGTAGGAAAGCTCAAAGTAAGTTTGTTATCAAAGTACATATGTGTCACCATATAGAACCCTCAGATAATTTCTTGTGGGCATACTCAATAAATCCAATGACCATAATAGAATCAATGAAAGACTGCACCAACAGGGCAGACAACAAACTGCGCAAATACAAACAGAGGGGTAATAACTGTTCCTAAACCTGGTGGCGTGAGTCCTGAGGTTCCTGTATCTTCTTCCTGACGGCAGCAGTGAGAAGGGAGCATGTCCTGGATGGTGGGGTTTCTTGATGATGGATGCCGCTGTCCTGCGATGATGCTTCCTGTAGATGGGCTCAATGGTGGGGCTGGGCTGTATCCAATACTTTTTGTAGGATTTTCCAGGGCATTTGGGGTTTCCGTACCAGGCTGTGATGCAGCCAGTCAATACACTCTCCACTGCTCATTGATAGAAGTTTTAGATGCTATGCCAAATCTTCACAAACTTCTAAGGGTTAAAGGTGCTGCCGTGCTTTCTTCATAATTGCACATGTGCTGGGCCCAGGAATGTAAAGTTGCTCCACCTCTGATTCCCTGATGAGGACCGGCACGTCAAATTCTGGTTTCCTTCTCTTGAAGTCCCTGGTTTTGCCGACATTGAGTGAGAGGTGGTTGTTGTGGCACCACTCAGTCAGATTTTCAATCTCCCTCTTAAATGCCAATTCATCACCACCTTTGAATTAGCCTACAATAAATCAGAGGTGTTGTCAGCAAACTTAAATATGGCTTTGGAGCCAGACCTGTCTGTTTACAGACTTATCACTGCGCTGGAAACGTCCTGTCTCTCAGACATGATTAAAACCTTGATGATCGACAAGGACAGGACAGTGGATGTTGTCTACCTAGACTTCAGTAAAGCTTTCAATAAAGTCTCTCATATTAGCCTGATGCAAAATGTAACGAGCTCTTTGGGAACGTGCGGGGCACCGCAGAACATCGGGCTTCAAGGCCTTTAGAGCACCTGAACTGGTTAATTGTTGGTTAATGAGTCGTTAATCATTTCGAGCTCCTTGTATTTTTCTCGAGGGATTCGCTCTTTGTAACAAGTCTCCTGATGTTTCTGTTTAAGCTGATTAAGTTTACTTTGATGGGTTCAGGGACTCCGTGTTACTTGTATTATTGAAGTGGATGCCCGATTAGCACGAATTGCGGAGTCCTAGTCTTGAGAATGTTATTTTTCACGGTGTCGCTCAGCCGAGCCACTGAAGTTCTTTTGGAATTATTATGACTAAACTCTCATTGCCATCTCTACATCGGAGTCAGTCTTTCCTCTGCACCTGGGTTCCAATCATGCCAGCACACGTTGTGACACAGTTGGGATCCATGGAGACTAGGTGAATAGGATTAAAGTTGGCTTGGACATAGAAGGCAGAGTGCACTGGTGGGGAGGTGTTATTCTAACTGGGGGCCCTGTAATAAGTGGTGTACCACAGGGACCAGTACTGGGACCTCTGTGATTTGCACAAAAATGGAGGTGGAATAACTAATAGCATCGACTGAAATGTGTATGGTGAGAAAGGTTGTCAAAGGATTCAGCACGACATAGATGTGTTGAAATGTGGGTAGAATCAGCGCACGGTCCAGCAAAAGGCACAAATTATTGTCTTGGATGTTTTATTGTGATTGCACGACCCGGAGGGACACCAGTAATGCAGAATACTGCAAGCCTGGTCACTGGTTTATCAGTGAGACTGGCAGCGGGTTCGTGGGAAGCTGTGCTGACTCAGTTGCTGCACAGACCAGGCTCTCACGCTGCAGCTGCCCAGGACAGGAGATGCCAAGGTGGGGTAGAAGAGGGCAGGGGCATCTATGGGCACTATATGTATATAGTGATTGTGTGTATTTCTGAAATCATAATTATATGTACTATATGTGATGTGTGCTGCTGGTACTGTGTTTTGTACTTTGGCCTTGGAGTAACACTGGCTCAATTGGCTGTATTCATGTACGATTGAATGACAATTAAAATTGAACGTGAAATAGCAAATGGAGTTTAATCTGGGCAGGTATGTTGCACCTTGGGGAGGTCGGAGATTAGACATAGACAGTAAGTGGCAGCAGCCCGCACAGCGGTCCATAGCTCCCTGAAAGTGCAATACAAATAGATTTGTTTATTCGTTCTGTGCTGTGTCATTGATATGGGCGATCATGGTCTTTCCATGACTTGTGATCTGCACCGGCTGCTCATACGACCATCCACCACCTGCTCCCATGGCTTCATGTGACCCTGATCAGGGGGCTAAGCAGGTGCTACACCTTGCCCAGGGGTGACCTGCAGGCTAGCAGAGGGAAGGAGCACCTTACACCTCCTTTGGTAGAGATGTATCTCCACCCCACTGCCCTGACAAACAGATCATGCTTGTAAGGAAAGCACTTCACCTGCTTGTTTTCATCAGTCTGGCTGTTGAACATAACAGTTGGGAAGTCACACTGCAGAGGTGTAAAACTCTGGTTAGGTCACATTTGGAGAACTGTGTGCAGTAAAGTTATGAAACACAGGCTAGATGGCTAGAATCTTTCTCCGGCTGTGGAACTGGAAACCATACATAATGTGAGTGGGGAAGGTTCAAAGGAGATTTAGGAGGTAATTTTTAACACAAAAGTAGAGGTCTGAAATGTGGGGCTTGAAGAACTAGATAACGTAGTGGATTTTAAGAGGCAGGGACCAGAGGGAAATGGTCCATGTGCAGGTGGGTGTACATCGTCGGTACAGACACAACGGGCCGAAGGGCCGGCTCGTCGGCTCTACAGTTTAATGTTCTAAACATTATTCTCATGCTACCGTCTGTATAGACAGGTTTAATTCCAGCGCAGGGTGAGAGTGTTTCCATGGCGCCATGGAGCTCGGAGAACATGCACAGTGTTTGTCCAAATCAGGTTTCGAAAGACGGCACGGGCCCACGCGTTAGTCCGAGGGTGTGAGACCCGAGATACCACTGTATTGCAGTTTTGTACTTGGGATTGAAAACGGAGTTTAAGGAAAGTTGCTGGACTGCGATTGCACAGAGTGAACAGCAGGGGGTGCCCTTGACCACGGGTTTGATTAAACAGCTAACCAGTGGTCGGGGTTGACCAGCTGTCTATGTGATTCGCAAGCCTGGCAGTACAATATGGAGAGCAAGCTATTCCCGTGTAGCAGCGCTCTCCACGCAACTAATGAATTTAAAGGAACGGCAGAGACTGATAAAGTTTGGCACCACTGGCGTCGCAGGAGTTGCCAGTCAGCGTTGAACTGAACTAACTGCGTTAGGGGCTCCCGATCCGGATTTTCCCTCAGGGTTTACTCCCGAAGCCTTCCTCGTGAGTGGGTATGGCCGCAAGGCCGTGGAGGTTTGAGATCAGAGTATTCCTTCTCCTCGATGAGCTGCCAACCACAGCTGACAAGCCCCACCAGCCCCTACATTGGAGATTCCACCTCCCCTCCCCCGCCGCCAAACTGTACCTGTTCTTGTGTCCGGGTGTAAGATTTACTCCCTGAACCCACTTACTGCTCCCCCCACCCCTCCTTGTCCCACATACGGCACCAGATCACATTCCCCGCGTGTCACTCAAAAGTTATTGAAAAACACGAGGGATTCTGCAGATGCTGGAAATCCAGAGCGACATACAACAAAACGCTGGAGGTACTCAGCAGATCAGGCAGCGTCTGTGGAGAGGAATTTGGGCCCATGTCCTTCATCGGGACTGGAAAGGGAAGGGACGAAGCCAGAATAAGAAGGGGGGAAGGGTTGGAGTAAAAACTGGCAGGTGATAGGTGAGACCAAAGGGAGGGTGGGGGAGTGGAGGGAGAGGAGGGATAAAGTAAGAAGCTGGGAGGTGATAGGTGAGACCAAAAGGTGAGACCAAAGGGAGGGTGGGGGAGTGGAGGGAGAGGAGGGATAAAGTAAGAAGCTGGGAGGTGATAGGTGAGACCAAAAGGTGAGACCAAAGGGAGGGTGGGGGAGTGGAGGGAGAGGAGGGATAAAGCAAGAAGCTGGGAGGTGATAGGTGAGACCAAAAGGTGAGACCAAAGGGAGGGTGGGGGAGTGGAGGGAGAGGAGGGATAAAGTAAGAAGCTGGGAGGTGATAGGTGAGACCAAAAGGTGAGACCAAAGGGAGGGTGGGGGAGTGGAGGGAGAGGAGGGATAAAGCAAGAAGCTGGGAGGTGATAGGTGAGACCAAAAGGTGAGACCAAAGGGAGGGTGGGGGAGTGGAGGGATAAAGTAAGAAGCTGGGAGGTGATAGGTGGAAAGGGTAAAGGGCTGAAGAAGAAGGAATCTGACAGGAGAGGAGAGTGGAGCGTGGGGGAAAGGGAAGGTGTGGGGCATCACGGGGGGTGAGGAGAAAAGAAGAGGTTGAGAGGGCAGTCAGAGTGGGGAATGAGGGAGGTAGGGAGAATTTACTGGAAGCTGGAGAAATCAATGTTTATGCCATCACGTTGGAGGCTACCCAGACGGAATACAAGGAGTTGTTCCTCCAACCTGAGTGTGGCCTCATCTTGACAGTAGAGGAAGCCATGGATGGAAGTTGAATTGAAATGGGTGGTCACCAGGAAATCCCTCTTTTTGTGGTGGACAGAGAGACAGTTGTTAGTACTTGGTGGCCAAGAATTTCCCTTTTTGAACTACTGTGCACGTACCTGTGTTTCGTTCACCAAAGTCCTGCTTTGCTCTGGTCTTTCCTCCTCTGTCCTATATAATGTATATTGTCTGTTGTTGCAAGATTTTCACCGTATCTGCATCACTGTGCCTGTGCACATGACACCATTCAGCACATCTACATGAAACGCTGTTACAGGAAAGTAATCAGGGACCTCCACCACCTAGGACATGCTCTCTTCTCACTGCTGTCATCAGGAAGGAGGGAGGTACAGGAGCCTCAGGACTCACACCACCAGGTTAAGGAACAGTTATTAACTCTCAACCATCAGGCTCTTGAACCAAATGGGATAATAACATTCACTTGCCCCATCACTGAAATATTCCCACAACCTATGGACTCATTTTCAAGGACTCTTCATCTTCTGTTCTCAATATTTATTGCTTATACATTTACTTTGAACTTTGTATAACGTTGACTTCACTCCATCGGGCAGAAGAGGCTCCAATCTCATTAGTGTTTAACCGATCTCGATGTCGCCTCGCCGATACTCCTGGACTAACCTGTGGTCTCCCAGGATAAACTGGTCACAGACAATCTCAGGGACAGAGGGCTCCACTGGCAGACAGAGCAGTTTCAAAGTCTCGGAGGATTATGGGTTTCAAGGTCGTCATTATCAAGAGGACTACGTGCCAAACAAAGTTAAAATGGTCCAACAGGAGACGAAAGGTTACTCTCAAGAGCTAGCTGAATCCTGGGCACAGATCGCTGACAGATAAGCCTACAAGAGAGAAGGCTGTACTTGATCTGGTATTGGGAAATGAACTTGGTCAGGTGTCAGATATTTCAGTGGGAGAGCATTTTGGAGATAGTGATCACAATTCTATCGCCTTTACCATAGCATTGGAGAAGGATGGGAACAGACAAGTTAGGGAAATGTTTAATTGGAGTAAGGGAAATATGAGGCTATCAGGCAGGAACTTGGAAGCATAAATTGGGGACAGATGTTCTCAGAGAAACGTACAGAAGAAATGTGGCAGATGTTCAGGGGATATTTGCGTGGAGTTCTGCACAGGTATGTTCCAACGAGACAGGGAAAGGATGGTAGGGTACAGGAACTGTGGTGTACAAAGGCTGTTGTAAATCTAGTCAAGAAGAAAAGAAAAGCTTACGAAAGTTTTTAAAAACTGGGTATTGATAGAGCTCTAGAAGATTATAAGGCTCACAGGAAGGAGCTTAATAATTAAATTAGCAGAGCCAGAAGGGGCCATGAGAAGGCCTTGGCAAGCAGGATTAAGGAAAACCCCAAGGCATTCTACAAGTATGTGAAGAGCTAGAGGATAAAACGTGAGAGAATAGAACCAATCAAGTGTGACAGTGGAAAAGTGTGTATGGAACTGGAGAAGATAACAGAGATACTTAATGAATACTTTGCTTCAGTACTCACTACAGAAAAGGATCTCGGCGATTGTAGGGATGACCTACAGTGGATTGAAAAGCTTGGGCATGTAGACATTAAGAAAGAGGATGCGCTGGAGCTTTTGGAAAGCATCAAGTTGGATATGTCTCTGGGACTGGATGAGATGTACTCCAGGCTACTGTGGGAGGCGAGGGAGGAGATTGCTGAGCCTCTGGCAATGATCTTTGCATCATCAATGGGGACGGGAGAGGTTCCGGAGGATTTTTGGAGGGTTGCAGATTCAAGAAAGGGAGTAGAGATGGCCCAGGAAATTATAGACCAGTGAATCTTACTTCTGTGGTTGGTAAGTTGATGGAAAAGATCCTGAGAGGCAGGATTTATGAACATTTGGAGAGGCATAATATGATTAGGAATAGTCAGTATGGCTTTGTCAAAGGCAGGTCATGCCTTACGAGTGTGATTGAACTTTTTGAAGATGTGACTAAACACATTGATGAAGGAAGAGCAGTAGATGTAGTGTATATGGATTTCAGCAAGGCATTTGATAAGGTACCCCATGCAAGGCTTATTGAGAAAGTAAGGAGAGATGGGATCCAAGGGGACCTTGCTTTGTGGATCCAGAATTGGCTTGTCCACAGAAGGCAAAAACTGGTTGTAGCACTGGATGTCAGTGACCAGTGGTGTGCCTCAGGGATCTGTTCTGGGACTCCTTCTCTTCATGATTTTTATAAATGACCTGGATGAGGAAGTGGAGGGATGGGTTAGTGAATTTGCTGATGACATAAAGATTTGGGGTGTGGTGGATAGTGTGGAGGGCTGTCAGAGGTTACAGTGGGACATTGATAGGATGCAAAACTGGGCTGTGAAATGGCAGATGGAGTTCAACCCAGATAAGTGTGAGGTGGTTCAATTTTGGTAGGTCAAATAAGATGACAGAATATAGTATTAATGGTAAGATTCTTGGCAGTGTGTAGGATCAGAGGGATCTTGTGGTCCGAGTCCATAGAATGCTCAAAGCTGCCACACAGGTTGAGTGTGTGGTTAAGAAGGTATATGGTGCATTGGCCTTCATCAATCGTGGGATTGAGTTTAGGAGCCGAGAGGTAATGTTGCAGCTATATAGGACCCTGTTCAGACCCCACTTGGAGTACTGTGCTCAGTTTTGGTCACCTCACTACAGGAAGGATGTGGAAACTATAGAAAGGGTGCAGAGGAGATTTACAAGGATGTTGCCTGGATTGGGGAACATGCCTTATGAGAATAGGTTGAGTGAACTCAGCCTTTTCTCCTTGGAGTGGCAGGGGATGAGAGGTGACCTGATAGAGGTGTATAAGATGATGGGAGTCATTGATTGTGTGGATAGTCAGAGGGTTTTCCCCAGGGCTGAAATGGCTAGCACAAGAGGGCATAGTTTTAAGGTGCTGTGGAAGTAGGTGCAGAGGAGATGTCAGGGGTAAGTTTTTTGATGCAGAGAGTGGTGAGTGCGTGGAATGGGCTGCCAGCGATGGTGGTGGAGACGGATACGATAGGGTCTTTTAAGAGTCTCTTGGACAGGTATATGGGGTTTAGAAAAATAGAGGGCTACGGGTAACCCTAGGTAATTTCTCAGGTAAGGACATGTTCGGCACAGCTTTGAGGGCCAAGGGGCCTGTATTGTGCTGTAGGTTTTCTATGTTTCTATGACTACAGCTCAACATTCAATACCATCATCCCCTCAAAACTAATCAATAACCTCCAAGACCTTGGCCTCAATACCTCCTTGTGCAATTTGATCCTCGATTTCCTCCCAGTCAGTTCGCATTGGCAACAACATGTCCTCCACGATCTCCATCAGCCCAGGTGCACCACAAGGTTGGGTGCTCAGCCCCCTGCTCTACTCGCTTCACACTCGTGACTGTGCGGCTGAGCACAACTCCAATGTCATATTTAAGTTTGCCGATGACGATCAGCATGGATTTGTGAAAGGAAAATCATGTCTGACGAATCTTATAGAATTTTTTGAAGATGTAACTAGTAGAGTGGATAGGGGAGAGCCAGTGGATGTGGTATATTTAGATTTTCAAAAGGCTTTTGACAAGGTCCCACACAGGAGACTAGTGTGCAAACTTAAAGCACATGGTATTGGGGGTATGGTATTGATGTGGATAGAGAATTGGTTGGCAGACAGGAAGCAAAGAGTGGGAGTAAACGGGACCTTTTCAGAATGGCAGGCAGTGACTAGTGGGGTACCGCAAGGCTCAATGCTGGGACCCCAGTTGTTTACAATATATATTAATGATTTAGACGAGGGAATTAAATGCAGCATCTCCAAGTTTGCGGATGACACGAAGCTGGGCGGCGGTGTTAGCTGTGAGGAGGATGCTAAGAGGATGCAGGGTGACTTGGATAGGTTAGGTGAGTGGGCAAATTCATGGCAGATGCAATTTAATGTGGATAAATGTGAGGTTATCCACTTTGGTTGCAAGAACAGGAAAACAGATTATTATCTGAACGGTGGCCGATTAGGAAAAGGGGAGATGCAACGAGACCTGGGTGTCATTGTACACCAGTCATTGAAGGTGGGCATGCAGGTACAGCAGGCGGTGAAAAAGGCAAATGGTATGTTGGCATTCATAGCAAAAGGATTTGAGTACAGGAGCAGGGAGGTTCTACTGCAGTTGTACAAGGCCTTGGTGAGACCGCACCTAGAATATTGTGTACTGTTTTGGTCTCCTAATCTGAGGAAAGACATTTTTGCCATAGAGGGAGTATAGAGAAGGTTCACCAGATTGATTCCTGGGATGGCAGGACTTTCATATGAAGAAAGACTGGATCGACTAGGCTTATACTCACTGGAATTTAGAAGATTGAGGGGGGATCTTATTGAAACGTAAAAGGGGTTGGACAGGCTAGATGCAGGAAGATTGTTTCCGATGTTGGGGAAGTCCAGAACGAGGGGTCACAGTTTAAGGATAAAGGGGAAGCCTTTTAGGACCGAGATGAGGAAAAACTTCTTCACACAGAGAGTGGTGAATCTGTGGAATTCTCTGCCACAGGAAACAGTTGAGGCCGGTTCATTGGCTATATTTAAGAGGAAGTTAGATATGGCCCTTGTGGCTAAAGGGATCAGGGGGTATGGAGAGAAAGCAGGTACAGGGTTCTGAGTTGGATGATCAGCCATGATCATACTGAATGGCGGTGCAGGCTCGAAGGGCCGAATGGCCTACTCCTGCACCTATTTTCTATGTTTCTATGACAGCACTGTCACTGGCCGAATCAGAGGTGGGGAATGAATCGGCATGTAGGAGGGAGAATGTAAATCTGGCTGAGTGATGTCACAACAACAACCTCCCACTCAAGATCATTAAGACCAAGGAGTTGATCATTAAGTGTAATGAGCCAGACCTCATTGGAGGGCCAGCAACTTTAAATTGTTACCTTGGAGGGCCTGTCTGGACCCAGCACAATTACAAAGGAAGCATAGCAGTGCCTCCACTTCCTCACGAGTTTGTGGAGATTCGACATGACTTCTAAAACTTCTACAGATGTGTAGAAGTACATTGACAGTCTGGTATGAAAACACCAATGCCCTTGAATGGAAAATCCCACAAAAGGTAGTGGATATGGGCTAGTCCATCATGGGTGAAGCCCTCCCCACATCTGAGCCCATCTACATGAAGCACTGTTGTAGGAAAGCAACACCCATCATCAGGGACTCCCATCACCCTGGACATGCTCTCTTCTCGCTGCTGTCATCAGGAGTGAGGCACAAGAGTCTCAGGGCTCACACCACCACGAACAGGAACAGTCATTATCCCTCAACCATCAGGCTCTTGAACCAAAGACAGTAACTTCACTCGCTCCATCACTGAACTGTTCACACAACCTATGGACTCACTTCGTTTCATGTGCCTGATGCGTAATGCGTATTTGCTAATTATTATTTCTTCAGTTTTTATTTGCACAGTTTGTTGTCTCCTGCGTTACGGCTGAACACACAATTGGTGTTGTCTTTCATTGATTGTGGTATGGTCATTATTCTATAGATTTCTGGCCGTTGTATATGGTGACACATATGTACTGCGGTAATAAATTTACTTTGAACTTTTCCAGAGGAATGTTTATTCTGTATCCGTCCTTTAACCTCTAACTTTATTTTTATATAATTATTAATTCTGTGTAATTGTTTTTGTTGAATGTCAGGCCCTGACCAACACGCCACAGCACATTCCCAAAACCTGGCACTGTTTATGAATAAAGTTGATGCTTGCTTTCATATAAATTCTGCAGGACGTTTTTAACCTTGTATTTGTGTCTCCTCTCAATAAAAAAACACAGTGGATACATTTGTTTATATATTTCTTACTGTAATTTATAGTAACTTTACGTTTCGCAATGTACTACTGCCGCAAAAGGACAGATTTCACGACGTACAGTGATGGTGAACTTGGTTCTGATCGATCGCTCTCATTGCCTGTGTACACGGACATCGTGTGTCCCCCCCGGCACCCGGTTTGCTTTCGCCCCAGACCAGTCCGAAAGTCCACATGAGGTTAACAGTTCCACTGGCGATTCAGAAGCTGCAGGAGCGCCGAATTTGGCGGGGGTAACTCTCCCACCCTTGGGGAACGGCTCAGTTCTCCGGTCCATGGACACGCCGGGCCTTCCAGGATCACTGGCCGAACGAGACCTGCGGTCCAGCGGGAAGCTGGCCCCGGCTCACCACCCGGACGTTCTGGGCTCTTCGGCTCCATGTCGCGTCTGGATTCGGCCAAGTGCAAAGGAGCCGCGCTCTGGGCTATAGCTGGGGCCGGACCTGCCAGGCGGGGAGGTACGGGCCGGTGTAGCAGGCCAGCGGGCACAGTCTGTTATGGAGGAGGCTGTCGCAGGAGGAGCTGGCGGCCAGGTGTTTGTAGAGGTCCAGGGGAACCCCGAGACCTTCCCCGGGCACGGCGGGGACCACGAAGGGGTTGAGGGCGAGCGAGGTGGGCAGGGACGAGTAGAGAGGATGCTCCTTGACCGGGAGCACGTAGCCGGCGGGGAAGTGCGCCCGCAGGCCATCGGTAACGGCGGCGTCCGGGACACCGGGGGCCGCCAGCAGCCAACCCGGGACGGCGGGCAGCGGGGGTTTCAGGGCCTTGCCCTCCCCAGCCAGCCTGTCCTTGGCCTCGGGCTCCCTGGCCAAGTGGAGGGGCGAGACGACGCGGAGCTTCCTGCCGTAGCAATTCGTCTCGCAGTCCTTGGTCCTGAGCTCCGGCCGCGGCTGGAGAAGCGCCCCGTCCAGCTTCGCTCGCTTGGCCGGCACCTTCCTGGGCAGGGCCACCGTGAGGGGCGGCACCCAGCACGCCTTCGGCTGGTGGGAGGGAGCGGGCAGCGGGCCCACCCTCAGTGCCTCGCCCTTGGGCTCCGGCACCCAAGGAGCCACCCGGGGCAGGGCGAGCTCGGCAGCACGATCCCCCGCCCGGCCCAGGCGCCTCGACCCCTTGTCGAGCGGGAGCACGAAGGCGCTGAAGTCCCTGAAGCCGCGGAAGCGGGACATCGGGCTGGCCCTGGTGGGGAAGGGCTGCAGGAGTTGGAGTCCGCTGAAGGGCAGTTCGCAGCCCCGGCTGCCCTTCTCGTCCCGCGCCGGGTACAGGGGCAGCGGGGCGACGGGGGCCGCTGGTCGGGGCGGCTGGATGACCGATGGTCTGGCCAGGGGGAGCTCGGTCGCCGCGAACCGCTTCTTCTTCGCCAGGGGAGAGATAATGTCCTGCTCCCTCCTGGGCCCCTGGCCCTCCTCTGCCCCTCCGCCCGCTCCCCAAACCTCCTCGCCGGCTCGCCCTGGCGACCTGCCGCCGCCCTTCTCCGCCGACTCGACGTGCGGGCATTCGCGCTCTTCAGCGGTGGCGGGGCCCGGAGGCGCTCCCTCCTTCTGCCCCCTTCCCGAATCCTCGGCTTCTGCTAAGGGGGAGGCCTGGGGAGAGAGAAGCGTGTCACTGGGGCTACCGAGCTAAAACATGACCAAAGGTGAGATTGTCCTGGGACTGCCATAGACCCGATGGACCGAAAGGCGGCAGGAGAGGGCCACTCGGCCCCTCCGGCGCATGCCCAATTGCCCCTGACCTGTGTACCCCTTTCCCCATGGCTCTCACTAACGAGTTAGGTCACTAGTCCCTCCTCTTATTTACCTTCCAACAGAGAGAGAGAAAGATCTGTCTATCAACAATCCCATCAGCCCCAGCCTCCCCAAATTACTACCTTCACCACATTTCCATCAACTCCCCCAGGTTCTACCCCTCACCCACACACGAGGGATCAGATAACCCACCCGTCCTGCATGTCCTTGGAACGTGAGAGGGAACGGGAGCACCCCGGGGAGAACGTACCAACTACACACAGATGGTTCGAACCAGGGTCCCTGGCACTGTGAGGCAGTGGAACCACTCTTTGCTTTGCTGTGAACCCCCACCCCATCAAAACAACCGTACCCTGAGTGAGTAAGTTACCCTACCGCACTGCTCCCGCCGATCTGCGGCGCACCATCCTTTGCCGGTTTCCGTTTATTTCCCTGATCCTTCAGCTCGGCGCCCGGCCCCTTCCCGTCCTTGGCTTTGACGACCCGGTACTGTTTCCGAGGCTTGCTCGCCGGCAGAGGTTTGTCCTCTTCCCCCTTCAGGTGACGCTCGTAGGGCAACACCAGTCTGCCCGGTGAGGGGGGAGAGAGAGAGAGAGAGTGAGTGAGTGAGGGAATGAGAGAAAGAAAGTGTGGGTGAAGGGAAAGAGAGAGTGAGTGAGGGTAGAGAAAGTGTGAGTGTGTGGGTGAAGGGAAAGAGAGAGTGAGTGAGAGAAAGTGAGGGGAGAGAGAGTGAGTGAGAGAAAGTGAGGGGAGAGAGAGTGAGTGAAGGGAAAGAGAGAGTGAGTGAGAGAAAGTGTGGGTGAAGGGAAAGAGAGAGTGAGTGAGAGAAAGTGAGTGAAGGGAAAGAGAGAGTGAGTGAGAGAAAGTGAGGGGAGAGAGAGAGTGAGTGAGAGAAAGTGAGTGAAGGGAAAGAGAGAGTGAGTGAGAGAAAGTGAGGGGAGAGAGAGAGTGAGTGAGAGAAAGTGAGTGAGAGAAAGTGAGTGAAGGGAAAGAGAGAGTGAGTGAGAGAAAGTGAGGGGAGAGAAAATGTGGGTGAAGGGAAAGAGAGAGTGAGTGAAGGGAAAGAGGGAGTGAGTGAGAGAAAGTGAGGGGAGAGAGAGAGGGAATATGGGTGTGTGAGCCAGAGAGAGGTTAAGATTGACTTTATCACATGTACATGCAGTGAAAAACATTATTGGCATCGAATCGGTGAGGAAATGCTGGGATCGGCCTGCAGTTAAGCGTCACCACATTTCCAGAGCCCGTGTAACTTGCTCACCACTTAACTAACGCTAACTGGCACATCTTTGTAACGTGGGAGGAAACCGGAGACTGACACTAGAACACGCCCATTGCTATCTCGGCTGCCCTTTGGTGGGTACACGGTAGTGTTGCGGTTAGCATAACACTACTACAGCTCGGGGCGTCGGAGTTCAGAGTTCAATCCCAGTGTCCTCTGCGAGGAGCTTGTACGTTCTCCCGGTGACCGCATGGGTTTCCTCTCACTGTCCAAAGGTTAGTATGTTAGTTGGTTAAATGGGTTTAACTAGGTGGCTCGTTTCAGACACCTGTTTAGCACAGTCATGGGCTGCTGGTGGTTCCAGCTCACCGAAGAGGATGTCTTTTGGGATGTGGCCACACTGCATGTGGCAGACATGCCAGACCAGAGCCTACACACTGGGGAGAGAACAGGGTACTCTGTCTCCAGGAGGTGTCCAAGAGATAGACACTGGGGAGAGAACAGGGTACTCCGTCTTGCAGGAGATAGACACTGGGGAGAGAACAGGGTACTCTGTCTTGCAGGAGATAGACACTGGGGAGAGAACAGGGTACTCTGTCTCCAGGAGGTGCCCAGGAGATAGACACTGGGGAGAGAACAGGGTACTCTGTCTTGCAGGAGATAGACACTGGGGAGAGAACAGGGTACTCTGTCTCCAGGAGGTGCCCAGGAGATAGACACTGGGGAGAGAACAGGGTACTCTGTCTTGCAGGAGATAGACACTGGGGAGAGAACAGGGTACTCTGTCTCCAGGAGGTGCCCAGGAGATAGACACTGGGGAGAGAACAGGGTACTCTGTCTCCAGGTGTCCAGGAGATAGACACTGGGGAGAGAACAGGGTACTCTGTCCCCAGGAGGTGCCCAGGAGATAGACACTGGGGAGAGAACAGGGTACTCTGTCTCCAGGAGGTGCCCAGGAGATAGACACTGGGGAGAGAACAGGGTACTCTGGACTCTGTCTTGCAGGAGGTGCCCAGGAGATAGACACTGGGGAGAGAACAGGGTACTCTGTCTTGCAGGAGATAGACACTGGGGAGAGAACAGGGTACTCTGTCTCCAGGAGGTGCCCAGGAGATAGACACTGGGGAGAGAACAGGGTACTCTGTCTTGCAGGAGATAGACACTGGGGAGAGAACAGGGTACTCTGTCTTGCAGGAGATAGACACTGGGGAGAGAACAGGGTACTCTGTCTCCAGGAGGTGCCCAGGAGATAGACACTGGGGAGAGAACAGGGTACTCTGTCTTGCAGGAGATAGACACTGGGGAGAGAACAGGGTACTCTGTCTCCAGGAGGTGCCCAGGAGATAGACACTGGGGAGAGAACAGGGTACTCTGGACTCTGTCTGTCCAGGAGGTGCCAAGATGCAATGAAGGCGATGAGCCTTCTCTCCAGCCTAGCCTATGTTGTCCAGGTCTCACTGCCGTACAGCAGTGTGCTGGCAATACAAGATTGTATTGACTGGGAGTCTGGAGCTCTCCCAGACTCGCAGGGAGGCAGGCAAGAGTTGTTGCACCCTTCCTGACACGTTGTGGATTTCTGCGTCCAAGGAGAGGTTGTCACGGATGGTGGACCCGGTGTGTGAACATCGAGTTCGTAGTCACCAATGGTGCCACTGCATCTGGTCCCAAGACCTTAGTCTTTCCCAGGCTGCTAGTCAGGCTGGCAGGCCTGGGAGAGCGATCCGTCAAGCTGCGGAGCGTGGGCTGCGAATGATGTATCAGCTGCAACATCATGTCTGGGATCATAACCTCGCGCACTGGGTGGGGTTAGAAAGCCTGCCATCTGGCGGTAGGTGCAATGTTGGATCCGTGCCTCAGGAGAAGAGCAGATTCCTTTGAGTGCTGGGACCAGAACACAGCCTGTGTCTGTAAATACGGTACAATGAAAGGGTGTGTGCGAGCTCCCGGGGAACAGTGCGTGCCAGGGCTCTGTGCCACCTACTTCTCGTAGTGCCGGCGGGTACAGGTGGCTGCGCTGGTGCTCCCTGGGTTTCCCCCAAGCTCGTCGTAGATGTTCTTCCAGAGTCGACTCGTCGTGACCTGCGGGGGCATAGAGCAGAGGCGGTGAGTGAACGAGATTCAAGCTCCAGTTTCCTTCTCAAGTGTTCATCGAAACATACAGTGAAACGTTTGTGTGAACAACCGACACACCCAAGGATGAGCTGGGGCAGTCCCGAGTATCCTGGCGCTAACGTTGCATGGCAGACCACGCTGTTCCTCCTTCCAGCCCCACCCACGTACACAGTCCTTTAACCCATGGCAGACCACGCTGTTCCTCCTTCCAGCCCCACCCACGTACACAGTCCTTTAACCCATGGCAGACCACGCTGTTCCTCCTTCCAGCCCCACCCACGTACACAGTCCTTTAACCCATGGCAGACCACGCTGTTCCTCCTTCCAGCCCCACCCACGTACACAGTCCTTTAACCCATGGCAGACCACGCTGTTCCTCCTTCCAGCCCCACCCACGTACACAGTCCTTTAACCCATGGCAGACCACGCTGTTCCTCCTTCCAGCCCCACCCACGTACACAGTCCTTTAACCCATGGCAGACCACGCTGTTCCTCCTTCCAGCCCCACCCACGTACACAGTCCTTTAACCCATGGCAGGCCACGCTGTTCCTCCTTCCAGCCCCACCCACGTACACAGTCCTTTAACCCATGGCAGACCACGCTGTTCCTCCTTCCAGCCCCACCCACGTACACAGTCCTTTAACCCATGGCAGACCACGCTGTTCCTCCTTCCAGCCCCACCCACGTACACAGTCCTTTAACCCACCACCTGCCTCCAGCGGACCCAGGTTCGAACACAAACACACAGACTTCGGGTCCTCCACTACCCCAGTGAACCGGGAGAGATTCGCTGACCGGTCTTGGCTAACGGACCTGCTCTGACCCTCATCACTAACCGAATGACACACCTACCAGGCCTTAAACTCTGTACTCACAACACCAGGACTCTACACTCCACCCCACCCCATTCCCTTTGACCTCCTCTCCCTCCAACATCATACCCGTCCCATCTCTCACCCTTCCCAGCTCTGACAAAGGGCAATACTGTTCTCAGGGCCAGAGGGAGCACGATCTGGGTGAGCTCCCTAAACAGTGAAATCACGTCCTCCACCTCTGCTGGGATCTCACTAGGAATATTGTGTTCAGTTCTGGTCACCTCGTTAAAGGTGGGCTGTGGAAGCTATGGAGGGGCTGCAGAGGAGATTTACCAGGATATTGGCTGGATTGGAGATCAAGTATGAGTGAGCGAGGGCTTTTCTCTTTGGAGTGAAGGAGGATGAGAGGTAACGATAGAGGTGTACAAGATGATATCAGGCATAGATCAAGTGGACTGACAGAGTTCTCCCAGGGTGGAAATGGCTAACACGAGGGGACATGATTTAAAGGTGACTGGAGGGAAGCATGGCGTGGGGGGGGGGGGGTGGTTGTGGATGTCAGCCAGTTTTTGTTTGCACAGGGAGTGGTGGGTGTATGGAATGCACTGTCGGGTGGTAATAGAGGCTGAGAGGTGGCAGATGGAATTCAAATGAGAAAAGCGTGAAGTGATTTACCGGTACTTAGGAATGTCAAAATCATTTGAAGTCAGAGTACAGGGTTAATGGCAGGATTCTGAGCAATGGAGGAACAGAGGGATCTTGGGGTCCACATTGATGGACCCCTCAAATTAAGGACATTGAAGCTAGGAACATGGATGAAGGAAAAATGGAGGGTCATGGGGGAGGGAAGGGCTAGATTCATCTTGAGTAATTTAAGGGGTTAGCTCAACATAGTGGGCCGAAAGGCCTGTACTGTGATGTACTGTTCTATGAGTTAGGGCCACAGTCTGACCCACCGAGTTTTTACAGAATTTTCTTTACTCATTTGAGACCAATGGGAAAGCATCAGCCAATTCAAAAGCAGCGTGGGGACAGAGTTCAAGCACAACATAGTACCCCAAAACACCCCCACCCCACAACATAGTACCCCAAAACACCCCCACCCCACAACATAGTACCCCAAAACACCCCCCACCCCACAACATAGTACCCCAAAACACCCCCACCCCACAACATAGTACCCCAAAACACCCCCCACCCCACAACATAGTACCCCAAAACACCCCCCACCCCACAACATAGTACCCCAAAACACCCCCCACCCCACAACATAGTACCCCAAAACACCCCCACCCCACAACATAGTACCCCAAAACACCCCCACCCCACAACATAGTACCCCAAAACACCCCCCACCCCACTGTAATCCCAACAGAGCACCAAGGGAGAACTGCCTGCCATCAGATACACAACGGCCCAGCGGTCAGACAACTGTCCTGGGGGAACTGACGTCAGGACAAAAGGGGCCAGCAGAGATGGTGGGTTCAAGGGGTTGATAGGCCTGTTCCTGCTTCTATTTCCTTGTGAGTGTGTATCAGGTCACGTCACAGTTCACCAGGTCAGGGTGAATCGGGGTCACGTCACAGTTCACCAGGTCAGGGAGTATCGGGGTCACGTCACAGTTCACCAGGTCAGGGAGTATCGGGGTCACGTCACAGTTCACCAGGTCGGGGTGACGTCACAGTTCACCAGGTCAGGGTGTATCGGGGTCACGTCACAGTTCACCAGGTCGGGGTGTATCGGGGTCATGTCGGGCAAATTCCTTACAGAGGATGCAGGAATTGAACCCATGTCAGCTGCTACTACGCCGCCCCTGTTGCTCAGGAGCTGGTACGTTCTCCCACAGTGACGGAAATCGAACCCCCATCGCTCATACTCTATTTAATATTTCAGTAATATTTGAGTAATCCTGTGTGCGTAAAACATTCTTGTCCGGTTAAATAATTTATTACAAGTCATTCATTTAAAATATGTTTATTCCATACATCATCACGCTACCACATGATATGTGTGCACCTCACTTAAAGTAAACACAAAGTTTACTTTATGTACCTATGGTACCCTGGCTGTAATGCCAGCACCCCGCCCATAGGCATATACATCTCCCCACCTTTCACAGGCTCTCTCCCGGGATCAACGATGGTTTCAATCCTCTCCGACTGGGCCAGGGTAAGGACCTGCAGCCTCCCTCTGCTGGGGCAGGGGCAGGGGCAGCACTCCCCTCAATTGCCAACAGAGGGCAGTATGGTACCACCATGGCGAGCAGGGGCTCAATTCCAGCGATTCCTGCCAGGGTTTCCCCCACACGTTGTAAAGGTGTCCCGCTTGGTTAGGGCTAGTAAATTGTGGGCATGGTATGTTGGTGCCAGAAGCATGCTGTCACTGTGGGCATGCCCTCAAACTGTGGAGGTCAATGACACAAACGCCAGTGGGCAAAGGAAACTGGAGGAACCCAATCTCACACAGATCTCTCACACCTTTGAAATGATTACTTACTGCCCGTTGCACGCTAGGGTTTAGGGCAGCAACGACAGTCCTCCAGCTCTATCTGCTCATACCATTGCACACAGATGTAGCAGGAGTCTTCATTCCTGTTTCCGTAGCATTTTTTTTTTTGACCATCCAGGGTTGTTAACCCTGAGCTGAACCCCCGAGCCTGGAGGACCGGTGGAGCGCTCAATGCCTGGCCTCTACCCTTTGACCTGTTTGGCATGGGTGACCCTGCCCACAGCCAGAGCACAAGGCCCTGACTCCAGCCAACATCGCACTTCGGGTCGGTGAGGCACGCAAACCCTACGACAAGGTTGTGGTCCTCTTGGAGGTTGAAATCATTGCTCTAACGAAGAAGTTTGCAAATGGTTGAGACCGGCCACGGTCAGGTCCAACCAAAGAAAAAGTTCACAAAGCCGCCACTTGCAAAATGACTGGTGGAAAATAGTTCTGTCAGCGAGGCGTGTGCCTGTCCAGTAAGCTAGCTGCATTCGAAGTTACTGGTGTGTTTTTATCAGCTCTCCATCTGTTCACACTTCCTGACACAGTGAGACACCATTTCTCAGCAAGACTTTAATTCCCACGTCTAAAGTCAACAGTTTGAAGGGGGTTTCCCCGTTTTTGCCCGGCAGTGTGCTGTGAATACTTATAGCCAGTAATCAGAGGTATCTTTGAGGCTCCTTTCACTCTTACAGTACATGTTACGCATATTACAGTATGTGATCCCACTGGCCCAGGTCCGCTAACCAGGCTGCAGTTCAGGGTCCTGAAGTCGGCTATACTGGGGCTCGATACAGAAGTCGAGGAGGGATTTCTTTAGGCAGAGGGTGGTGAATCTGTGGGATTCAGTGTCACATATGATGGTGGAGGCCAAATCATTGGGTGTATTTAAAACAGAGGTTAATGGGTTCTTGATTAGTCAGTGTGTCAAAGGTTACGGGCAGAAAGCAGGAGAATGGGGTTGAGAGGGAACATAAATCAGCCATGATGAAATGGTGGAACAGACTAGATGGGCCAAATGGCCTAATTCTATTCCTATGTCTTATGGTGGTATGGAAGCTGAAGAGTGGAGACTGGAGGCACAGTAAGGTGTTCTGCTAAATGCTACGTTACTGTGGTGCCCGTAGAAAGCAAGAGAGGCGGCAGAACTGAGCATGAGTCAGGCTCTCTCACCAGATCGGATTTCTGTACAGGCGGGGGCCATGAGAACCGGTGAAGCCACCCTCCCAGGTACGCGAGTCAGCCAGACTGGAGCTCGGCTCCTCATCCAAGGTCTTTTGAGGCCTAGTGCTCGGGTCCCATCAGACGGGTCTGGAGTTGGAGGCTCCTCATTAATCAGCGAGTCCGGTGATCGACATCGAACACTGAAGCCCAGAGGCCGAGTGCGAGTCCAGAGCTCTGGGTCTGCGCGTCCCTGAGAGTCCGCTGGGGAAGTCGAGGCTCAACGTCTGTGAGTCGGAGTGCACTGGAGGCTGAAAGCTGAGGCACCTGCTCCTGGGGCTGGGGACCGTGTGTAGGTGGTGGCTCGGAGGGAGGAACGGGGCTTATTTTCCTGTACGGTTTTGTTGCTTGTGTTGGTTGTTGCATGGTTCTGCCAAGCATTGTTTTCATTTTGAGATACAGCCCTTCTGGCCCTTTGAGCCAGTCAGCCAGCAACCCACAGGTTCATCTCTAGCCTAATTACAAAACAATTTACCCACTAACCATTACGTCTTTGGACTGTGGGAGGAAACCGGAGCACCCGGAGGAAACCCACACACTCCACAGGGAGGACGTACAAACTCCTTACAGAGGATGCTGGGACTGAACTCTGAACTTTGACAGCCTGAGCTGTAATGGTCGCAGTGTCCGCTACTCTAGTGGTGTGGGCACGCGATGCGGGCACTGGAATGTGTGGTTGCCCCCTGCACGTCCTTGTGCTGTTGGTTGTGAACACAAACGATACATTTCACTGTATGTTTCCAGGTACACGTGACATGTAAATCCGAATCTGAGTCTGTAACCCTCGGTAACGTGCTGGCATCAGCAGCTTCCTATTTTAGTCCTTCGTTTCAGATGATGCAGCTGCCGAGAATTGTGCTTTAGCTGTGGATTCGGAAGCTGTCACATGAAACTTGGCAGAGACCAAGTCTACTCTCCTCCACATCGCACGGGGTGGGGGTGGGGGAGGATGTAGTTAGAGGACTTCCTAGGCTGGGGCACTAACCACACCGGAATACGTTCGATGGCCGGTGTGTAGAGTCACTGCCTCACAGTGTGGGAGATTCTGGTTCAATCCCCATCACTGCCACTGTCCGTAAGGAGTTTGTAGATTCTCACTGTGACCCCGCTGTTTTCCCATATCCCACATCCCAGTAACATGGGGGTCGCGGGTTTAACCTTGCTGTGAACTGCCCCCAGTGGAATCTTGGTGGGGGGGGGAGTTCATGAGACTGTGGGCAGTGAACAGTGTAGGATTTCCCATTTGGGGTGGCATTGTAGCCGGGCATTTAGTGATTAGTGGTGTTCCACAGGGGTCGGTGTTGGGAATAGATGGCTTTGTTGCCAAGTTTGCAGATGATATGAAGATTGGTGGAGGGGCAGGTAGTGTTGAGGAAACAGGTAGACAGATTAGGAGAACGGGCAAGAGAGTGGCAAATGTTGGAAAATGTATGGTCATGTACATTGGTGGTAGAAATAAATGTGCGGACTATTTTCTAAATGGGGAGAAAATCCAAAAATTTGAGATGCAGAGGAACTTGGGAGTCCTTGTGCAGGACACCCTAAAGGTTAACTTGCAGGTTGACTCAGTGGGGAGGAAGGCAAATGCAATGTTAGTATTCATTTCAAGAGGTCTAGAATACAAGAGCAGGGATGTGACGCTGAGGCTTTATAAGGCACTGGTGAGGCCTCACCTTGAGTATTGTGAACAGTTTTGGGCTCCTCATCTTAGAAAAGATGTGCTGGCATTGGAGAGGGTCCAGAGGAGGGTCACAAGGATGATTTCAGGAATGAAAGGGTTATCTTACAAGGAACATTTGATGGCTCTGGGTCTGTACTCACTGGGATTTAGAAGGATGAAGGGGGGGATCTCATTGAAACCTTTCGAATGTTGAAAGGCCCAGACGGAGTAGATATGGAAAGCATGTTTCCCATGGTGGGGAGTCTAGGACAAGAGGGCACAGCCTCAGGATAGAGGGACGGCCATTCAAAACAGAGATGTGGAGAAATTTCTTTAGCCTGAGGGTTGTGAATTTCTGGAATTTATTGCCACAAACAGTTGTGGAGGCCAGGTCGATGGGTGTATTTAAGCCAGGGATTGACAGGCTGTTGACTGGACAGGGGATGAAAGGTTACGGGGAGAAGGCCGGGAACTGGGGTTGAGGAGGAGATTAAAAAAAACTGGATCAGCTATGATTGAATGGCGGAGCAGACTCGATGGGCTAAATGGCCTAATTCTGTTCCTTTGCTTTATGGTCTTATGGTAACACTATTACAGTGCCAGTGACCAGGGTTCAAATCCCCACATGGTCTGTAATGAGTTTGTACATTCTGCCCGTGACTACATGGGTTCCCAGTTTAATCGCACTGACATGTGAGTTTGGAAGTTAATTGGTTCCTGTAAATTGCCCCATTGAGGGGTGGAATCTGGAGGAGTTGATGGCAATGGTGGGAGGATCAAAAAAGATGGGATTGAAGTTGGGTTGGTGTAAATGGGTTGATTATCAGTATATATTCAATGGGCTGAATGGCCTCTTTCTGTGCTATCTCCCTTCCATAACTCTATGTCCCTGTACCCTTGAGAGGCCAGAATAACCCTCAGTGCAGGTAATCAGAGGTTGGAATGCAGTCAGAAATTGGTAGGAACAGCTCTCCAAAGACCCCCAGACAGGGAAGCCCACCCTCCCTAACACACAGGACACCCGTCAGATCAGCAGGTTTATTCCAAGCAAAATGCTTGTACAGAAGGAGAGATGTGCTCGATATCAGACCTCAGGAATGATTCCCAACTCCTCCTGCCGGCTCCCAGCCGAGGAACCCTGGGAGCCAGAATCTGGAGAAGGACCCATGACCAGAGGGTGAAAGATCAGCATTCCTGGCCAGCAGGGGGGTCGATATTGATGTTGGGGGCTGGACTCAAGCCTTCGGGTTTAGAATTGGATGCCAACCAATCAGACCCATTCAGTGGGAAAGGAGCCTGTCCCATTGGTCAAAGGAAAGGCCAATCAGCCTTCACAGCCAAAATACCACAAGTACTGCAGATCCTGAATAGAGCTGAATATTAGTTTTATATATTTGTCACAGTTGTTGGCACTCTATGTAAAGCGTTAGGTTGCCCAGAGTCGCTGTTCTATTAAGCAGCATAGTAACATAACATAATGCGTTATACAGTGTCACTGCCCCTCCCGGCCTAATGAGCCAGTTACACCCATGTGACCAGGGAACCACCCAACCGGTACGTCTTTGGATTGTGGGAGGAAACCAGAGCACCCGGAGGAAACCCACGTGGTCACAGGGAGAACATACAGACTCGCTGCAGACAGCAACAGGAATTGAACTCGGGTCACCGGCACCCTTCCGAGCACTAACCAGTACGGTCCAAGTTTGTCAGGGAACGTGTCTGTCCGCGAAGCCGCAGTTAGCCAACCGGTGGTGTCGTGGAGTCCGCACCAGACTTCGGGGCGGGTCAGACCCGGCCCACTCCTTGCTCGCTGGATTGAGGGCCGAGCTGGCAACTCGGCCTCGTAAAAAAATAGTCAAATGCTACGGAGACTAGGGAGGGGAATAAACAGTCAGCGTTTCATCAGGTCCCAACATATTCGCTGCTTCCCCTCTCGGCAGACGCTGCCTGGCCTGCTGCTTCTTGTACCCATGGGGTGGCAGGGCAGCGTAGTGGTCAGCACATCTGCTTTAAGGCATCCGGTTCCGTCTGGAGGGAGTTTGTACGTTCTCCTCATGACTTCATTGGCCTGGACCCACATTCCCAGATGTACAGGTTAGGGTCAGTGAGCTGTGGGCATGCTGTGTTGGTGCCGGAAGTGTGGCAACATTTACGGGCTGCCCCCGTACACCCTCGGACTGTGCTGGTTGTTGATTCAAACAATACACTTCACTGTACGTTTCGATGTGGCATGCAAAGATAATCTTTATCTTTTGTTTAACTGAAATTTAAAAGCAGTGAAAAGCCAGCCAACTGGCCAGTGCCGGGCTGGAACCCCGAGACCGCACGGCTGATTGGGTGGGTGTCCTCGCCCGTACCACAGGAAGGAGGGATTGATTGGTGCTAGTTAAAGATTACTCACCGCTTCGTAGCCACCCAGCTTCTCAACCGCCTTGTAGAGCGTGGCGAGGTTCACTGGAAAGAGGAGGATTTCACAACGTCAGCGAAAGTAGAGACGCCCGTCGAGACCCCGTCACGCACAGAGAGACGGTCGCTCGGGGTGACTGCACCCTCTCCCCCCACCGGTTAACACCCCGTCTGCTCCCACAGGTGGCCAGTCGCGGATCACCCCATCTTGGGCAGTGAGTATCCACAGCTATCCTCAGCACCCTTTTGTGTCAGCCCTGCTGCAGGTAGTGAGGGAGCACCCTAGGGTCTGTGCCTTCAGCCTGTGATTTTATACACCCTCTACAAGATCACCCCTCGGTGTCCTACACTCCAAAGTCTGAGTCAGCCCAATTCCTCCTTATAACTCAGCCTCTCGAGTCCTGGCCCTATCGTGTGTAGTTCTGGCCACCCAGCTATGGGAAAGACACCATTAAGATGGAAAGTTGGCAAAGGGGATTTAGAAGGATCCTGACGAAGGGTCTCGGCCCGAAACGTCGACAGCGCTTCTCCCTATAGATGCTGCCTGGCCTGCTGCATTCCACCAGCATTTTGTGTGTGTTACAAGGATCCTACTGGGATTTGAGGGACTGGGTTGTGTTGAGCAGGGTGGGACGTTTTCTGATGGAGTGTTAGAGAATGAGAGGTGATGTTATAGAGATCTATAAAGCACGAGGGGTAAATATGCACAGTGTTTTCCCCAGGGGTGGGGAACAGGAACCAGAGGGCACGGGTTTAGGGTGGGGGGGAAGATTTAATAGGAACATGAGGGCCACAGTTTTCACCCTGTATGTGGAATGGGCTGCCAGAGGAAGTGGTTGGGACAGGTGTATTAACAACATTTAAAAGTTACTTGGACTGGTACCTGGATAGAAAAGGTTTAGAGGGATTGGGGCCAAACACTTAAAAATGAGCCTAGCTCAGATGGGCCGATGGGCCTGTTTTTTGTGCTCTACAAACCCTATGGTGAAACTCTGACTGCATGGGAACAGATCTCATAAGGAAAAAAGAAACACCCATCGACATCTCCAAGTCAGATATTCTAGTTTTTATGGCAGGTTCCACATGGTTCCTGGGCCGGGGAACATTTTGGAGAGAAGTTACCCCTTGTGAATTGCAAGTCTCATGACACCCCTCCTGTGCCGGGGATGGGAGCGCCTCACCTTGCTTGAATCCCAGGTGTGGGATCCTCTCAATTGGGGTGCCCCTGTCCTTCATGAACTTGTACAGGTTGACCAGGAAGCTCTGCTGGCTCATGTCACCGCCGTCGGCCTCCTTCGCCGCTTCCAGTCCCTCCGCCATCCCTGTCTCTCCGTCAGCACCGCCGTCGATCCAGGAAGCTCCCGTCACTCCTGCAGGGGCAGTAACAAGCTGAGTGCCGCCCGTGGAGAAACCCGAGGGTCTGTCCCAGACCATACCGGCGTCCACCCCACTGAGGTCCTGTGTCACTAATCCCTGCTCCATTCCCAATGCCATTTCACAGAGATCTGAGCTAATGGGTTTCATTGGAGGCTACTCAGCCCATCGAGTTGCTGCTGGCTCTCACAGCATTCCCATTTCCTGTACATATCACAGTAATCTGGTCTCTCTCCTGTGCCCATTAACTCCAGAGCCTTCCAGTTCTCCCCAGTGGAGATTTATAGGGACTAATTAAACACTGACTATCTGCCCCCCCCCCACCCCACGCACATTGTCGGAATGAGAGAGGAAAGTGGAGCATCTGGTGGGGGGGAGGGTTGGAAGCATGAGAGAACCCACAGAGACACAGGGAGAAGACACAGACAGTGCCGGAGGTGGGGATTGAACCTGGTGTGAGGAAGCAGCCAGTAGGAACAAGGGGAAGGGAAGGTGGTCAGAGGATGTAATGGGTGACAATGGACACCACACACAGCCGCCATGTCCAAAGTCTCCCGTGGCAGTGGAGGGCAGGACGGTGAGGGTCTCCAATCCTGCTTCGGGGCTTGTTGGAAAGCTTGCGGCCCTCCGGAAATGGCAGCTGTCCTGTTGTCAGGGTAACGGGGAGCTGGCTGTCTGCCTGATGCTGCCATTAACAAGCTACAGGGTTCAACAAACCCTTTATCAAATCAGCATCAAATATTACTTCAGACTGCGGCGACCACTGAAACCACCCTGCTCTTTCACATCACACCTTCCCCTGTTCTGAAAACTCAGCGGTGAAAGACAAATATTTCTGATGTATTTGCACAGCCGGGCATCCTTGAGTGCAGATTAAAGCAAGGCTCCCATCACTCCTCACCACCGCCCCTTACCGCCATCTTCTAATTCTTCCCAGAAGAATTCCCTGCTCCATTCCCAAACACCCGCCAATTGCGGCACGATGGCAAGCAGTTAGCGTAAGGCTTTACAGAGCCAGTGACCCGGGTTCAATTCGCACCGCTGCCTGTAACCACGTGGCTCCGGTTTCCTCCCACGGTCCAAAGGTGCTCTGGTTTGTAGGTTAATTGGACCTTGTAAGGTGTCCTATGATTAGGCTAGTGTTAAATCGGGGACTACTGGGCGACATGAGTCAAAGAGCTGGAAGGGCCTATTCTGCACTGTATCTCAATAAATAACAAATCAATAATAGATGCAACGCCTGCCAGTGAGGTTTCACGGTAGCGCAAGCTTTACAGAGACAGTGACCCGGGTTCAATTCCCGCCGGTGCCTGTAAGGAGTTTGCACCTTCTCTCTGTGACCATGTGGGCTTCCTCCGGGTGCTCCGGTTTCTTCCCACATTCCAAAAATGTACGGGTTAGGATTAGTAACTTGTGGGTACGCTATGTCGGTCCCAGAAGCGTGCTGACACTTACAGGCTATCAGTGACACATCTTTGGACTGCGTAGGTTGCTGCCGAAAAGCAGAATATTTCACTGTACTTTTCGACGTGTGTGTGACAAATAAAGCTGATCTGCTTTTTCTCTGATGTGCACAGTTGTTATTGCCACACGTAGGAAGGATGTGGAGGCTTTGGGGAGGGTGCAGAAGAGATTCACCAGTGTTCTTTGACCAGTCCAGTTTATTGTCAATAAAAAGACAGGGTAGACGGTCGTAAATTGGGGGACCACTTCATTGAGCACCTCTGCCCCATCTGTCACAAACAGGACCTCCCAGTGACCAAACATTTTAATTCCCATTCCCATTCTAACATGTCAGTCCACGATCTCCTCTTGTGCCAAGATGAGGCCACTAAGAAGCAATTCCTTATATTCCATCTTGGGTAGCCTCCAAACTGATGGCATGAATATTGATTTCTCCTTCCAGTAAACAAATTCCACCCTTCCCTTCCACTATTCCCCACTCTGACCTTCTCACCAGCCTATCACTTCCCCCGGTTCCCTCCTCCTTCCTTTTCTCCTATGGTGCACTCTCCTCTCCTATCAGATTCCTTCTTCTCCGGCCCTTGACCTTTCCCACTCACCTGGCTTCACCAACCCTCTTCCAGCTATCCTCTTTCCTCTCCCCCATCCTTCTATTCAGCATCTTCCCCCTTCCTTCTCAGTCCTGAAGAAGGGTCTCACCCAAACTGTTTATTCCTCTCTATAGATGCTGCCTGACCTGCTGAGTTCCTCCAGTGTTTTGCTAGGGTAGACAGTCAGAGTCTTTCTCCCAGGAGAAAACGTCAAGTCCAAATGGCATGAATTGCCATCTCCCTCCTGCCGTCTGGCAAAAGGTACCGAAACATCCGGGATCTCCCGACCAGACTGTGCAACAGTTTCTTCCCCCAAGCCATCGGACTCCTCAATACCCAGAGTCTGCTCTGACATCTACATCATTTGTTATTATATTGAAATTTGTCCTCTACTGTGCCTACTGTCTTGTTTATTTATTATTGCACTGCCCTGCACTGTTTTGTGCACCCTATGTAGTCCTGTGTAGGTCTGTAGTTTTTATGTTGTTTTACATAGTCTAGTGTAGCCTTGTGCTGTCTCACATAGTCTAGTGTAGTTTTGTATTGTTTCATGTAGCACCATGGTCCTGGAAGAACGTTGTTTTGTTTTTACTGTGTACTGTACCAGCAGTTTATGGTCGAAATGACAATAAAAAGTGATTTGACTTGACTTGAAGGTGAGAATGGGAATGTTTATGATGTGGTGGTGTGATGACGTGTGCCATGACTTGGTGCTTTTACATATAACCAGTAAATAATTACTTAAACAAAGAATGCTTAATCAAACAATATACTTACAATATTGCTCAAATATTACTGAAATATTAACTATACAACACAGATCACGAACAGAATATTGGTATCCTACGATAATCCCATTTTTTTTTGTACAGCCACGTGCCAATCCCAAACTAATCTCACTATTCTCTTCTTTCACTGTGGACTTGGTCCATTGGGAACTAACCCAAGCAACACACACAAAATGCTGGAGGAACTCAGCAGGCCGGGCAGCATCCGTGGAAAAGAGTGCAGTCGACATTTCAGGCCGAAGCCCTTCATCAGCACTGGAGTGAAAAGATGAGGTCAATGTAAGAAGGTGGGGGGGGGGGGGGAAGAGGGAGGAAGAAATACATGGTGGTAGATGATGGGTGAAACCAGGAGACGGGGAAGGGGAGAAGTAAAGAGCTGGGAAGTCAATTGGTGAAAGAGATAAATGGCTGGAGAAGGGGGAATCTGATAGGAGAGGACAGAAGACCATTGAAGAAAGGGAAAGGGGAGAAGGAGGTGATGGGCAGGTAAGGAGGTAAGGTGAGAGAGAGAAACAGAAATGGGAAATGGTGAAGGAGAGGGGGTGGCCATTACCGGAAGTTCAAGAAACCAATGTTCATGCCATCAGGTTGAAGGCTGCCCAGATGGAACACAAGGTGTTGCTCCTCCAACCTGAGTGTGGCCTCATCACTGCATTGGCCATGGACTGACATGTCAAACTAACTGGGAACTTACCCAGTTCATCACCGTGGTAACCTCTGCACAAGTTCAAAGTCAGACTCTTTATTCTTTTACGACTTTCTCAGTAATTGTAGTGGCCAGTGTCAAGGTTCTCCAAGCCAGAATGTTCCACATTACCGCAACACTCTCCGGCCTCTTCCTCCCTCCAGGAGACATCGAGTCACTCCCTCTCCAATGGAGGGAACCTTCATTGCGCTCAGTGATGAGAACATCCACTGTTCTCACTCTAGACAACACTGCCATGTTCTGGGTGGTGCCATTTGGGCATGGCATGTTGCAGGTTAGGAATGGGGCTAGTTAACCAGATGCTGGTCAGTGCTGAGAAACAAAAAGCCATTTCATACTGGGACCCTCTGCAAGGTAGCAAGGCTAAACTCACTGTTACACACACACACACACACACACACACACACACACACACACACACACACACACACACACACACACACACACACACACACACACACACACACACACACACACACACACACACACACACACACACACACACACACACACACACCAGCATCATGTTCCACCAGTCTGTTCACAACAAAAGATGATCTGAGGTTACACTGTTGAACACAATGTTGAATTTCCTGTTCTTACTCACTTCCTCTTTGGAAAAAGAGAGTTGAAACACAAACAGAAACACACCACCTCCAGTGACTAACCCTGATCTGCTGATTACGATAGAGCCTGCTCCAGTAGTTAAGGTCAATATAACCGTCTTTAAACGCGCTTTCATAATCACAACTGTCACAAGGATGGTTTGGCCCTCTTGAGAAGGCAGCTCAGTGCCCATACACAGCAGCTTTCCAGTCTCTAATCCGATCTTGTCCTGATAAGAGAGTGTGTCAGCACCGAGACTCAACGCAGCACCCAGCGTTCCCCAGCCTCCTGTTCCGCACTCCCTGGGCACCTCACTGCTGTTCGTGATTAATGATGCCACCCGCTCCAGCTGCTGACACCACTTTTGTGAAGGTCAGTCAGTCTTCTTAAGGCCGGAGCTGCATGAAGCCATCTCAGGAGTGTATAACCGAGCTAGTATAAGGCATTAGTCACATCACATTGTGAGCTGTTGTGGGTCCTATGTCAAAGAAAGGATGTGCTGGCATCGGAGAGGGTTCAGACGAGGTTCAAGAGAACGATCCCAGGATTGGCCCAATTCTGCTCCTGGGTCCTATGATCACAGAAGCAGCTTCTTTGACCCATCACGTCTACACCGGCCATCACCTGCACTTAGGCAATACAGGGCATCAAAGGATATGGCTAGAAGGCAGGTGTAGTGGGATCCGGGATCAGGCATGATGGGTTGAATAGCCTAATTCTGCTCCTGGGTCCTATGGTATAATTCCAATTGCCTGGCTCGATTCTTGGCATACAGGCAGAGACTGAGGACCAAAGCACGAGTTACATGGACCGCAAAGATGTGGCCAGGGGAGGGAGAGGAGCACTTACAAGTTTCAAAGTAAATTTGTTATCAAAGTACATTTATGTTGTCATACACTACCTTGAGATGAATTTTCTAAGGGAAAAATAAATTCCCAGGAAAATTCACAGGAAAATAAAGAAATACAATAGAAGTTGTGCGCGCGGGCGCGCGCGCGCGCACACACACACACACACACACTCACACTCACACACTCACACACACACACACACTCACACACTCACACACTCACACACTCACACACTCACACACTCACACACACACACACACACACACACACACACACACACACACACACACACACACACACACACACACACACACTAACAAACAAAATTCCCTCTTTCTTTTACAGGAAATTTTTATACGGCCTGAAAACTGTGCGGCACTCTAATAAAGGATTATATAAAAGAAAATAGCAGCTGCGTGGCAAGAAAGGCTCCGAGCTTGGGAGCGTTTCCATTACTGCGCAGCCACGCACCCGCGCAGCTTAAAGGGAACAGTCTGACAAACAGCCAATGTGCAATGGTAGACAAACTGAAAAAACATGAATTAATCCTGAGAACAAGTTGTCCAGACCTTGACAGTGAGTTTGTAGGTCGTAGAATCAGCTCCGTGTTCATACGAGTGAAGTTATCCACGTTGGTTCCGGACCCTGAAGGTGTAGGGTAATAATTGTTCCTCAACCTGGTGGTGTGGGACCTAAGGCTCCTCTGCCTCCTGCCTAGTCACGCTTGTGGGGAGAGGGCATGGCATCGATGGGCTCCTTGATGATGGATGCTGATTTCTTGTGGAAATGCTTCATCTAAATATGCTCAATGGTGGGGAGGGTTTTGCCTGTGATGGACTGGGCTGTATCCACAGCTTTCTGTAGTCTTTTCCATTCCTGGGAATTGATGTTTCCATATCAGGCCATAATGCAACCAGTCAGGATACTCTCTACTGTGCATCTATAGAAGTTTGTCAAAGTTTTTGGTGCCATGCAGAACCTACTCAAACTTTTACGGATGCAGAGATGCTGTTGTGCCTTCTTTGTGATGGCACTGGTCCCAGGAGAGGTCTTCCGGCTGCTTTAAATCGGTGGACTGGAACTCATTCAGGGATTCATCTTTGGATCTAAATGATATGCCACAGTCATCACCCAACTTCACCAAGAGCTGTGTGGGATCAGTGTGTGGCTTCAAGAACATACCGAACAAACTCAAACCAGAAGCTGTGGATGAACCAGGAGATTCATAGTCTGCTGAGTGCTAGATCTGTGGCATTCAAGACCAGTGATCGAGAACCTTACAAGAAGCCAAGGTACAATCTACAAAAGGCAAAAGTGCAATCTGATGTGAAGTTACAGATAGGATCACAGGTATACCAGGGTTTACCAGCTAATTCTTCCTATAAGGTGAAAGCTAACCTCATAAAGGGCTGTGAGGCTTCACTCCCCAAGAACCTCAATGCTTTCTACGCACTCTTTGTCAGGGAGAATAAAACTACACCTGTGCCATTCTCCACAGCATCCAGCAACCCTCTGATCTCTGCCTCATAGGCCAACGTCAGTACATCCTTGCAAGATGTCTTCGCCCAATGGTGTACCTGCTGGGTACTAACAACCTGTGCCAACCAACTGGCAGGAGTGTTCAAAGACTTCTTCAATCTCTCACTGTAGCAGCCAGAAGTTCCCACCTGCCTCAAAAGGGCATTAATCATACCGGTACCCCGGGAGAGCAGTGTGAGGATATTTATCACCCAGTTGCACTCATGCCTACTTATACGGAATGCTTTGAGAGGCTGGTCATGGCTAGAATCAACTCCTGCCTCAGCAAGGACCTGGACTCACCACAACAGGTCCACAGCAGATGAAATCTCACTGGCTCTCGTCTAGGCCTTGGATCACCTAGACAACGGTATTACCTACATCAGGCAGCTGTTTATTCATTACAACTCGGTGTTCAACACCATCACGCCCTCAGTACTAACACGCTTCAGAATCTGGATCTCTGTACCTCCCACTGCAACTGGATTTTTGACTTCAGGAGGCCACAGTCAGTGTGAATAGAAATAACATTTCCACCTCTCTGACAATCTACACTGGTGCACCTCAAGGACATGTGTTTACACCACTGCTCTGCACTCTCTACACCCACGGCTATGTGGCTAGGTACAGCTCAAACACCATCTGTGAATTTGCTGATGACACAACTGTTGGTGGCAGAATTTCAGATGGAGACAAGGTGGCATACAGAAGTGAGATAGATCAGCTGGTTGAGTGGTATCACAGCAGCAACCTTGCACTCTGCATCGGTAAAACCAAGGAATTGATTGTGGACTTTAGGAAGAGAAAGCTGAGGGAACACACACCCGTCCTCATCAAGGGATCAGCTGTGGAAAGGGTGAGCAAGTTCAAGTTGCTGGGTGTCAACATCTCTGAAGATCTATCCAGGGCCCAGCATTATTGTTGTAATTATGAAGAAAGCATGACTCCAGCTATATTTCATCAGGAGGATGAGGAGATTTTGTCACAGTAGACTCCCACAAACTTCTACAGAAGTACCGTGGAGAGATTTCTGACTGGTAGCATCACTGCCTGGTAGCATCACTGCCTGGTAGCATCACTGCCTGGTAGCATCACTGACTGGTAGCATCACTGACTGCTATGGAAACTCCAAAGCACAGGATCAAAAGAAGCTACGAAGGGTTGTAGACGCAGCTTCATCATATGCATGAGCCTCCAAACCATTGAGGACACCTTCAAAAGACGGTGCACCAAGAAGAAATCAGAATCAGGTTTATTATCACCGGCATGTGACGTGAAATCTGTTAACTTAGCAGCAGTAGCTCAATACAACACATAATCTATCAGAGAGAAAAAAATAAGTAAATAAATTACAGTATATGTATATTGAATAGGTCAAAAGTTGTGCAAAAAACAGAAGTTGTCCAAGAATTCAACGTCCATTTAGGAATCAGATGGCAGAGGGGAAGAAGCTGTTCCTTCAGGCTTCTGTACCTCCTACCTGATGGTAACAGTGAGAAAAGAACATACCCTGGTTGCTGGGGGTCCTTAATAATGGACGCTGCTTTTCTGAGACACTGCTCCCTAAAGATGTCCTGGGTACTTTGTAGGCTAGTGCCCAAGATGGAGCTGACATGATTTACAACCTTCTGCAGCTTCTTTCGGTCCTGTGCAGTAGCCCCTCCCCCCCATACCAGACAGTGATGCAGCCTGTCAGAATGCTTTCCATGATACATCTATAGAAGTTTTTGAGTGTATTTGTTGACATACCAAATCTCTTCAAACTCCTAATGAAGTATAGCAGCTGTCTTGCCTTCTTTATAACTACATCGATATGTTGGGACCAGGTTAGGTCCTCAGAGATCTTGAAACCCAAAACTTGAAACTGCTCACACTTTCCACTTCTGATCCCTCTGTGAGGATTGGTATGTGCTCCTTTGTCTTACCCTTCCTGAAGTCCACTATCAGCTCTTTCATCATCCTGACATTGAGTGCAAGATTGTTGCTGTGGCACCACTCCACTAGTTGGCATATCTCACTCCTGTACACCCTCTCGTCACCACCTGAGATTCTACCAACAATGGTTGTATCATCAGCAAATTTATAGATGGCATTTGAGCTCTACCTAGCCACACAGTCATGTGTATAGAGAGAGTAGAGCAGTGGGCTAAGCACACACCCCTGAGGTGCACCAGTGTTGATCGACAGCGAGGAGGATATGTTTTCACCAATCTGCACAGATTGTGGTCTTCCGGTTAGGAAGTCGAGGATCCAATTGCAGAGGGAGGTACAGAGGCCCAGGTTCTGCAACTTCTCAATCAGGATTGTGGGAATGATGGTGTTATATGCTGAGCTATAGTTGGTGAACAGCATCTTGACATAGGTGTTTGTGTTGTCCAGGTGGTCTAAAGGCGTGTGGGGAGCCATTGAGATTGCGTCTGCCATTGACTTATCGTGGAGATAGGCAAATTGCAGTGGGTCCAGGTCCTCGCTGAGCCAGGCGTTCATTCTAGTCATGACCAACCTCTCAAAGTATTTCATCACTGTAGATGTGAGTGCTACTGGGCAATAGTCATTAAGGCAGCCCACATTATTTTTCTTAGGCACTGGTATAATTGGTGTCATTTTGAAGCAAGTGGGAACTTCTGCCCGCAGCAGTGAGAGGTTGAGAAGGCAGCGTCAATCACTAAGGACCATCTGAAACAGGCCATCTTCTCACTTCTGGGCTGCCCCAGCTCAATCCTCAGAACGCGTTGGTCATTGATGCAAATAACATATTCACTGTATGTTTGGAGGTTTCCATGTGCCTGTGACCAATAATACTAATTCTAATAAAGCACTTATTTCAGATTTTCTAGCATTTGCAATCTTTTGCTTTGATTGTAACTTGCCCCCTTGGGTGAACATAAAGATTCCATGGTGATGGTTGGGGGAGCAGTGCCCTCCCCCTGAATACTGGGCCCACCTCAGCCTTCAGTCCCTGCCTTTATCCAGTTGCTCAGTGCCATTAATGACATCTTCCTCTGCATTAACCGGCTGCCAAGTGCACAGTTATTTCCACTGGCCATGGCCTCCCACATCAGGAAGAGCTGTGGATCTGGGAGTGTTTACTGAACTCCTGGAGCCTGAGAACTGCTCACCCAGCTCAGGCCAATCCTGTCTGCATCTGCAAGAAGAGTAAGGCTGTCAGCCCCTCCATGGCTGACATTCCCTACTGTACTCAGTTTCCTGATCTGTCAAATATGCGTCACCACATTAAATCCCACCCCCCCCAACTGTGATCTCAACTCCACAACAGAGATTCACCACACTCTGCAAAAAGAAATTATTATGCAATTTATTTGCAAATAAACACCCCCTTATCTACTGCTTTTCCATCTATAAATTTGCCAGTTGTTGGCAGAATCTCAGATGGTGACAAGAGTGAGGTAGAATAGCTGGTTGAGTGGTGTTGAAACAACAACCTTCCATTCAACTTCTAAGACCAAGGAATTGATTGTGGACTTCAGTAAGGGGAAGTTGGGAGAACACACACCATCAGCAGAGGGAAGGGTGAGCAGCTTTGGGAAGGTGACGTCAGGAGTACACTCACCAAGGGGTCAGCAGAGGGAAGGGTGAGCAGCTTCAAGCTCCTGGGTGACAACGTCTCTGAAGATCTATCCTGGGTCCAAAATATCGATACAATTACAAAGAGGGTAGCTTGAGGTGACTTGGTATGCCATCAAAACCTCTAGTAAATTTCTGCAGATGAACCATGGAGAGCATTCTAACTGGTTCCATCACTGCCTGGTATGGAGGCACCACTGCACAGGACTGGAAAAAATGCTGCAGAGGTTTGTAGACCCAGCCAGCTCCATCATGGACACTGGCCTCCCCACCATCGAGGACATCTTCAAAAGGTGGTATTCATGATTAAGGGCCCACGCCACCAAGGACATGCCCTCTTCTCATTACTACTATCGGGGAAGAGGTACAGGAGCCTGAAGACCTTCACAAAGTTTTAGGATCCAATTATTTCCCTCTGCCATCAGATTTCTGAATAGACAATGAACCCATGAACATTACTTTCACTATTTTAACTCTCCTTTTACATTATTCAGTGTTTATCTTGTTTTTAATATACATTTTTTATTATTTTATAGTATATTTTATGTATTGCACTCTACTGATGGTGCAAAACTACAAACTTCACAATATACAGTACTGTGTGGTAGAAGATTTTAGACACATACTGTATATATAGCTAGGGTGCCTAGGATTTTTGCACAGATGTAGAAATTTTATGTATTGCACTGTACTGCTATTGCATAAAAACAAATTTCATGACACATGTGAGTGATGATAAATGTGTTTCTGATACGGGTCCCTATTGTGGGCTGAGAGTGGGAGGCACAGGGAAGGGAGAGGGCAGGGAGCTGGAAGCACCACAGAGACATTCTGTAATGATCAATAAATCAAATGCTTGGATCAAATGAACTTGCCTGGTGCCTCAAGGCTGGATGTGTCAGCACCAGTGCCACCCCCTGCCCTGGCACTCCTCTACCACCCCTCCCACAGCGCCCCACCCTTGCAATTCCCAACATCCTTTGCTCCCGCCAGATTTACAAACTCGCTGTCCACCCTACATTGACAGATACACTACTGTAAAGTCTTGGGCACCCTTGCTATATATATATATGTGCCTAAGATGTTAGCACAGTGCTGTACTTTAGTGATAGTGAGCTTGATTCTGATTCTGGACGCGTGAAGCTGGAACCTGAGCAACAAGCAATCTGTCAATGGCTGGGCAAGGAATTGTCAAAGTTTCAAGTTGAAACCCCAGCTCAGGACTGAGAGAGGAGAGGGAGCTGGTCTGTCGTCCCCACAACAGAGATCTTGTTCAACTCACTGAGTACCTCCGACACATCAGCTGCAGCTCCCTTCTCATGCAGCTCTTTCTCTCTGCTTAAGACTCTCCCACGAGTAGAAACATCTCAACATCTGCCCTTTTGTCCCGATGCAGGGTTTTCAACCTGAAAAACTGACAATTCCTTCCAACTGGTTTGGAAATACCAATGCCCGAGAATGGAAAAGTCTATAGAAAGTGGTGGATTTAGCCCAGTCCATCATAGCCAAAGCCCTCCCCGGCAATGAGCACATCTACACGAACTGTTGCCACAAGAAAGCATCATACATCATCAAGGACCCTCAACATGGAGGCCATGCTCTCTTCTCACAATCATGATCAGGCAGGAAGCACTGAAACCTGAGGTCCCATGACACAATCAGGTTCAGGAACAGTTATTACCCCTCAACCATCAGGTCCCACACCATCAGGTTCAGGAACAGTTATTACCCCTCAACCATCAGATCCCACACCACCAGGTTCAGGAACAGTTATTACCCCTCAATCATCAGGTCCCACACCACCAGGTTCAGGAACAGTTATTACCCCTCAACCATCAGGTCCCACACCACCAGGTTCAGGAACAGTTATTACCCCTCAACCATCAGGTCCCACACCACCAGGTTCAGGAACAGTTATTACCCCTCAACCATCAGGTCCCACACCACCAGGTTCAGGAACAGTTATTACCCCACAACCATCAGGTCCCACACCGCCAGGTTCAGGAACAGTTATTACCCCACAACCATCAGGTCCCACACCGCCAGGTTTAGGAACAGTTATTACCCCTCAACCATCAGGTCCCACACCACCAGATTCTGGAGTAGTTGTTACCCCTCAACCATCAGGTCCCACAGCATCAGGTTCAGGAACAGTTATTACCCCGCAACCGTCAGGTCCCACACCACCAGGTTCAGGAACAGTTATTACCCCTCAACCATCAGGTCCCACACCACCAGGTTCAGGAACAGTTATTACCCCTCAACCATCAGGACCCACACCACCAGGTTCAGGAACAGTTTTTACCCCTCAACCATCAGGTCCCACACCGCCAGGTTTAGGAACAGTTATTACCCCTCAACCATCAGGTCCCACACCACCAGGTTCAGGAGCAGTTGTTGCCCCTCAACCATCAGGACCCACACCACCAGATTCTGGAGTAGTTGTTACCCCTCAACCATCAGGTCCCACAGCACCAGGTTCAGGAACAGTTATTACCCCGCAACCGTCAGGTCCCACACCACCAGGTTCAGGAACAGTTATTACCCCTCAACCATCAGGTCCCACACCATCAGGTTTAGGAACAGCTATTATCCCTCAACCATCAGGTCCCACACCACCAGGTTCAGGAACAGTTATTACCCCTCAACCATCAGGTCCCACAGCACCAGGTTCAGGAACAGTTGTTGCCCCTCAACCATCAGGACCAACACCACCAGATTCTGGAGTAGTTGTTACCCCTCAACCATCAGGTCCCACAGCACCAGGTTCAGGAACAGTTATTACCCCGCAACCGTCAGGTCCCACACCACCAGGTTCAGGAACAGTTATTACCCCTCAACCATCAGGTCCCACACCATCAGGTTTAGGAACAGCTATTATCCCTCAACCATCAGGTCCCACACCACCAGGTTCAGGAACAGTTATTACCCCTCAACCATCAGGTCCCACACCACCAGGTTCAGGAACAGTTATTACCCTCAACCATCAGGTCCCACACCACCAGGTTCAGGAACAGTTATTACCCTCAACCATCAGGTCCCACACCGCCAGGTTCAGGAACAGTTATTACTCCTCAACCATCAGGTCCCACACCACCAGGTTCAGGAACAGTTATTACCCCTCAACCATCAGATCCCACACCACCAGGTTCAGGAACAGTTATTACCCCTCAACCATAAGGTCCCACACCACCAGGTTCAGGAACAGTTATTACCCCTGAACCATCAGGTCCCACACCACCAGGTTCAGGAACAGTTATTACCCCTCAAACATCAGTCCCCACACCACCAGGTTCAGGAACAGTTATTACCCCTCAACCATCAGGTCCCACACCACCAGTTTCAGGAACTGTTATTACCCCTCGACTGTCAGGTCCCACACCACCAGGTTCAGGAACAGTTATTACCCCTGAACCATCAGGTCCCACACCACCAGGTTCAGGAACAGTTATTACCCCTCAACCATCAGGTCCCACACCATCAGGTTTAGGAACAGCTATTATCCCTCAACCATCAGGACCCACACCACCAGGTTCAGGAACAGTTTTTACCCCTCAACCATCAGGTCCCACACCGCCAGGTTTAGGAACAGTTATTACCCCTCAACCATCAGGTCCCACACCACCAGGTTCAGGAGCAGTTGTTGCCCCTCAACCATCAGGACCCACACCACCAGATTCTGGAGTAGTTGTTACCCCTCAACCATCAGGTCCCACAGCACCAGGTTCAGGAACAGTTGTTGCCCCTCAACCATCAGGACCAACACCACCAGATTCTGGAGTAGTTGTTACCCCTCAACCATCAGGTCCCACAGCACCAGGTTCAGGAACAGTTATTACCCCGCAACCGTCAGGTCCCACACCACCAGGTTCAGGAACAGTTATTACCCCTCAACCATCAGGTCCCACACCATCAGGTTTAGGAACAGCTATTATCCCTCAACCATCAGGTCCCACACCACCAGGTTCAGGAACAGTTATTACCCCTCAACCATCAGGTCCCACACCACCAGGTTCAGGAACAGTTATTACCCTCAACCATCAGGTCCCACACCACCAGGTTCAGGAACAGTTATTACCCCTCAACCATCAGGTCCCACACCACCAGGTTCAGGAACAGTTCTTACTCCTCAACCATCAGGTTCAGGAACAGTTATTACCCCTCAACCATCAGGTCCCACAGCATCAGGTTCAGGAACAGTTATTACCCCTCAATCATCAGGTCCCACACCACCAGGTTCAGGAACAGTCATTACCCCTCAACCATCAGGTCCCACACCACCAGGTTCAGGAACAGTTATTACCCCTCAACCATCAGAACCCACACCACCAGGTTCAGGAACAGTTTTTACCCCTCAACCATCAGGTCCCACACCGCCAGGTTTAGGAACAGTTATTACCCCTCAACCATCAGGTCCCACACCACCAGGTTCAGGAGCAGTTGTTGCCCCTCAACCATCAGGACCCACACCACCAGATTCTGGAGTAGTTGTTACCCCTCAACCATCAGGTCCCACAGCACCAGGTTCAGGAACAGTTATTACCCCGCAACCGTCAGGTCCCACACCACCAGGTTCAGGAACAGTTATTACCCCTCAACCATCAGGTCCCACACCATCAGGTTTAGGAACAGCTATTATCCCTCAACCATCAGGTCCCACAACACCAGGTTCAGGAACAGTTATTACCCCTCAACCATCAGGTCCCACACAACCAGGTTCAGGAACAGTTATTACCCTCAACCATCAGGTCCCACACCACCAGGTTCAGGAACAGTTATTACCCCTCAACCATCAGGTCCCACACCATCAGGTTCAGGAACAGTTATTACCCCTCAACCATCAGGTCCCACACCGCCAGGTTTAGGAACAGTTATTACCCCTCAACCATCAGGTCCCACACCACCAGGTTTAGGAACAGTTTTTACCCCTCAACCATCAGGTCCCACACCACCAGGTTCAGGAACAGTTATTACCCCTCAAACATCAGGCCCCACACCACCAGGTTCAGGAACAGTTATTACCCCACAACCATCAGGTCCCACACCGCCAGGTTTAGGAACAGTTATTACCCCTCAACCATCAGGTCCCACACCACCAGGTTTAGGAACAGTTTTTACCCCTCAACCATCAGGTCCCACACCACCAGGTTCAGGAACAGTTATTACCCCTCAAACATCAGTCCCCACACCACCAGGTTCAGGAACAGTTATTACCCCTCAACCATCAGGTCCCACACCACCAGTTTCAGGAACAGTTATTACCCCTCGACTGTCAGGTCCCACCAGGTTCAGGAACAGTTATTACCCTCAACCATCAGGTCCCACACCGCCAGGTTCAGGAACAGTTATTACTCCTCAACCATCAGGTCCCACACCACCAGGTTCAGGAACAGTTATTACCCCTCAACCATCAGATCCCACACCACCAGGTTCAGGAACAGTTATTACCCCTCAACCATAAGGTCCCACACCACCAGGTTCAGGAACAGTTATTACCCCTCAACCATCAGGTACCACACCACCAGGTTCAGGAACAGTTATTACCCCTCAAACATCAGTCCCCACACCACCAGGTTCAGGAACAGTTATTACCCCTCAACCATCAGGTCCCACACCACCAGTTTCAGGAACTGTTATTACCCCTCGACTGTCAGGTCCCACACCACCAGGTTCAGGAACAGTTATTACCCCTGAACCATCAGGTCCCACACCACCAGGTTCAGGAACAGTTATTACCCCTCAACCATCAGGTCCCACACCATCAGGTTTAGGAACAGCTATTATCCCTCAACCATCAGGTCCCACACCACCAGGTTCAGGAACAGTTATTACTCCTCAACCATCAGGTCCCACACCACCAGGTTCAGGAACAGTTATTACCCCTCAACCATCAGATCCCACACCACCAGGTTCAGGAACAGTTATTACCCCTCAACCATAAGGTCCCACACCACCAGGTTCAGGAACAGTTATTACCCCTCAATCATCAGGTCCCACACCACCAGGTTCAGGAACAGTTATTACCCCCCAACCATCAGGTCCCACACCACCAGGTTCAGGAACAGTTATTACCCCACAACCATCAGGTCCCACACCACCAGGTTTAGGAACAGTTATTACCCCTCAACCATCAGGTCCCACACCACCAGATTCTGGAGTAGTTGTTACCCCTCAACCATCAGGTCCCACAGCACCAGGTTCAGGAACAGTTATTACCCCTCAACCATCAGGACCCACACCACCAGGTTCAGGAACAGTTTTTACCCCTCAACCATCAGGTCCCACACCGCCAGGTTTAGGAACAGTTATTACCCCTCAACCATCAGGTCCCACACCACCAGGTTCAGGAGCAGTTGTTGCCCCTCAACCATCAGGACCCACACCACCAGATTCTGGAGTAGTTGTTACCCCTCAACCATCAGGTCCCACAGCACCAGGTTCAGGATCAGTTATTACCCCGCAACCGTCAGGTCCCACACCACCAGGTTCAGGAACAGTTATTACCCCTCAACCATCAGGTCCCACACCATCAGGTTTAGGAACAGCTATTATCCCTCAACCATCAGGTCCCACACCACCAGGTTCAGGAACAGTTATTACCCCTCAACCATCAGGTCCCACACCACCAGGTTCAGGAACAGTTATTACCCTCAACCATCAGGTCCCACACCACCAGGTTCAGGAACAGTTATTACCCCTCAACCATCAGGTCCCACACCACCAGGTTCAGGAACAGTTATTACTCCTCAACCATCAGGTTCAGGAACAGATATTACCCCTCAGCCATCAGGTCCCACACCGCCAGGTTTAGGAACAGTTATTACCCCTCAACCATCAGGTCCCACACCACCAGGTTCAGGAACAGTTTTTACCCCTCAACCATCAGGTCCCACACCACCAGGTTCAGGAACAGTTATTACCCCTCAAACATCAGTCCCCACACCACCAGGTTCAGGAACAGTTATTACCCCTCAACCATCAGGTCCCACACCACCAGTTTCAGGAACAGTTATTACCCCTCGACTGTCAGGTCCCACACCACCAGGTTCAGGAACAGTTATTACCCCTCAACCATCAGGTCCCACACCACCAGGTTCAGGAACAGTTATTACCCCTCAACCATCAGGTCCCACACCACCAGGTTCAGGAACAGTTATTACCCCTCAACCATCAGGTCCCACACCACCAGATTTAGGAACAGTTTTTACCCCTCAACCATCAGGTCCCACACCACCAGTTTCAGGAACAGTTATTACCCCTCAAACATCAGGCCCCACACCACCAGGTTCAGGAACAGTTATTACCCCACAACCATCAGGTCCCACACCACCAGGTTCAGGAACAGTTATTACCCCTCAACCATCAGGTCCCACACCACCAGGTTCAGGAACAGTTTTTACCCCTCAACCATCAGGTCCCACACCACCAGGTTCAGGAACAGTTATTACCCCTCAAACATCAGTCCCCACACCACCAGGTTCAGGAACAGTTATTACCCCTCAACCATCAGGTCCCACACCACCAGGTTCAGGAACAGTTATTACCCCTCAACCATCAGGTCCCACACCACCAGGTTCAGGAACAGTTATTACCCCTCAACCATAAGGTCCCACACCACCGGGTTCAGGAACAGTTATTACCCCTCAACCATCAGGTCCCACACCACCAGGTTCAGGAACAGTTATTACCCCTCAACCATCAGGTCCCACACCACCAGGTTCAGGAACAGTTATTACCCCTCAACCATCAGGTCCCACACCACCGGGTTCAGGAACAGTTATTACCCCTCAACCATCAGGTCCCACACCACCAGGTTCAGGAACAGTTATTACCCCTCAACCATCAGGTCCCACACCACCAGGTTCAGGAACAGTTATTACCCCTCAACCATCACTCTCCTCAACTCTGAACTGATTTCACAATCTACAGACTCACTTTAAATAACTCTGCAGCTCATGCCTTCAATATTATTTATTTACTTTTTATACTATTTATAACATTTGTCTATTTTGCACATTGGTTATATACTGTATAGTTTGTCATATATTCTATGGAATTTCTTTATTTTTTCTGTAAGAAAATGAATCTCACGGTACTACATGGTGACGTATGCGTACTTTGGTAATGAATGTCTTTTGATCAGAGACACTGCTGAGTCCCTCCCGCAGACAGATTGTTTCAGAATCAGGATTACTATCACTGACATTTGTTTCGCAGCAGCTGTACAGTGTAATACATTTTTAAAAATCACTATAAAATACAATACACTCACTGGCCTCTTTATTAGGTACCTCCTGTATCTAACAAAGTGGCCATTGAGTGTATCTTTGTGATCCTCTGCCGCTGTGGCCCTTCCACTTCAAGGTTCAATGATGCTCTCTGCACACCGCTGTTGTAACGGGTTACTGACGACTTCCTGTCAGCTTGAACCAGTCTGGCCATTCTCCTCTGACCTGCCATTCACTGGCTGTCTTTTTGCACCATCTCTGTCAGCTGTCTCGACAGTTGTGTGTGAAAATCTCAGGAAATCAGCAGGTTTTGAGATGCTCGGACTGCCTCGTCTGTCACCAACAATCAACCTACATTCAAAGCCCCTTGCATGCTTTTACGCATTGAGTTGCGGCCGCATTACTGGCTGGTTAGATGTTTGCTTTAGCGAGCGGGTGTACAGATGTACCTAGGAAAGCGGCCGCAGAGTCTGGAAAATCATAACTAGTGCGGGAAGAGAAGACAATAGTGAGAATCAGCACTCGTTCATCGAAACTCCCAAAGAATGCAAACACGTCTTCTTCAGCCTTTCGGGGTAGGAATAGGCTCTCAGCCCTAGAATTAGCCTCGCATCCACCACACTAATACATCTGTAGTTAGGGGGAACACAAACTGTGCACAACTCGCACACTCCATCCTGCCTCCCGTGCGGGAGGTGAAGGATTCTGAGTATCAGTGCTCTTCCTGACACAGCAGATCTAAAAATAAGGAAGGTGGAACAAAGCCGTCACTTGCTCCCGCGCGCCTTCGCCGTGCTGACTCCGCTCTGCACATCTGCGGAATGCTGAGGACGGAGCACGTCAGGGCAAGGACACGGGAGGACCCCGGCATCCATCCATCCATCCCCGACACCTCCTTAGCACAATCACTCCTCCAGGCCATTCAGCCCATAAAGCCTGCTCCACCTTTTGTTTGCGTTACAACAGACCCCGTTCACCCTCTTTGGCTTCACATCCCTCAAAGGCACTTTCAACAAAGACTTTTACCAACTACTGGAACGCGTCAGTGGGTTTTCTGGGGCTTACAGGCATTGATGCAGGTGAGGGAGCAAGGCAGTGACCCTCCCACAGTGTGACCCTCCCTCCGTACCACCCCTCCTAGTGTGACCCTCCCTCAGTACCATCCCTCCCAGAGTGTGGCCCTCCCTCAGTACCACCCCTCCCAGAGTGTTGCCCTCCCTCAGTATCACCCCTCCCACGGTGTGACCCTCCCTCAGTCCCACCCCTCCCACAGTGTGACCCTCCCTCAGTACCACCCCTCCCAGAGTGTTGCCCTCCCTCAGTATCACCCCTCCCACGGTGTGACCCTCCCTCAGTACCACCCCTCCCACAGTGTGACTCTCTCTCAGTATCACCCCTCCCACAGGGTGACCCTCCCTCCATACCACCCCTCCCACAGTGTGACCCTCCCTCCGTACCACCCCTCCCACAGTGTGACCTTCCCTCAGTACCACCCCTCCCACAGGGTGACTCTCCCTCAGTACCGCCCCTCCCACAGTGTGACTCTCCCTCAGTACCACCCCTCCTAGTGTTGCCCTCCCTCAGTATCACCCCTCCCACAGCATGACCCTCCCTCAGTACCATCCCTCCCACTGTGTGACCCTCCCTCAGTACCACCCCTCCCACAGTGTGACCCTCCCTCAGTACCATCCCTCCCATAGTGTGACCCTCACTCAGTACCACTCCTCCCACAGTGTGACCCTCCCTCAGTACCACCCCTCCCACAGTGTGACCCTCCCTCAGTACCATCCCTCCCATAGTGTGACCCTCACTCAGTACCACTCCTCCCACAGTGTGACCCTCCCTCAGTACCACCTCTCCCACAGTGTGACCCTCCCTCAGTACCACCCCTCCCACAGTGTGACCCTCACTCAGTACCACCCCTCCCACAGTGTGACCCTCACTCAGTACGTGCTGAACAGGTGATCGGTGCTGTAGGTTATTACCTGGAGTGTCAGCTTGCTCCCAACCCCAGACAAACTTTCTCAATTGACCAACAATAATGAAGAGCATTTACATAGCACCCAATAGATTAAAATAATGCAATTGTGTGCTAGCAAAGTAGAATAGTTCCAACAGCTAAATCACAGCAGCAGGCTGTAAATGTACAGTTTGCCATTAGTTAACTAAAATGTATTTACTTTTTGAAATACAGAGCGGAATAGGCCCTTCCACCCCTCGAGCCACACCGCCCATGACCCCTGATTTGACTCTAACTAATCAAGGGACAGTTTACAATGAACAATTAACCTACTCACTGGTACAAGTTTGCAATGCGGGAGGCAAATGTAGCACCCGGGAAAAAACCCAAGCATTCTACAGGGAGGATATGCAGCTGACACTGGAATTGAACTCTGAAGTCCGATACCCCGAGTTGTTACTGCGCCGTGCTGCTGTGGTGCCGAGAGTGGAGCTTGTTCCCACCGCTCTCTGTACGTTCTCCCCGTGACTGCATGGGCTTCCTCTCACTTTCCAAGGACGTGCGGGTTAGGGTTAGTGAGTTGTGTAGAAGTTATGTTGGCATTGGAAGCGTTGTGACAATGGTGGGCTGCCCCTAGCACAGTCCTCGAACTGTGTTGGCCATTGACACAAACTGATCAAATGGCACAGCAGACTCAATGGGCTGAATGGCCTAACCCTGCTACTATGTCTTATGGTCCATGATGCTCTGTGCTCCACTCAGGAGCAACGGGAAAAGCAGCAGATAGGCAGAAGAATCCCAGGTTGAGATATCATTGTTGGTCGGAATTCACTGATAATCAAATGTCGGTACTTTCCCCTTTATCAGACTGATCTTCCTCAGCAATCAAAACTTCCTCGGGTGGTTTCAGTCCCTCGCTTTGTTCTGCTCAATGTAAACATTAAGCAGTTTGCTTTTCAATTGACATCATTACAGCGAAAGGACCACATTTTCCATACAAACACATGTTTTTAGCAATGAAAATTTCCCTGTGGGGACACTGGATCGGTGCTGCTTTCGGTGTCTCTCTAGATCTGTGCTGGTGTTGATCAGTCTGGTTCACAAACACATCGAGACCATTTTCCCCTGACTGCACACCCCCAGTCAAGCTGCTACACGGGGAGACCATTTTCCCCTGACTGCACACCCCCAGTCGAGCTGCTACACGGGGAGACCATTTTCCCCTGACTGCACACCCCCAGTCGAGCTGCTACACGGGGAGACCATTTTCCCCTGACTGCACACCCCCAGTCGAGCTGCTACACGGGGAGACCATTTTCCCCTGACTGCACACCCCCAGTCGAGCTGCTACACGGGGAGACCATTTTCCCCTGACTGCACACCCCCAGTCGAGCTGCTACACGGGGAGACCATTTTCCCCTGACTGCACACCCCCAGTCGAGCTGCTACACGGGGAGACCATTTTCCCCTGACTGCACACCCCCAGTCGAACTGTTACACGGGGAGACCATTTTCCCCTGACAGCACACCCCCAGTCGAGCTGTTACACGGGGAGACCATTTTCCCCTGACTGCACACCCCTGGCTCTGACAGACCTGAGCTGGCTGCTCTCAGACCCACTGATTGTTCCTCACATCACCTGGGGTCCTGAGCCTCTGTCCTCCATTCCTTTGATGGGTAGGCCTCCCTGACTGCTCTCTAGCCTGCTTTACTCGAGAGAGAAGGTCCTCGGTTTCGCTAACCTGACAACGGAGCTGATACTGCTTACCACTGTGACCACGCCAGCAAATCTCTCTGTAGCCCGGCCTCAGACATTCACTTCCTCAAACCAGGCACAACTTAGTACTATCAAAGAGGACATCAAAAGATCTTTCATAGATATAAAGAATAACAGAGAGGTGAAAGTAGATAACACTCATGATAAAATAGGCCGTAGTCAGCATGGTTTCCTCAACGGAAAGTCTTGCTTGACAAATCTATTTAAAATTCTTTAAAGAAATAACAAGCAGGATAGACAAAGGAGAATTGGTTGGTGTTGTGTACGTGGATTTTCAGAAGGCCTTTGGTTAGGAGACGACTGAGGATGCTGACCAAGCTGAGCCCACAGTATCAGAGGAAAGATACTAGCATAGATAGAGGATTGGTTGATTGGCAGGAGGCAAAGATTAGCAATAAAGTGAGCCTTTTCTGGACTGCTGCCGGAGATGGGTGGTGTTCCACAGGGCTCTGTGTTGGGGCCGGTTCCTTTTTTTATGGTATGTCGATGGTTTGGATGATGGACTTGATGGTTTTGTGGACAAAGTTTGCAAGCAATAGAAAGATAGATGGGGGGCAGGTAATATTGAGGAAGCAGGGTAGCTGGTGAAGGACTTGTCAGACAAAGAAGTGGCAGATGGAATATAATGTTGGGAAGTGTATGGCCATGCATTTTGGTAGAAGAAATAAAAGCACAGACTGTTATCTAAATGGGGAGAAAATATAAAAATCCCAAGTGCAAAGGGACTTGGGAGTCCTCCTGCAGAATTTCCAAAAGGTTATTTTGCAGGTTGGATCGGTGGTGGGGAAGGCAAATGAAACGCTAGCATTCATTTCAAGAGGACCAGAATATGAAAGTGTCCGTCTGCCCTCACCGCAGTCCAAGGCAGGACTGGGGATTCTCTTAGCTGTAGGGGAAGGAGTGTTAAGTAACTACACTGTTATCTCCCACGGTGCTGACCTTGCGCCAGTGATCTCCACTGTCCTCGCCCACCCCAGGCCAGCCGCTGAAGCCTCCGCCCGCCAACTCCACACGATCTTCCACCCCCGAGCTTACTCGTCTGGGAATCATAGGACACTCACAGCCCGTTGCCCCGGCCTGTCCGGAGGACGAACACAGAAATGGATGAAGATGCTAGAATCCGGAGCTGAGCCCTCGACCTCAGCGGATCGAGCAGCGTCCGGGAAGGCAAAAGGGGCGAGTCAGTCCTGACGCGGGCTCTCGGCACCTCAGGCTGACTCCGAGCCGCCGCTCGACCCGCTGATCTCTCTCTCGCTACTGGAGCGGCTGCCGGGAGCTGAGGTCCAACCAGAAGCAGCAAGCCGAACTTGCCCGACGCCCTCCACCCGGCCACACACACACACACACTCACACACACACACACACACACACACACACACACACACACACACACACACACACAGACACAGACACACACACACACACACACTCACACACACACACACACACACACACACACACACACACACACACACTCACACACACACACACACACACAGACACACACACACACACACACACACACACACACACACACACAGAGACACACAGAGACACACACACACACACACACACACACCCCAGTATGGACAGCTCCACTTGAACTGCACCCTCACTCCCCTCTCTGTCTCCACTTACTTGACAAAGTTCCCGGACAGTGACCACATCAGACCCTCCTCCGTGCGCAGGACTCTCATCCGGAGAGCGGCTCCTTTCAGACGGGGCGCTCCCTCCCTCCCGCTGAAGAGCAGAACACGCGAATGTCCCACCGCCGGCCTGCAGGCCCCGCCCTCACCCTCACTGATTGGTCAGGCCCCCGGCATTTTCTCACAGTACTGCTCTCCCATTGGCCGGCTGCATTTGAAGATTTCAGATCGCATCTCCAAGACACTTGTGCAAAATTGCAAAATCGCAGATGAATTGAATAAAACCACAAAACACTGGAAATACGTAGTACGGGGGTGGAAGGATCAGGAAACAGCGAGTTATAATTCTAACAACGGCAAGCAGACTTGCGCCGAGACACAGTGAAAAACTTCGCTTCCCATACCTTCCTCATTGCAACAAGGCATTGAGGGAAAGAACACAGAAGCAGAATAAAGTGTCACAGTTACAGGGAAAGTGCGGCGCGGGCACATAGGGAGGTGCAGGGCCATAACCAGGTAGATTGTGAGTCTATTCTATAACCCCTCTCTCTGTAAAATTCACCTAAAGATATCCCTCGTCAAATTCGGGCGTCGCAAGTGTAGCGACCGCTGTAATCTAAGTCAAAGTCGAGTGGGCACAAGCGCAGTAGACCGCAAGTCCCTGCAAAGGATCGCGAGGTCTGCAGACAGGATCGTCGGGGTCTTTCTGCCCCCCGTCACACTGCCCTCCGGAGCCCCCAGCATTGTCAGTGAGCACTCCCATCCAGCCAGCAATCTCTGGGACCTCCTAGCGTCAGGCAGGAGGTACCGGGGAACTAGGACAAGAACGGTTAGCTTCTTCCCACAACCCAGGTCTCATCATGTATGGAGTACCAGTAGCTTTATACTGTTTACTTTTTAACTTGCGTCGTAAATGCGCCTTATTATTCCTTAAGTTTTTTACAGCCGGGAGTGGTAATGGGGGTAACGGGGCTCGTCAGCTGTGTTGCCAGCTCAAATGGGTGCAGGAAGACTCTGATCTGAAACCTCCGCTGCCTTGTGGCTGGACCCGCTCATGGGGATGGCTTCGGGAGTGAACCCCAAAGAAAGATCCAGAGTTGGAGTCCCTAAGACAGTCCTACATTGAGTTCAATGCTGACTGGCAACTCCTGTGACACTGCTGGTACCGAACTGGATCGGTCTCTGCCGTTCCTTTGGGCTCATCAGATGCGTGGAGAGGGGGAGCTCGCTACATGGGCAACAGCTTGCTCTCCATGTCCAACTTCCCAGGCTAACATATTCTAGACAGGTCGCAACACCCACGGTCAACTCTGACCGACAGAGGCCTTAGGTTACTTGTTCATTTATTTGTGGCAATATTACTTCTTGTGTTGTGTGTAAGTTATAGGTACTTTGTTGTGTGAGTTACATGTACTGTGTTGTGTGTCTTGTATGTACTGTGTTGTGTGTGAGTTACATGTACTGTGTTGTGTGAGTTACATGTAGTGTGTTGTGTGTGAGTTACATGTACTGTGTTGTGTGTGAGTTTTATGTACTTGTGTGTGAGCTGTATGTACTGTGTTGCGTCAAAGTTATATGTAGTGTGTTGTGTGTGAGTTACATGTACTGTGTTGTGTGTGAGTTTCCCTCAACTTGAACAAGTGTGGTTACTTTTCTTTAATTTGTTATGTATAATTCATGAATATTTAAGTTCATGTGAACTTATGTCTGTAACATACTGTGCTGTTGCAGCAAAAACCCATGACAATAAACTTGAACTCAAAATGCTGGCTCAGCTGCTGATGCCCAGATCTAAAAAAAATGAACATAAATATAACTGCAGGTAGACACGAAGGTGAAGTATCCTGGGATACAGTCAACAGTGCTAAAATATGGCAAACCATTGTCAAAGTGAAGTCTTGTGACCAGTAGGTCCGGGTGTTGAGATCGGACGTATGTTCAAAGACTGAGTCTGCACGATCAAACCTTTGAAAGTTCAGAATACGTTTATTTTCAAAGTACATATATATCACCATATGCCACCTTACACTTTCTTGCAGGTATTCACAATAAAACAAATTCAACTACACACAAAGACTAACAAAGGACCAATGGGCAGAAGACAATCTGAGCAAATAAATAAACAAGTATTATTGTGAATGAGAGCTTTATGGTCCTTGAAAGTGAATTTGAGGAATCTGTTCAGTTTTGATTTGAGTAATGGTCCATGGCCTCCTCTTGTTCCACAATGAGGCCCCCCCTCATGTTGGAGGACCAACACCTTATATTCCGTCTGGGTAGCCTCCAATATGATGGCAAGAATATAGATTTCTCTTTCTGATAAACAAATTCCCCCCACCCACCCTTCCTCTTTTCTTCATTCTGACCCTTTACCTCTTCCCACTGCCCTATTACTTCCCCCGATGGTAGGAGTGAGAAGAGATCATGTCTGAATGGTGGGGGTCCTTGATGCTGGATACTGCTTTCTTGTGACAAGTGCACTTTATTAATGTTCTCAATGGTGGGGAAGACTTTGCCTGTGATTGACTGGATAGCATCCCCTCCATTTTGTAGATTTCCTGTGCTTGGGCATTAGTGTTTCCATTCTAGGCTGTGATGTAACCAGTCAGATGCTCTCCACTGTGCATCTATAGAAATTCAACTTCAGTTTTGAATCAGACTTCAGAACAAATGTGGTATAAATGCGCAAATTAAATAGAGATTGATTCAGAGATGAGGGGAGATAATGGACATTTGACTAAGAACAATATCTGACTGAATTACATGTAAGCTCCGCTATGAGCAAACTATTGGAACCCAAACCCAGGGAAAATGTAAACCTTCTGTTTTTAAAAAAAGCAGAGTGTGAGGGATCATCGGTAAAGTTTTGTTAAAGAAAGCTACAGAGGTACAAAAGTAGGAGTAAGATTAGATCACAGAGCCCCTCCCACCTGTTCCACTGTTGAACAAGATCAAAACTGATTGATCTGATTGTAATCTCAACTCTACCACAGTAACCTGTAACCCTTATATCTATCTATCCGCCTATCCATCTAGAGCAACACACACAAAATGCTGGAGGAACTCAGCAGGTCGGGCAGCACCTGTTGAAATGAATAAACAGTCAACGTCTCAGGCCAAGACCCTTCTTCAGGAGTGGAAAGGAAGGGGGAAGACACCAGCATATAAAGGTGGGGGGAGCAGGAGTACATTAGGAAGGTGAAGCCAGGTGGGTGGGAGAGGTAAAGGGCTGGAGAGAAGGAATCTGATAGGAGAGGAGAATAGACAAAAGGAGAAAGGGAAGGAGGATGGACACGATGGGGAGATGATAGGCAGGTGAGAAGAGGAAAGAAGCCAGAGAGGGGAATAGAGGAAAGGAGGGGAATTGTTTTTTACCGGCAGGAGAAATTGATATGCATGTCATCAGGTTGGATCCAGCTGGATGTCTTGTTACTTAATTAGCTAGTTAATTATTTACTTGCTTTCTTATGTATTTTTATTTCAACCATTTAATGGTTCCATTTAATATCAGAGTCAGAATCAGGTTTATTATCACCGGCATGTGACGTGATATTTGTTAACTTAGCAGCAGCAGTTCAATACAATACATAATCAAAAGAATGTATACAATATACTGCCTGAAATTCTTACTCTTCACAGACACCCTCAAAACAGAAGAGAACCCCAAAGAATGAATGACAGAGAAATGTTAGAACCCCTGTTATTCATTCTTTGGGCGTTTTGTTTATTGATTTACTTCATTATTAGAGATTTTTCTTTCATCCATGTGTCTATTTAAGTGTCTCTTAAATGCCCCTACAGTATCTACCTCTACCATCAAGCTTGATGGGGTATTCTACACACCCACCATTCTCTGTGTGAAAAACCTACCTCTGATATCCCCCCCATACTTTCCTCCAATCACCTTAAAATTATGTTCCCTCTTACCACCTAATGCGGCCAGAATAGAGAATGCACTGATTCCTACTCCATATATGTCTCTTATCACACTATACTACAGACATTCGGTCTGCATTATACTAGACACCTGACATCTGGTGGGGTGGGGTGGGGGGAAGAGGGAGAATCATTGCCTTTGACCCAATATCAAACATCATATCAAATGCTGACCAGTAAAGTGTACAACATGCACAAAATGCTGGAGGAACTCAGCAGGTCAGGCAGCATCCAGGGAGGGGAATGAATAGTCAACGTTTCAGGCCAAGACTCTTCTCAGTAAAGTGTAGGAGCTGCTGCACCTGGGTGAGGCCGGGGACATGGTCTAGATGAACTCTGCTGTGATGTGTGTGTGCCTGGGTTGTGTTGATGCCAAGAGGGCAGGAAACCACACTGTTAATTGTCTGCTGACAACATCCCTCTGCTGGTGATCTGACTCATGTTGGAACACAAAATTCTACAGAATATCAAATGGGTGGCATCATTTCCACCAAAGAAGTATTCTGAAGTTGCTGTAAAAGTTAAGCTATTTTTAAAAACAGGAACTATTTCTATTCAGTTCCTCATCATCTCGCTGATTTCAGTTAAAAGAAACTCACTGTAATCTATTTCTTCTCTGTGCATTTGCCTCATGACAATTACAATGGACAACAAAGATTTTGCTTCCTGGATGTATCTTATGGATTTTGCACTGCTAATCATGAAAATCATCATGAAATTTCTCTATCATGCACCAATTGTTTTGAAATTGCCTATATTTGTTATTTCAATTCATAATTCAAGTCAGAATAACTCATGCCAAAATCAAACAGGTCATCAAATTCAGGCAATTTGAAGAACGTCTAGTGGGACTGGAGAAAATCACATGGAAGGTATTCAAGGATGTTGTTGAAAATTTTCTTGGCAACTACAGAGCACCAAACTACATGCAAGTGGTTGACAACATGGTTCAAGCATCCAAAACCATGAAATGCAACATGTCTCTAAAGATTCATTTCCTGCACTCCCATTTAGACTTCTTCCCTGCAAATCAGCGCTGTCAGTGATGAGTATGATGAAAGGTTTTACAAGCATATTGCGGCCATGGAGAAACAATATCAGGGCAATGCTGGCTGATTATTGTTGGAAACTTAAGTGAGAAGCCTTAGACAAATGAAAATCATCAGCAAAACATTTTTAGCTTAGTTGAACTATTGCGAAGCATCAGCGCTGTTGTGCAATTAAGCACATTATATTCAATAAAAGTTAATTTCTTGTTTCTTCAAATTCCTACGTAATATTTGTGTTCAGCTTCAAGCAGTCTATCGTAAATTTTAAAAAATCTGAGGAAGCAACACTTGTTTGTCCAAAGTTATTAAACTATTGTAAAAGATGTCATTTGTGATTTCACTGCGAGATCATGAGGTAACAAGGGTTCTCTCTGTGAACACAAAGAGAAGAGAGTGAGAAATACCCACAGTGGCCACTTCATTAGGTACACCTGTACACCTGCTCGTTAATACAAATATCTAATAAGCCAATCACACGTCAGCAACTCCGTGCATAAAAGCATGCAGACATGGTGAAGAGGTTCAGTTGTTGTTCAGACCAAACATCAGAATGGGGAAGAAATGTGATCTTAGTGACTTTGACCGTGGATTGATTGTTGGTGCCAGATGGGGTGGTTTGAGTATCTCAGAAACTGCTGATCTGGAATTTTCATGCGGAGCAGTCTCTAGAGAGTGAAAAACAAAAAGCATCCAGTGAGCGGCAGTGAAAACACCGTTAATGAGAGCGGTCAGAGGAGAATGGCCAGACTGGTTCAAGCTGTCAAGAAGGAACAGTATCTCAAATAACTATCTAATACAACAGTGGTGTGCAGAAGAGCATCTCCACACTCACAATACATTAAACCTTCAAGCAGATGGGCTACAGCAGCAGAAAACCACAAACATACACTCTGTCCCACTTTATTAGGTACACGAGGAACTGGCCAGAGAGCATGTTCCAATACAACACGGGGAGGAAAACATCCACCCTCAAAGAGGAGAGTAGAGAGAGACAGAGAGATTCAGAGACAGAGATAGAGAGAGACAGAGACAGAGAGAGAGAGAGACAGAGATAGAGAGAGAAAGACAGAGATAGAGAGAGATAGAGAGAGAGAAAGATAGAGAGAGAAAGATAGAGAGAGAGACAGAGAGATAGAGAGAGAGACAGAGAGATAGAGAGAGAGATAGAAAGAGAGACAGAGATAGAGAGAGAGATAGAGAGGCAGAGAGATAGAGAGAGACAGAGACAGAGGTAGAAATACTTTTACTTCATAGCACATGATCATTGGAGGGGATCATACCACAAATAAGTCACTCTATCCATCTATCCATCTCTCATTCTCTCTCTCGTTCCCTTGTCCACCTCATTCTCTCCCTCTCCCTCTCCTTCCCTCTGCTCTTCTCTCACCCTCTCTTATTTACGATCCCTCCCTCTGCTTTGCTCCCTCTTTCTGTTCTCTCTATATTGGGAAAGATATTTGCTTGTTGTCAATACTGGGGTGGGGGATTCCCCCCACCGTTTGCACTGAGAGTTGGCACCTTCTACGGTTGATAGTGAAAGTTTATGTCGCTATTCCACAGTCAGCAGTCTAAACCTACTCTGAACTTACTGAACCTACCACATGCCACAAATTACCATCAGACCAACCAAACTTTTTGCTGCCTGGAAAGTATGTAAAGCCCCAACTTGTTTGGGACTGTTTTTGCTTTCATTACAAATCTCAACAGGCCAGTGAGGCCAGCAGTGGGTGCAGTCCTGCCTGAGATAGTGAACAGGGGGTCTTGTGTTTCTATCTCCACAATGGTACCACCAAGTAGAACTTTAGCAGAGGAGCAGTACAGAGGAATCTCCCACACTCAGTACCGCCCCTCCCACAGTGTGACCCTCCCTCAGTACCACCCCTCCCTCAGTACCACCCCTCCCACAGTGTCACCCTCCCTCAGTACCACCCCTCCCACAGTGTGACCCTCTCTCAGTACCACCCCTCCCACAGCGTGACCCTCCCTCAGTACCACCCCTCCCACAGTGTGACCCTCCCTCAGTACCACCCCTCCCTCAGTGTGACACTCCCTCAGTACCCCTCCCACAGTGTGACTCTCCCTCAGTACCACCCCTCCCTCAGTAACACCCCTCCCACAGAGTGTGCCTCTCTCAGTACTTCTCTTCCCACAGTGTGTCCCTCCTTCAGTCTGATCCTCAGGTTCTAGAGTAACACCTCCTAATCCTACTGCCTCAAGTTAACGACAAAAACATAAATTTTTCCAACGTCCGGTAATTTCTTCCCCTCCCTCCTCCCCGCTTTTTCCATTCCCCATTCTGGCTGCCATCTTACCTCTTATCTTCTCCTCACCTGCCCATCACCTCCTTCTGGCTCTCCTCCTCCTTCCCTTCCTCCCATGTTCCACTCTGCTCTCCTATCAGATTCCTCCTTCTTCAGCCCTTTAACGTTTCTACCTATCACCTCCCAGCTTCTTACTTCTGACCCACTTCCACACCCACCCACTTTCACCCTCACCTGGTCTCATCTGCCAGTTTATAGTCCTTCCCCACCCCTTCCCTCCACACTGGTCATCTTCATATTCTACCTCCTTCCCCTATCCTTTCCAATCCTCCTGAATGGTCTCAGTCCACAACAACGATTATTTATTCCTCTCCATAGATGCTGCCTGACTGGCAGAGTCCCTCCAGCATTTTGTGTGTACTGCTCTGGATTTCCAGCATCTGCAGAATCTCGTGTGTTTCTGGTGAAGTGCAGGAGCCACAGGTCCCACACCAGCAGGTTCAGGAACAGTTATTACCCCTCAACCATCAGGTCCCACACCACCAGGTTCAGGAACAGTTATTACCCCTCAACCATCAGGTCCCACACCATCAGGTTCAGGAACAGTTATTACCCCTCAGCCATCAGGTCCCACACCACCGGGTTCAGGAACAGTTATTACCCCTCAACCATCAGGCCCCACACCACCAGGTTCAGGAACAGTTATTACCCCTCAACCATCAGGTCCCACACTACCAGGAACAGTTATTACCCCTCAACCATCAGGTCCCACACCACCAGGTTCAGGAATAGTTATTACCCCTCAACCATCAGGTCCCTCACCACCAGGAACCGTTATTACCCCTCAACCATCAGGTCCCACACCACCAGGTTCAGGAACAGTTATTACCCCTCAACCATCAGGTCCCACACCACCAGGTTCAGGAACAGTTATTACCCCTCAGCCATCAGGTCCCACACCACCGGGTTCAGGAACAGTTATTACCCCTCAACCATCAGGTCCCACACCACCAGGTTCAGGAACAGTTATTACCCCTCAACCATCAGGTCCCACACCACCAGGTTCAGGAACAGTTATTACTCCTCAACCATCAGGTCCCTCACCACCAGGTTCAGGAACAGTTATTACTCCTCAACCATCAGGTCCCACACCACCAGGTTCAGGAACAGTTATTACCCCTCAACCATCAGGTCCCACACCACCAGGTTCAGGAACAGTTATTACCCCTTAACCATCAGGTCCCACACCACCAGGTTCAGGAACAGTTATTACCCCTCAACCATCAGGTCCCACACCACCAGGTTCAGGAACAGTTATTACCCCTCAACCATCAGGTCTCACACCACCAGGTTCAGGAACAGTTATTACCCCTCAACCATCAGGTCCCACACCACCAGGTTCAGGAACAGATATTACCCCTCAACCATCAGGTCCCACACCACCAGGTTCAGGAAGTTATTACCCCTCAACCATCAGGTCCCACACCACCAGGTTCAGGAACAGTTATTACCCCTCAACCATCAGGTCCCACACCACCGGGTTCAGGAACAGTTATTACCCCTCAACCATCAGGTCCCACACCACCAGGTTCAGGAACAGTTATTACCCCTCAGCCATCAGGTCCCACACCACCAGGTTCAGGAACAGTTATTACCCCTCAGCCATCAGGTCCCACACCACCGGGTTCAGGAACAGTTATTACCCCTCAGCCATCAGGTCCTACACCACCAGGTTCAGGAACAGTTATTACCTCTCAACCATCAGGTCCCACATCACCAGGTTCAGGAACAGTTATTACACCTCAACCATCAGGTCCCACACCACCAGGTTCAGGAACAGTTATTACCCCTCAGCCATCAGGTCCCACACCACCGGGTTCAGGAACAGTTATTACCCCTCAACCATCAGGTCCCACACCACCAGGTTCAGGAACAGTTATTACCCCTCAACCATCAGGTCCCACACCACCAGGTTCAGGAACAGTTATTACCCCTCAACCATCAGGTCCCACACCATCAGGTTCAGGAACAGTTATTACCCCTCAGCCATCAGGTCCCACACCACCGGGTTCAGGAACAGTTATTACCCCTCAACCATCAGGTCCCACACCACCAGGTTCAGGAACAGTTATTACCCCTCAACCATCAGGTCCCACACCACCAGGAACAGTTATTACCCCTCAACCATCAGGTCCCACACCACCAGGTTCAGGAATAGTTATTACCCCTCAACCATCAGGTCCCTCACCACCAGGAACCGTTATTACCCCTCAACCATCAGGTCCCTCACCACCAGGTACCGTTATTACCCCTCAACCATCAGGTCCCTCACCACCAGGAACCGTTATTACCCCTCAACCATCAGGTCCCTCACCACCAGGTACCGTTATTACCCCTCAACCATCAGGTCCCTCACCACCAGGAACCGTTATTACCCCTCAACCATCAGGTCCCTCACCACCAGGTACCATTATTACCCCTCAACCATCAGGCTCTTTAACCAGTGTGGATAGCTTCACTCAGCTCAACACTGAACAGATTCCAGAACCTACAGACTTTGTGCCAGCCACTCATTACCTTTCAATTACCAGATCTTTCAATTTTTTAAAATTTTCATCCTCTAAGTAATTTCAATGATCTAACCAGAATGCAAATTCAAGTTAAAGACTGAAACAGTGTGCCGTATAGAAACCAGAGTAGAATATTGTTTCTATGCTCCACTCTATTTTTGTGCACACAGATCTGAAGTTAGGCCTTTCAAATTACAGCATAACAATGGATTAGCATCATTTCATCAGCAACTTTAAAGCAAAAGGATATTCTGCACGAATTGTCAGTGTATGGATGGCATGGTAATGTAGAGGTTAACACGATGCTTTATAGTGCCAACATTCACTAAGCAGGGTTCAATTTGTATCTTCTCCCATGGCCATGTGGGTTTCGTCTGGGTGCTCCAGATTCCTCCCACATCACAGAGATATACGGTTAGGTCAGTGATGTTATGTTGGCACTAGAAGTGCTGTGACACTTTAGTGGGCTGTCCCTGGAACAACTCAAAAAATCATTAACGCAACCGATGCACTTCACTCTATGTTTCGATATTTTGATGTAATGACATATAAAACTAATTTTTTTCTCCATTCAATTTACATTTTCTGTTTCATTACAAAAAGTTCAACACTGTAATAGCTTTTCCTATTCTTCTGAAGAAAGGCCCCATATTAAGTACACAAATTTAATCAAATTAAAAGCATTTCCATGCAATGGAGGACTGTAGTTAAATTATTCATTCACATCCATTTCCAATCAACATAAAAGAATGAATTAGAGAAGCAGACATGTTTGACTACCTGATTTAACAAATGAACACTGTATGCAAGGTTTTTCAGTAAGCTGCATACCTACAATTTTCTATTTTACATGTCGGGTGGCTATGGTTACTAGTTACATTTTGGTAGGACTAATCAAAATAGGACATACATGGTAAATGGTAGGGCATTGAGGAATGCAGTAGAACAGAGTGATCTAGGAATAATGGTGCATAGTTCCCTGAAGGTGGAATCTCATGTGGATAGAGTGGTGAAGAAAGCTTTTGGTATGTTGGCCTTTATAAATCAGAGCATTGAGTATAGGAGTTGGGATGTAATGTTAAAATTGTACAAGGCATTGGTGAGGCCAAATTTGAAGTACTGTACAGTTCTGGTCACCGAATTGTAGGAAAGAGATCAACAAAATAGAGAGAGTACAGAGGAGATTTACTAGAATGTTACCTGGGTTTCAGCACCTAAGTTACAGGGAAAGATTGAACAAGTTAGGTCTTTATTCTTTGGAGTGTAGAAGGTTGAGGGGGGTCTTGATAGAGTTATTTAAAATTATGAGGGGGATAGATAGAGTTGACGTGGATAGGCTTTTTCCATTGAGAGCAGGGGAGATTCAAACAAGAGGACATGAGTTGAGAGTTAAGGGGCAAAAGTTTAAGGGTAACACTAGGGGGAATTTCTTTACTCAGAGAGTGGTAGCTGTGTGGAACGAGCTTTCGGTAGAAGTGGTAGAGGCAGGTTCGATTTTGTCATTTAAAAAAAAATTGGATAGTTATCTGGACAGGAAAGGAATGGAGGGTTTTGGGCTGAGTGCAGGTCGGTGGACTAGGTGAGAGAAAGCGTTCGGCATGGACTAGAAGGGCCGAGATGGCCTGTTTCCGTGCTGTAATTGTTATATGGTTATATATGATTGTTATTTTTTCTCTTTTTTAAATTTGCACAGTTTGCTGTCTTTTGTACATTGGTTGTCTGTATTTGTCTGTATTTGTTGTGTGTGGTTTTTGAATTGAATTGACGATTCCTTACATCCTTCACATACATGAGGAGTAAAAATCTTTATGTTATGTCTCTGTTTTCATTGATGCTATTATTTTTCTTTGCATTTACTGTGAATGCTACAAGAAAATGAATCAGGGCTGTATATGGTGCCATATATGTACTCTGAAAATAAAAGCACTTTGAATTTACTTTGAAGTACGTGGATGGGAAGGGTACAGAGGGCCATGGTTCGGCTGTGGGTCAATGACACGAGGCACAATAAATTTTGGAGTGGACTCATTCGTTTGTTATGTTCCGTGTCATACGATGTGGATGATCACAGTCTTTCTATGACACAATCATTCTTAACAAATTTTTCTACAGAAGTGGTTTGCCATTGCCTTCTTCTGGGCAGTGTCTTTACAAGACGGGTGACCCCAGCCATTATCAATACTCGTCAGAGATTGTCTGCCTGGTGTCAGTGGTCACATAACCAGGACTTGTGATCTGTACCAGCTGCTCATACCACCATCCACCACCTGCTCCTGTGGCTTCACATGACCCTGATCAGGGGGCTAAGCTCCTTGCCCAAGGGTGACATGCAGGCTAGTGGAGGGAGGAGTGCATTACACCTCCTTCGATAGAGACATATCTCCACCCACCACCCGTTGCACAGACTAGATGGGCCGAAGTGCCTGCTTCTATGCCGTAGTGCTCTGTGACTCTCAGACGGACTGGTGAAATGCTGTACAGGGAAGTTACATTCACTCAATTTAAGTGTTAGGCAATCTCCACTTCTAAGTAAAGAGCCACGACATTCACCAAGGTCCCACCACTGACATCCTGGGGGTGATATTGTCCAGAGATAAAATGGACCAGTAACCAAAATGTTCCAGCCCATGGACTGGGGTATTTGTGCAGGCATGGCATACCGGATTAACAACATCCAAAAGGATCTTGCAATCGAAAGGTAAGTGACTGTGACGGCCACTGGCTATTTGTAAGCCTCCAGATAAGCAGCATTCACGAGAAAATGCATAAATTATACACAACTTTTACAAGAAATTACACAATTAGAACCAAAAATAGTCCATCTGAATATTAAGTGATCAAAGTGGCCATTATGTTGTTATACAGACACAATGATTAGGGATGTACAGGTTGGCTTAATAAATGAATGGTAACTGTTAGTGAACCTGGCGATGTGGGAGTTTGGGCGCCTGTCCCTCCTGCCTGGTGTAGCTGAGGGAAGATGGTGTGACTCAGATGGTGGCGATCTTTGATAGTGGGTGTTGCCTTCATGAAGCAGTAGCTCCTGTAGACGCTACCGAATGGGGGGGGAGGGGGATATTGGGCAGAGTCCACTACTCTGCAGCTCCTCTCACTCCCGCACATTAGAATTGCTATACTCCACCATGATGCAACCACGCAGGATTCTCTCAACGGTAGAATATGCTCGTGCTTCCGTAACATTGTCCATTTCAGGTTAAGTATTGCGTGAGTCCTCCCTTCCCCTCTTTCCCCTTCACTCAAGTGTGTGCTTGGACTGAATCCATTCAAACCTTTCAAAAAGTGAAGCAATTCTGTAATGAAGAAAGCTGCCAGACATTCTCAGAAGGCCAGGCATGGTACAGAGAGCAGAGCCTCCACTCAATGTATTGTAGAATTTACCTTCTCAAGGTGATACAATAGGTTCTTTTAAGAGATCCTTAGATAGGTACATGGAGCTGTGAAAAATAGAGGCCTATGCAGTGGGGTCATTCTAGGCAGTTTCTAGAGTAGGTTTCATGGTTGACACAACATTGTGGGCTGAAGGGCCTGTAACGTGCTGTAGATTTCTATGTTCTATCTTCACCCCATCTGCCACAAGCGGGACTTCCCGATGGCCAAACATTTTAATTCCAATTCCCACTCCCATTCCGCCATGCCAGTCCATGGCCTCCTCTTGTCAAGATGCAGATTCTGTCAGGGTGGAGGAGCAACACCTTATATTCCATCAGGGTAGCCTCCAACCTAAAGGCCTGAATATCAATTTCTCTTTCTGTTAAAAAAATGTTTCCCTCCCCCTCCTTTTTCTATTCCCCTCTCTGGCCAGTTACTTCTTCTCACCTCCCCCAGGTGCCCCTCCTCCTTCCCTTTCCCCTATGGTCGACTCTCTTCTCCTATCAGATTCTTCCTTCTCCAGTCCTATACCTTTCCTACCCACCCGGCTTCACCTTGTCAGACCTGAAGAAAGGTTTTAGCCCAATACGTTGATTGTTTATTCCTCTCTATAGATGCTGCCTTACCTGCTGAGTTTCTCCAGCATTTTGTGTGTCTTGCTTTGGATTTCCAGCATCTGCAGACCTCCTTGTTTTTGTAATTCAACCCCTGACACCCTAAGGTCTTTCTAGCACCCGCAGGAACAAGTCAGGAGCAGGGTAGAATACCCTCTCTCTCCGTTTGCTAGAATGAGCATTACTGCATCAACACGTAACACCATCCTGCCCTAAACTATCATCTCCTCTGACATTGGCACAATATGTACCACTTTAGATTAGATTAACTTTTTATTAATCATGCGTACATCAAAACATACCGTAAAATGCGTCATTTTGCTTCAACGACAAACACAGTCCAAGGGTGTTCTGGAGGGCAGCCCGCAAGTGTTGTCAAGTTGCCAGCACCAACACAGAATGGCCACACTTACTAACCCTAACCCGGACCATCTGGAGGAAACCCATGGGGGTCTTGAGGAGAACATTACAAACTCCCCAGAGAATTGAAACCTAATCTTACAGCTGAGCATTATAGAGTTTTACACTAAGCACATGCACCACACCCCGTGAATAAGTATAAAGAAACTCCCTGCTCTCTGCTGCCTGTGGATTTGATGCCCCAACATATTGATGCAACTACAAAGACAGTGACCATTTTTCATTAGGAGAAAACTGGTATGTCAGTAATGACTGTAGCCAATTTCTACAGATGTACCGTGGAGAGCATTCAAACCTGCTGCATCACCGTCTGGTATGGAGGGGCCACTGCACAGGATCAGAAAAAGATGCTGAGGGTTGAAAACTCAGCCAGATCCAACATGGGCACTTGCTTCCCCAGGATTGAGGACATCCTCAAAAGGCAATGCCTCAAGAAGGCTTGTTCTGATTCTGATTCAGTGAGTGTTGAGAAATTGCCTCTGTAGATTTCTCCTTCCTCATTTAGGCACTGAGTTTGGGAAAGTGTGATGATAAGAACCCTCGGTCATGGTGAGTTCAGGCTGAAAAGTGACCAGGATACTGTGGGAGAGACGGGGACACCAGTCAGACAAACACCAGCAATGGGGCAGGGCAGGGTGGGTTTATCATTCCGATTCAGGTACATTATCACTGACAGATAATGTTTTGTGGCAGCAATACAGTGAAATACATAAATTTTTTTAATATAAGTCACAAAAGATATATATTTAAAATAAATACATTGTGCAAAAAGATTGCAAAATAGAGAGGTAGAGTTCATGGACCATTCAGAAATCTAATGGCAGAAGGGAAGAAGCTGTTCCTAAAATGTTGAGTATTTATTTTTAGTCCTTGATGGTAGAGCATGTCCTGGATGGTGAGGGTCCTTCACAGTGGATGCGGTCTTTAGGCTTTGCCTTTAGGGGGTACCCTGGCCCGTGGGGAGGCTGGTGCCCGTGATAGAGCTGGCTGAGTCTATGACACTCAGTAGACTGTGCTTTCTCCAATCCTGCACTCGAATGACAAAGCCAGTCAGAATGATCTCCACGGAACATCTGTACAGCTTTGCTAGAGTCTTTGGTGACATTCTTGAATTGACCTCTGTAACCCTGTGCCTTTATATTTTACACTACTTTTGCACAGTCAGTGTAAGCACGATTTACTCGATGGTCACCTTATTACGTACCTCCAGTTGTTTTGCCACATCAGTACAGATCAATACATAAAACCATTTTAAATTTCAGTAGAAATCAACACTCAGTGGCTTCCTTATTGGGTCCTTCCTGTACCTGCTAAAGTGGCCAGTGAGTGTATGCTCCTGGTCTTCTGCTGCTGTAGCCTATCCACCGCCAAGTTCAATGTGTTGTGCATTCAGAGATGCTCTTCTGCACACCACTGTTGTAACGTGTGGCTATTTGAGTTACTGTCACCTTCCTGTCAGCTTGAACCAGTCTGGCCATTCTCCTCTGACCTCTCTCATTAACAAGGCATCTTCGCCCACAGATCTGCAGCTCACTGGGTGTTTTTTGTGTTTCGCACCATTTTCTTTAAACGCTAGTGACTGTAGTGTGTGAAAACCCACCGAGATCAGAATTTTCTGAAATACTCAAAGCACCCCATCTGGCACCAACAATCATCCCACAGTCACAGTGATCACATTTCGTCCCCATTCTGATGTTTGGTCTGAACCTCTTGACCATGTCTGTGTGCTTTTATGCATTGAGTTGGCACCATATGTTTGGTTGATTAAATATTTGCATTAATGAGCAGGTGTTCAGGTATACCTAATAAAGTGGCCACTGAGTGTAATTTCATGTACAGTTTATATTCTGTGCATTGTCCATGGCTCTGTGCTGCTGTGAGTATTTCATTGTGCCCTGTAAAAGTGCACAGGACACTAATCTCAAATTAACTTTAACTCAGAGTCAAGACAACGTTTATGCTAGAAGAGACAGTGCATGCCCAGTGCAGCCTTCAGGAAGGAGGGAGGTACAGGAGCCTCGGGACTCACACCACCAGGTTCAAGAACAGTCATTATCCCTCAGTCATCAGGCTCTTGAACCAAAGGGGTAACTTTACTCAACTTCACTCACCCCCTTATTGAAACGTTCTCACACTAATAGACTCACTTTCAAGGACTCTTCATCTCATGTTCTCGATATTTATTGCTTGCTTATTTATTGTTATTTCTTAATTTTGTATTTGTACAGTTTGTTGTCTTCTGCCCTGGTTGGGAGGTCTTTCAGTCACTGATTCTGTAACAGTTACTATTCTATAGAGTTATTGCATGTGCCCACAAGAAAATGAATCTCAGGGTTGTATGAGGTGACATATGTACTTTGATAATAAATTTACTTTGTCCTTTGAACTTTAAATTGAGATATATTTACCTCAATTTATGAAATAGGTTTACCTTTATCTCTAACGAATTATTGAACTTTTCCACAAATCTGTTCAATTTAATATTCCCTTCTGGAGGCTTCTAACCCACTCTTTCTGCCTGACTCACACCATTTTAACATTATGCTCTTGAAACAGAGAGTGTTATTGACCCAATGGGTCATAAAACCACAAGACCATAAAGTACTGGAGAAGAATTAGGTCATTTTGCTCATTAAGCCTGCTCCACCATTCAATCATAGCTGAATTTTTCTTCAGCCTTATTCTCCCATCTTCTCCCCACAACCCTTAATCCCCCCCGTTACAAGTCAAGAATCTATCCCTCCCATTTTTGTCTTGACTTATGAATTCCTTGTTTAATTGCCTGTTTTTGAATCAAACTATACATACAAGAAATAAATTTTTTAATTTTTCCTTTTTGAATTAAAGTTTCTATTTCATTAGATTTCAGCAATAACATTGTTTGACCCAATTTTTCTCTTAAATAAGCCCTTAATTGGAAATAACAAAAAAGAGTGTTGTTTGATATTTTGTATTTATTCTTTAATTGATCAAATACATTAATATACCTCCTTCAAAACAATCTCCTATATATCTAATCCCTTTTTGAAACCAGTTGTATAAAAGTTGATTATCCATTGTAAAAGGAATAAGTTTATTTTGAATTAAAGGTCTCTTTGCTAATAAAGAATTCCTTATTTCATCATCAACATTTATTTTATTCCATAGATCAATCAAATGATTTAATATAGGAGATACTTCCTTTTCCCGTATCCATTTAGATTCCCATTTATATATAAAATCTTCTGGTGTATTTTCTCCTATTTTATCCAGTTCTATTCTAATCCATGCCAGTTTATCTTTATCAAAAAAAGATGCAATAAATCTAAGTTGATTTGCTTTATAATAATTCTTAAAGTTTGGAAGTTGTAACCCTCCTAGATCAAATTTCCATGTCAATTTTTCCAACGATATTCTTGACATCTTACCTTTCCAAAGGAACTTCCTCACATATTTATTTAACTCTTGAAAAAACTTCTGGGGTAGTTATATTCGTAGTGTTTGGAATAAGTATTGTAATCTAGGGGATATATTCATTTTTACAGCATTTACTCTACCTACTAATGTTATTGGTAATATCATCCATTTATCAAGATCCTCTTGAATTTTTTTCAATAATGGTAAATAATTTAATTTATATAAGTTCTTTATATCATTATCAACTCTTATACCTAAATATTTTATACCATTTATCGGCCATCTAAATTGAGTTATTAATCGACATTGACTATAATCTCCTTTAGTAAGAGGTAGAATTTCACTTTTATCCCAATTTATTTTGTAGCCTGATATTTTCCCATATTCTTCCAATCTAGAAGATAATTTACGCAGCGAGTAGAATGGGTTTGTTAAATAAAGTAGAACATCGTCAGCAAATAAGTTAATCTTGTATTCCTCCTGGTTAACTCTGAAACCCTTAATATCTGGGTCCATTCTAATTAATTCAGCTAATGGTTCTATCATCAACACAAATAAAGCAGGTGATAATGGACAGCCTTGCCTAGTTGACCTTGTTAACTGAAATGGTGTTGAAATTTGACCATTTGTCACTACTTTAGCTTTGGGATTATTATTTAAGGTTTTAATCTATTTTATAAAGGATACTCCTAATCCATATTTTTCCAATACCTTAAATAAAAAATCCCATTCCAATCTATCAAATACTTTTCCTGCATCTAAAGTAACTGCCACACTCATTTCCTCCCTCTTTTGTGCCAAATGAATTAAACTAAGTAACTGGGTTACATTATCTGCCGATTGTCTATTTTTGATAAATCCTGTTTGATCCATATGTATTAATTTTGGTAAGTATTTAGATAATCTGCTAGATACAATTTTTGCTATTATTTTATAGTCAGTGTTTAACAAAGAAATAGGTCTATATGATGTTGGCTTTAAAAGATCTCTATCTTTTTTTGGCAATACTATTAAGATAGCTGTCGAAAAAGATTCTGGAAGTTTATGTGTTCTTTCCGCTTGATGTATTAACTCCATAAAAGGAGGAATTAGTAAATCTTTAAACTTTTTGTAAAATTCGGGTGGAAAAGCATCTTCTCCTGGGGTTTTATTACTTTGAAGTGATCCTAGAGCTTCTTCGACCTCTTTTAATGTAAAAGGCACATCTAATCCTTTCTGTTCTTCCGAATTCAATTTTGGAAGAGTTATTTGTGATAAAAAATCTTTCTATCTTGACATTATCATTTTGTGATTCTGATTGATACAGTTCAGAATAAACATTTTTAAAAGTTTCATTAATTTCTAAAGGTTTGTAAGTAATTTTATTTACTCTTGTTCTAATTGCATTTATCGTTTTAGAAGTCTGGTCTGTTTTTAACTGCCAAGCAAAAACCTTATGTGATCTTTCACCTAGTTCATAATATCTCTGTTTAGTTCTCATAATTGCTTTTTCTGTTCGATATGTCTGAAGTGTATTATAATGTAACTTCTTGTTAACAAGTTGTCTTCGTTTTTCTTCTGTCATATATCTTTGAGACTTGAATATTAAAATTGAAGAAACAAATTGGTCAAGACTATGTCTTGATAGTATGACAAATACAACAAATGTCCGGTTAAGATTAGTGCAATATAATTTTTTACATCAATTATATATTACACCACAAAAAATAAATAAATTAAACCCAAATTTATCTGATCAATGTTTCCGATGTAATCAAGAAATTGGTACTTTTTTACATTCTACTTGGTCTTGTTCTAAGATTCAACCTTTTTGGACAAATTTAAGAGTTTTACTGGAACAAATTATTGGAACACAGCTTCCACATAATCCAGCATTATTTTTATTAGGTGTTATTGAAGGGATAAAACTGAAATCCAAATTGAATAGATATCAGAAAGTATTCATAAAACTTGCTTTGGCAGTAGCCAAAAAGGCTATTGCAGTTACTTGGAAATCGGATTCACACTTAAGTATAGATCGTTGGAAGAATGAAATTTCCAGCTGTATTCCACTTGAAAAAATTACTTATAATTTAAGAGATAAATATGAAACATTTCTGAAAATTTGGCACCCTTATTTACAAAAGACAGGATTAAACATATAGGTGCTCCGAAGATAAAATAATTGGTTATTTGAGGAAATAAATAAATATATATATTAAAGTTATTATGAACTCCGTGGAGCATGTGGGGATCTTCCGATATCCAGGCATCCTTTCTTTCTTTCTTTCTTTCTTTCTTTCTTTCTTTCTTTCTTTCTTTCTTTCTTTCTTTCTTTCTTTAGGGATATGTTAGGGGGGAGGGGGGAAGGGTTGATAATCTTTTTTCTTCTTTCTGTAATCATTTGAAAACTCAATAAAAAAAATTTTTTAAAAAAATAATCTATCCCTCACTGCCTTAAATGCACCCAATAACTTGGCCTCCATAACCATCAGTGGCTATGATTCACTGCCCTCTGGCTAATGAAATTCCTCCTTATCTCTGTTCTACAGGAGCTCCCTTTATTCTGAATCTGAGCCCTCTCGTTCTGCATTGTCCTCTCCAAATCCACTCTATCTAGGCCTTTTAGTGTCCCGCAGACTTCACTGAGACTCCTCCCACCCCCTCACATCCTTCGGAACTCCATTGAATACAGACCCAGCAATATCAAACACCCCTCACAGGATCAGACTTGTGAAACTCCTCTGTACTCTCTCCAGACCCAGCAAGTATTTTTTCTTAGATACTGGGTCCAAATTTGCTCGCAATACTCCAGATGCAGTCTTGCCAACACCTTATGAAGCCTCAGCATTGAAACCTTGACGTTAAAATCAGTGTCTTTATTTCAGAGTTTCCAGATGGCTTATAGAGCCTCAGTCCTCTTGAAATTAATGCTATCTTTGTTCTTGACTTTGCTAATACTGACTCAACCTGGAAGTTAACCTCTAGGAAATCTTGCACAAGGACTTTCAAGTACCTTCAATTTCTGAATTTTCTCTCCATTTAGAAAATAGCCTATAGCTTTTTCTTTCTACCAAAGTACATGCCCCACACTTCCATACCTTGTATTTCATCTGTCACTTTGTCTTTTCTCTCAGCCTCCCCAGGTCCTTCTGCAGCCTCCTTGCTTCCTGGACACTACCACACTGATCTTTGCATCATCTTCGAACTTGGCCACAAAGCCATCATTTCCTTCCTTAATAGTTCCTTAAGTACCTACAAATTCTACTGCTTTTGCCAGTTGATCTTGGGCCATTATGTCTACAATCCCAAAGAGCAGACACTATTGAATCAGACTTATTGCAGAATGCCTTAGCTAGAAGAAAACTACTCAGAGTGCCAATAGTCTGCAGATATGAAACCTTGGCGTTGAAGTCAATTTCAGTTTCAAAGTCTCAAGATGAAGTGCGACTTCTGGTTTTCACTTTCGATTACATTCTCCCCTCTCCGTCTGAGGAAAACTGTTGAGATTCATCTTCAATAAAGAGTCATAGAGCATAAAAACAGGACCTTCTGCCCATCTGTTCCATGCTGATCCCATCTTCTGCCTAGACCCATCTACTTGCACCTGGAATATAGCCCTCCACACTCTACACATCCATTGTCTATGCAAAATTTCTCTTTAATGTTACAATTGAACCCATTTCCACTGGCAGCTCGTTCCACACTCTCATCACACTCAGTGAAGTTCTCCCTCACGTTCCCCTTAAATAAAGTCATAGAAAAGTACAGCAGAGAAACAGTCCCAATGGCCCATCTAGTCTGCGCTGAACCACTTAAACTACCTACTCCCATCAACCTGGACTGGGACCACAGCCCTCCATACCCCTGCCATCCACGTACCCATCCAAACTTCTCTTAAATGTAGAAATCGAGCTCACATACAAGTGTGCTGGCAGCTGGTTCCACATGATCCTCTGAATGTAGAGGTTTCCCCTCATGTTTCCCTTAAACTGTTCACCTTTCATCCTTAACCTATGACCTCTGGTTGTAGTCCCAGCCATCCTCAGTGGAAAAAGGCTGCTTGCATTTATACCCCTCATAATTTTGTATACCTGTATCAAATCTCTCAATCTTCTATGTTCCAAGGAATAAAGGTGCTAAACTATTTAACTTTTCTTTATAACTCAGGTCCTCCAGACCTAGCACATGCTTGTAAATTTTTCCTTTCACTCTTTCAATCTTACATCTCTCCTGCAAGTCAGTGACCAAAACTCCAGATTAGGCCTCACCAAGATCTTATACAACTTCAACACAACATCCAATTTCCTGTACCTAGAACTTTGATTTATGAAGGCCAATGTAACAAAAGCTTTCTTTATGACCCTCTCTACCTGTGACACCATCTTCAAAGAATTATGGACCTACTAGATCTCTTTGTTCTACAGCATTCCTCAGTACGCTACCATTCACTGTGTAAGACCCATCCTGGTAGGTTCTACCGAAGTGCAACATTTACACCTATCTGCATAAAATTCCTCACTGTCCACTACACCTCCAATCTTGGTGTCATCGTAAATTTGCAGATTGAGTTTACCACATTATCATACAGATCATTAATATAGATGGCAGTTTTGGCAGTTGGACTGAGCAATCAAGTCAATCAAGATTTGAATAGCTCAGCAGAAAGCCATTGATTAGACAATCAAGATTTGAATAGCTCAGACTCAGCAGAAAGCAGCTGATTGGGCAATCGAGGTCAGGTGACCAAGCAGTTTGAAAAGCTCAAACAAATAAATAGAGGGTTACCTCAAGTGGAGCGGCCAGTGAGTTGGTGGGCCAGTGAAGGAGTGGAGATTTGAGGTTTTGACTCGAGAGGCTTCGACAAGAAGAGGCTGAGGACGAGCTTCACTCCAAGTGAGGTAAGGCCGGGTAAGTTCCTTTCAAAGGAGAAAGTTTCAAAAGTCGAGGCAAGTATTGGGTAGGTCATGGCAGCTGAGATCGGCCCCGTGGTTTGTTCATCCTGCAGCATGTGGGAAATCAGGAATACTTCCAGTGTCCCTGACGACTATGTGTGCAGAAAGTGTGTCCAACTGCAGCTTCTGGCAGACCGCATTGAGCGTCTGGAGCTGCGATTGGATTCATACTGGAGCATCCGCGATGCTGAGAAAGTCATGAATAGCACATTCAGTGAGTTGGCCACACCGCAGGTAAAGGCTACACAGGCAGAAAGGGAAGGGGTGGCCACTAGACAGCGTAGCAGTAGGCAGGTAGTGCAGGAGTCCCCTGAGGTCATCTTCCTCCTAAACAGATATACTGTTTTGGATACTGTTGGGGGAGATGTCTCATCAGGGGAAGACAGCAGCAGCTGAGTTCTTGGCACCAGGGGTGGCTCTGCGGCACAGGAGGGAAGGAAAAGGAGTGGGAGAGCTATAGTGATTGGGGATTTGATTGTAAGGGGAATAGATAGGTGTTTCTGTGGCCACAAATGAGACTCCAGGATGGTATGTTGCCTCCCTGGTGCAAGGGTCAATGATGTCTCTGAGCGTCTGCAGGACATTCTGGAATGGGAGGGTGAACAGCCAGTGGTCGTGGTGCACATAGGTACCAACGATATAGGTAAAAAACGGGATGAGGTCCTACAAGGTGAATTTAGGGAGTTAGGAGATAAACTAAAAAGTAGGACCACAAAGGTAATAATCTCTGGATTACTACCAGTGCCACGTGCTAGTCAGAGTAGAAATAGGAGGATATTTCAGATGAATACGTGGCTTGAAAAATGGTGCAAGGGGGAGGGATTCAAACTTCTGGGGCATTGGAACTAGTTCTGGGGGAGGTGGGACCGGTATAAACAGGACGGTCTGCACCTGGGCAGAACTGGAATCAATGTCCTAGGGGGAGCGTTTGCTACTGCTGTTCAGGAGGCTTTAAACTAATGTGGCAGGGGGATGGGAACAAGTGCAGAGAGACAGAGGGGTGTAAAATGAGGGTAGAAGCAAAAAGTAGTAAGGTGAAAAGTAAAAGTGGCAGGCAGGCAAATCCAGGGCAAAAAGCAAAAAGAGACACTTTTCAACATAATTGTATAAGGGCTAAGCGTGTTGTAAAAACAAGCCTGAAGGCTTTGTGTGTCAATGTGAGGAGCATTCATAACAAGGTGGATGAATTGAATGTGCAGATAGTTATTAATGAATATAATATAGTTGGGATCACAGAGACATGGCTCCAGGGTGACCAAGGATGGGAGCTCAACATCCAGGGATATTCAATATTCAGGAGGGATAGACAGGAAAGAAAAGGAGGTGGGGTAGCATTGCTGGTTAGAGAGGAGATTAACGCAATAGAAAGGAAGGACATTAGCATGGAGGATGTGGAATTGATATGGGTAGAGCTGCATAACACTAAGGGGCAGAAAATGCTGGTGGGAGTTGTGTACAGGCCACCTAACAGTAGTAGTGAGGTTAGGGATGGCGTTAAACAGGAAATTAGAAATGCGTGCAATAAAGGAACAGTTGTTATAATGGGTGACTTCAATCTACATATAGATTGGGTGAACCAAATTGAGAAGGGTACTGAGGAAGAGGATTTCTTGGAATGTATGCGGGATGGTTTTCTGAACCAACATCTCGAGGAACCAACTAGAGAGCAGGCCATTCTAGATTAGGTATTGAGCAATGAGGAAGGGTTAGTTAGCAATCTTGTCGTGTGAGGCCCCTTGGGTAAGAGTGACCATAATATGGTGGAATTCTTCATTAAGATGGAGAGTGACATAGTTAATTCAGAAACAAAGGTTCTGAACTTAAAGAAGGGTAACTTTGAAGGTATGAGACGTGATTTAGCTAAGATAGACTGGCAAATGATACTTAAAGGGTTGACGGTGGATATGCAATGGCAAGCATTTAAAGATCGCATGGATGAACTACAACAATTGTTCATCCCAGTTTGGCAAAAGAATAAACCAGGGAAGGTAGTACACCCGTGGCTGACAAGGGAAATTAGGGATAGTATCAAGTCCAAAGAAGAAACATAGAAATTAGCAAAAAAAAGTGGCACACCTGAGGACTGGGAGAAATTCAGAGACCAGCAGAGGAGGACAAAGGGCTTAATTAGGAAAGGGAAAAAAGATTGAGAGAAAGCTGGCAGGGAACATAAAAACTAACTGTAAAAGCTTTTATAGATACATGAAAAGAAAAAGATTGGTCAAGACAAATGTAGGTCCTTTATAGTCAGAAACAGGTGAAGTGATCATAGGGAACAAAGACATGGCAGACCAATTGAATAACTACTTTGGTTCTGTCTTCACTAAGGAGGACATAAATAATCTTCCGGAAATAGTAAGGGACCGAGGGTCTAGTGAGATGGAGGAACTGAGGGAAATACACGTTAGTAGGGAAGTGGTGTTAGGTAAATTGAAAGGATTAAAGGCAGATAAATCCCCAGGGCCAGATGGTCTGCATCCCAGAGTGCTTAAGGAAGTAGCCCAAGAAATAATGGATGCATTAGTGATCATTTTTCAAAACTCCTTAGATTCTGGATTAGTTCCTGAGGATTGGAGGGTGGCTAATGTAACCCCACTTTTTAAAAAAGGAGGGAGAGAGAAACCGGGGAATTATAGACCGGTTAGTCTGACATCGGTGGTGGGGAAAATGCTAGAGTCGGTTATCAAAGATGTGATAACAGCACATTTGGAAAGAGGTGAAATCATCGGACAAAGTCAGCATGGATTTGTGAAAGGAAAATCATGTCTGACAAATCTTATAGAATTTTTTGAAGATGTAACTAGTAGAGTGGATAGGGGAGAGCCAGTGGATGTGGTATATTTAGATTTTCAAAAGGCTTTTGACAAGGTCCCACACAGGAGATTAGTGTGCAAACTTAAAGTACATGGTATTGGGGGTATGGTATTGATGTGGATAGAGAATTGGTTGGCAGACAGGAAGCAAAGAGTGGGAGTAAACGGGACCTTTTCAGAGTGGCAGGCAGTGACTAGTGGGGTACCGCAAGGCTCAGTGCTGGGACCCCAGTTGTTTACAGTATATATTAATGATTTAGACAAGGGAATTAAATGCAGCATCTCCAAGTTTGCGGATGACACGAAGCTGGGCGGCAGTGTTAGTTGTGAGGAGGATGCTAAGAGGATGCAGGGTGACTTGGATAGGTTAGGTGAGTGGGCAAATGCATGGCAGATGCAATTTAATGTGGATAAATGTGAGGTTATCCACTTTGGTTGCAAGAACAGGAAAACAGATTATTATCTGAACGGTGGCCGATTAGGAAAAGGGGAGATACAACGAGACCTGGGTGTCATTGTACACCAGTCATTGAAGGTGGGCATGCAGGTACAGCAGGCGGTGAAAAAGGCAAATGGTATGTTGGCATTCATAGCAAGAGGATTCGTGTACAGGAGCAGGGAGGTTCTACTGCAGTTGTACAAGGCCTTGGTGAGACCGCACCTAGAATATTGTGTGCAGTTTTTGGTCCCCTAATCTGAGGAAAGACATTCTTACCATAGAGGGAGTACAGAGAAGGTTCACCAGATTGATTCCTGGGATGGCAGGACTTTCATATGAAGAAAGACTGGATCGACTAGGCTTATACTCACTGGAATTTAAAAGATTGAGGGGGGATCTTATTGAAACGTATAAAATTGGACAGGCTAGATGCAGGAAGATTGTTTCTGATGTTGGGGAAGTCCAGAATGAGGGGTCACAGTTTAAGGATAATGGGGAAGCCTTTTAGGACCGAGATGAGGAAAAGCTTCTTCACACAGAGAGTGGTGAATCTGTGGAATTCTCTGCCACAGGAAACAGTTGAGGCCGATTCATTGGCTATATTTAAGAGGAAGTTAGATATGGCTCTTGTGGCTAAAGGGATTAGTGGGTATGGAGAGAAAGCAGGTACAGGGTTCTGAGTTGGATGATCAGCCATGATCATACTGATTGGCGGTGCAGGCTCGAAGGGCCGAATGGCCTACTCCTGCACCTATTTTCTATGTTTCTATGACAAACAACAATGGACTCATCACTGATCCCTGCGACACTCCACTAGTCACAGGCTTCCAGTCAGAGAGGAAACCCCCTACTACCATTCTCTGGCTTCTCCCACAAAGCCGAAGTCTAATCCAATCGACTACCTCATCTTGAATGCCAAGCAACTCGACCTTTTTGACCAATCTCCCATGCAGGCCTTTGCCAAATGCCTTGCTAAAGTCCATGTAGAAAACATCCACTGCCTTGCCTTCATCAACTTTCCAGGTAACGCCCAGAGAAAACTCAATAACTTTGGTTAGATGTGATCTACCATATACAAAGCCATACTACCATATATGAGTCCCTGACCATCCAAACACCCATATACCTGGTCCCTTAATATTTCACCTTTCATCCTTAGCTTATACCTTTAATTCTAGTGTCAACCACCCTCAATGGAAAGAGCCTGTTTTCATTGACCTAATCTATGCCCTCATGGTTTTGTATATCAAATCTCCCGTCATTCTCCTACACTCAGGGAATAAAGTCTGAACCTATTCAACCTTTGCCTATAACTCAGGTTCACAAGCCCCAGCAACATCCTTGTCAATTTTCTCTGTGCTCTCTCAATCTTATTGATATCTTTTGGAGAACAAGCAGGCAATTGGCAATATTGGAAACTTTCACCTCTCTAGGTCCTTCCCAAACATATTTAATACTGCTGAATCAGCCAATCAAATGTCACAATGCAATAATTGAAGATGAGTTCTCTGTGCACGGCAAGAATACGTCAGTTCCGCGAGACATACAGAGTGAGCACAATGAGGGAGAGTCACACTGTGGGAAGGTGGTTCTGAGGGAGGGCCACACTGTGGGAGGGGTGGTACTGAGGGAGGGCCACACTGTGGGAGGGGTGGTACTGAGGGAGGGTCACACTGTGGGAAGGATTGTACTGAGGGAGGGTCACACTGTGGGAAGGGTGGTACTGGAGGAGAGTCACACTGAGGGAAGGGAGGTATTGAGGGAGGGTCACACTGTGGGAGGGGTGGTACTGAGGGAGGGTCACACTGAGGGAAGGGTGGTACTGAGGGAGGGTCACACTGAGGGAAGGGAGATATTGAGGGAGGGTCACACTGTGGGAGGGGTGGTACTGAGGGAGGGTCACACTGAGGGAAGGGTGGTACTGAGGGAGGGTCACACTGTGGGAGGGGTGGTACTGAGGGAGGGTCACACTGAGGGAAGGGAGATATTGAGGGAGGGTCACACTGTGGGAAGGGTGGTACTGAGGGAGGGTCACACTGTGGGAGGGGTGGTACTGAGGGAGAGTCACACTGTTGGAGGGGTGGTAGTGAGGGAGAGTCACACTGTGGGAAGGTGGTTCTGAGGGAAGGTAACACTGTGGGAGGGGTGGTACTGAGGGAGGGTCACACTGTGGGAGGGGTGGTACTGAGGGAGGGTCACACTGAGGGAAGGGAAATATTGAGGGAGGGTCACACTGTGGGAAGGGTGGTACTGAGGGAGGGTCACACTGTGGTGGGGTGGTACTGAGGGAGAGTCACACTGTGGGAGGGGTGGTACTGAGGGAGGGTCACACTGAGGGAAGGGAAATATTGAGGGAGGGTCACACTGTGGGAAGGGTGGTACTGAGGGAGGGTCACACTGTGGTGGGGTGGTACTGAGGGAGGGTCACACTGTGGGAGGGTGGTACTGAGGGAGAGTCACACTGTGGGAGGGGTGGTACTGAGGGATGGTCACACTGAGGGAGGGGTGGTACTGAAAGAAGGTCACACTGAGGGAAGGGAGATATTGAGGGAGGGTCACACTGTGGGAGGGGTGGTACTGAGGGAGAGTCACACTGTGGGAGGGGTGGTACTGGAGGAGAGTCACACTGAGGGAAGGGAGGTATTGAGGGAGGGTCACACTGTGGGAGGGGCGGTACTGAGAGAGAGTCACACTGTGGGAGGGGTGGTACTGAGGGAGGGTCACACTGTGGGAGGGGTGGTACTGGAGGAGAGTCACACTGAGGGAAGGGAGGTATTGAGGGAGGGTCACACTGTGGGAGGGGTGGTACTGGCGGAGAGTCACACTGAGGGAAGGGAGGTATTGAGAGAGGGTCACACTGTGGGAGGGGTGGTACTGAGGGAGGGTCACACTGAGGGAAGGGAGGTATTGAGGGAGGGTCACACTGTTGGACACAGACCTGAATTGGATTCTGAGTTACTGTGGTACCTGAGTATCCGGGAGGCTCCACAGCCAAACCAGAATCACTACCATTAACTGATGTTCATGCTGAAGGCAGCGGAGACCGTGTGTGTAATGGTGGATGCTTGTGTCTGGGGAGACTGCATGCTCTGGGGCAATGGCCACTGGTAGACCACACTGAAGAGGTCATGCTCTGGGCTCTGCCTGAACCAAGGTTCACAGAGTCAATGGCAGGTCCCGTATGAAAAGTCAAAGTTGCAGGGAAATTTCTTTCATGGTCATAACTGCACAAGTTTGCAACAACAAAACTCTCAGAGTGTGGTCGCGGGATGATTCGAAAAAAAATTCCACCTGGCTGAGATTCTCATCATTGAGTCCTGTTCTCAGCATGAAAGGGTTAATAGTGAAACCCACACTAACAGCCCCGTTAACATGGGTTTGGGGTGGGGGTGGGGGGTTGGGGGGATGGGGAGGTTGTTGATGTCTGCAACTTGGAGCTTGGCGTCTCCTGCCTGGTGCCTCTGTCTCGGGAACTCCGAGGCTACTCTCGGAGCGCTGGGTGGGATGGGCTCCAGCAACACACCCAGAATGCTGGAGGAACTCAGCAGGCCAGGCAGCATCTGTCAATGTTTTGGGCCAAAACCCCTGGCCTGCTGAGTTGGTGTGAGTCTCTTGGATTCCAGCTTCTGCAGATTTCCTCTTGTTTGGGATGGGCACCAGGTCCGGTTCAGACCAGGGAGTATAATCCTAAACCCCTCAGCTCAGACACTGCCCTCCCCCCCCGGCACCTTGCAGCTCCCTCACACCCCCACCCATTCAAGGGTGTTTTCCTTTCAAGTCTGTAGATGTGGTGCTGAGGAGGGTCACACTGTGGGTGGGGCAGTACTGACAGAGGTCGCACTGTTAAGGAGCCCTCATTTGGGTGAGACATCATACCAAGGCCCAGGACATTCTTCTTGGAGAAGCTTTTGCATCCATGGGTTCTATCTGGATGTAGATCCCCTCCAGTTCCTGAAGCTGAACTGAAGTCCACTCACTATCTTCCTGAACTTGAGGAGTCTTGCTGTGCACAAATCGGTGTGGTCGCCTTCACAAAGGTGACTAGTTTGTCATTGGCTCTGCCCGCTGCTTTCGTTGATGGTCACTCACTTTCAACCAGCAACGTTTAACAAGGATTTAGGCAGGCGGGATCAGTGTGGGCAAGCACAGACATGGTGGGCCGAACAGCCTGTTCCTGTGCTGTATCATTCTATGTTCAATTGTCAGGCTTCACTCTCCTTCCTCATAGACACTGTCTCCCATCTGGGTCTGCAGTGGCATTCCTGGGCTCTGATCCCTCGTTCTGGCGTGGCAGATCTGGCTTCAGCCTTGCTCCAGTCTGCTGTAACAATCAGGCTCTGTTCTGAGGGGTTGTTGACGGAGAGTGAATCACGTTCCAGCTGTATTGGAGCTTCTATTTCAATCAGAGTGCTCTCCTTGGTACATCTGTAGAACGTTGCGGGAGTGTTTGGTGACATATCAAATCTCCTCAGACTCTTGGTGAAATATTGCCATTGTTGTGTCTTCTTCATGGTTGTCTCAATATGCTGGCCCTAGGATTAGGTCTTCAGAGATGTTGACACCAGAGAACTTGAACCTGCTCACCTATTCCACTGCTAATCCGTCAAAGAGGGCAGAAAGGTTCTCCTCCAACGTCTCCTTCCTGAAGTCCACAATCAGCTCCTTGGTCTTGCTGAGAAGGTGTTGATGCAACACCACTCAATCAACCGCTTTGTCTCAGTCCTGTACTCCTCCTCATCACTATCTGAGTTCAAGCTCTCAGTTCCTCCCCCATCCCCAGTTCAGCACACAGCTGGCTGAAGTGATGGTTCTCGAATATACTGATGTGTCACCTCGTCCTGTGGAAAGTACCAGTCTGGCAGTATGATAGACACAATAAACACTTGTCAATGTACATCTCTCATAGCTGGTAATACACAAGATACCTGCCTGCACAAAAACATCAACCCTTCCCTCGGTCCAGCCTGTAGCTCACATCCCAGTCTCCGTTACACTGTGGAGCACTCCTTGAAGCATTTGATTGAACGGTGCCTATCACACACACCAAGGTCTTTGCTTGTTTTCTTTTCGCAATACAGCATGGCGTAGACCCTTTGGCCCTCCAAGTCATGCCACCCCAGCATCAACATCATCATCATTATAATGCGCCTTGTCTTATGATGTGGGCAATGGGAACACACCCCTACACCACCGCGGGTTATCCAGCGGAGCGATGAGAACACCTCCCTACACTACCACGGGTTACCCAGGGGACCGATGAGAACAGAATGAATGGTGTCATTTAAGAGGTTTTTAAAAATATACATGTGAAGGGAATGGAGGGTTATCGTTATGTGCCATGTCGTATGACATCATTATTATGTGCCATGTTGTAAGATGTGGGTGATCGTGGTCTTTTCATGACCATGATTGTTCTTGGCAAATTTTTCTACAGAAATAGTTTACCATTGCCTTCTTCTGAGCAGTGCCTTTACAAGACGGGTGACCCCAGCCATTATCAATACTCGTCAGAGATTGTCTGCCTGGCGTCAGTGGTCACATAACCAGGACTTGTGATCTGTACCAGCTGCTCATACCACCATCCACCACCTGCTCCTGTGGCTTCACATGACCCTGATCAGGGGGCTAAGCTCCTTGCCCAAGGGTGACATGCAGGCTAGTGGAGGGAGGAGTGCATTACACCTCCTTCGATAGAAACATATCTCCACCCACCACCCGTTGCACAGACTAGATGGGCCGAAGTGCCTGCTTCTATGCCGTAGTGCTCTGTGACTCTCAGACGGACTGGTGAAATGGTGTACAGGGAAGTTATATTCACTCAATTTAAGTGTTAGGCAATCTCCACTTCTAAGTAAAGAGCCACGACATTCACCAAGGTCCCACCACTGACATCCTGGGGGTGACATTGTCCAGAGATAAAATGGACCAGTAACCAAAATGTTCCAGCCCATGGACTGGGGTATTTGTGCAGGCATGGCATACCGGATTAACAACGTCCAAAAGGGTCTTGCAATCATAAGGGGGTTACACCTTGCCCTAGGGTGACCTGCGGGCTAGCGGAGGGGAGGAGTGTCTCATGCTTCCTTTGGTAGAGACGTATCTCCACCCGACCAGCCAGCAGCAGCAACCCTGGATAAAGACAATTGACTCTAACCTAATCATAGGAGAATTTCTTTACTATGACCAATTAACCTGCCCAGTTTGCCTTTGGACCAGAGCACCTGAGGACACCCCTGCATTCAATGGGCTGGGCATACAGACCAGCAGCGGAATTGATCTCCAAACTCTGGAACGCCCTGAGCCGTGAAAAGCACTGCACTGCACTGCCCTCTTATTCCATACGTAAACATCTTGTGAATTCCTTAGATAAATTCCAGCCTCTGGACAACTCCCGATATTCTTTTTAGAAATCCCCAACCTCCTCAACCCACAACATACATGCATGTATGTCTTATTTGGTCTATAAATACCCCAAATTCTTTAAATTACAAACACAAGAAATTCTGCAATGCTGGAAATCCAGAGCATCGCACACAAAATGCTGGATGAACTCAACAGGTCTGACCCTTTGCTGAAACCCTTATCAGCACAGGAAAGGAAGGGGATGAAGGCAGATGGGGAGGGGGAGGACAAACTAGAAGGTGAAACTTAAGGCCAGGTGGGATCGGAGGGGGTGGGATGACATGAGAAGCTGGGAGGTGGTGGGAGGAAAAAGTCAAGTGCTGGAGAAGAAGGAATCAGATAGGAGAGGAGAGGGCTTCATCTCCCTTCCTTTCCAGTCCTGATGAAGGGTTTGGCACAAAGTGTTGACTCTTTATTCCCCTCCATAGATGAGTTCCTCCAGCATTTTGTGTGTGTGTTGCTCTTTAATTTATGCATGGTATTCATCTCCAGATATTTATAAATTGTTGTACAAACCTCAGATCCCCATTTCCCACCCAACTAGATACCTGCCTGTAATACTCTGCAGAGCTGTTATTCCCTGCATAAACCCTTAACAATTCTGCACTCAAACCTTCATTTCACTCTCATGGACCTGTAATTCTAAATCTCCTGAACTCCTTGATTAACTCTTTTCTGGCTATCAGTTATTCAACATATAAAGGCCCTGAATGCATTTGTTTAGATTCCAGCCTGTCACTCACACCTGGGCTTTTCTGCTAGTTTATAGATGAACCACCAGACCTGCCCACACACCCACAGCTTAGCCACAAACGCCTCTGTTAGAACTGCGCTCCTTCTGGTGAAGATGTACTGATACCAAGTTCCAGGACATTGAAGGATTGGACAACCTGTACAAAACCAACAGCTCAAGGAAATGAATAAACAGTCAACACTGTTCTTCAGGACTGGAAAGTAAGGGGGAAGGTGCCAGAATAAAAAGATGAGGGGAGGGAAAGGAGGATGGCTGGAAGGTGATAGATGAAGCCAGGTGGGTGGGAAAGGTAAAGGGCTGGTGAGGAAGGATTCTGATAGGAGGGAAGAGTGGACCATAGGAGAAGAATTCTGGAGAAACTCAGTAAGACAGGCAGCATCTATGGAGAGGAATAGACGGTAGACGTTTCAGGCCAAGACCCTTCATTGGGACTGGAAAAGAAGGGGACAGAAGCCAGAAGAAGGTGAGGGAGAGGAGTACAAGTTTGAGACAAGGGGAGGGGGAAAGTGGGTGGGAAAGAGGGGATGAAGTAACAAGCTGGAAAAGGATAGGTGGAAGAGGCAAAGGTTACTAATGGCGCCTTCCCCCTTCCTAAGCAGTCGAGATTACGTTGCCCAATTACACCCATGTAACCAATTAACCTACCTGGCACGTCTTTGGAATGTAAGGGGAAACCAGAGCTCCCGGAGGAAAGCCACGCAGTCACATGGAGAACATACGAACCCCTTACAGACAGAAGCAGCAATTGAACATGGGTCACTGGTACTGTAAAGCGTTGCTAACCACTACACTACCATACCTTCACTAATGCACATTCAGGACATCACTGGGGTGGGGAGGTGTGGTTGGCAATGATAATGAGATCTGTTCACCTTCTTTCTCACATGGACCTTGAAACATACAGTGAAATGTGTCATTTTGTGTCCACGACTGACACAGTACAGAGGGCATACTGGGGATGGGCTGCAAGTGTCACTACATTTCAATCACCAAAACAGCACGCCCAAAACTCCTAACCCTAACCTGTACCCCTTTGGACTGTGAGAGGAAACTGGAACACCCGGAGCAAACACACACCTTCACAGGAAGGATGTACAAACTGCTCACTGACAAACAGGCAGCGAACTCCGATCACAAGTGCTGAAAGTAATCGTGTACACTGTTACGCAATGTACCTCCTCATTGCCATAGAATGTCAAGACTAGATGTATAATCGTTCTCTGTTGGAGATGGTCCATTCCTGACACCTTGATCGTTGCTTGCTCGGGCCTGAACGTTGTCCTGGTGTTGCGGCCCGTGGGCGTGAGCTGCTTCACTGACTGAGATACAGTGTGTATTGTGAACATTCCAACGTCAGGTATGATGGAAGGAAGGTCACTAAAGACGCAGTTAAAGACATTTGGACTCAGGAACATTGCCCTAACGAACTATGCTTGTGATCTGACTCCAAGCTCTTTTGCTCTTTCACTGTTCCAACAAAAGAAATGTATAATTGATATTGATTATTATTGATGAAATTGCTGTTGTGTCAGAGTGCCAGAGGGACAATCTCTTGCCCACGTGGAATGAAACTGGCAGGTAGATTGGGAACATCTGCTCTAAGCCTCTCATCTCCGCTGACAGAGAAAGTGTCTACATGTGGCAATCCCTCGTTCATTACTCCTGAGGGAAAGTCTTTACACTCAAGTGATCTCGCTCTCCCTAAGTGCTTGAGAAATACACAGGAATGATGTGATGTGGAGACACGAATCACCAGCGAAACAGAAACGAGGTTATGGGGAGACATTGAATATCCAGAGAAACAGAAACGAGGTTTTGGGGAGACACTGAATCTGCAGAGACTCAGGAATGAGGTTATGGGGAGAGATTGAATCTCCAGAGACACAGGAACGAGGTTATGGGGAGACATTGAATCTCGAGAGACACAGGAACGAGGTGATGCGGAGACGTTGAATCTCGAGAGACACAGGAGAGAGGTTATGCGGAGACTCTGCATTCCAGAGAGACTGGAATGAGGTTATGGGGAGACATTGAAACTCCAGAGAGACAGGAGGGTGGTTATGGGGAGAGATTGAATCGCCTGAGACACGGGAACGAGGTTTTGGGGAGACACTGAATTTCCAGAGACACAGGAACGCGGTTATGGGGAGACATTGAATCTCCAGAGACACGGGAACGAGGATATGGGGAGACACTGAATCTCCAGAGACACCGGGATGAGGTTATGAGGAGACATTGAATCTCGAGAGACACAGGAGTGAGGTTCTGGGGAGACTCTGCAATCCAGAGAGACAGGACTGAGGTTCTGGGGAGACATTGAATCTCGAGAGTCACAGGAGGGAGGTTATGAGGAGACTTTGAATCTCCAGAGAAACAGGAATGAATTTATGGGGAGACAATGAATCTCCAGAGACACAGTATCGAGGTTATGGGGAGACATTGAATCTCCAGAGACACAGGAATGAGGTTATGGGTGACAATGAATCTCCAGAGACACAGTATCGACGTTATGGGGAGACACTGAATCTCCAGAGACACAGGAATGAGGTTATAGGGAGACACTGAAACTCCAGAGACACAGGAACGAGGTGATGGGTGACAATGAATCTCGAGAGACACAGGAATGAGGTTATGGGGAGACATTGAATCTCCAGAGACACAGGTACGAGGTTATGGGGAGAGATTGAATCTCCAGAGACACGGGAATGAGGTTATGGGGAGACACTGAATCTCCAGAGGCAAAGGAACGAAGTTATGGTGAGACATTGAATCTCCAGAGAAACTGGAATGAGGGTATGGAGAGACATTGAATCTCCAGAGACACAGGAACGAGGTTATGTGGAGACACTGAATCTCAGGAGACACAGGAATGAGGTTCTGGGGAGAGATTGGATCTCCAGTGACACAGGAGGGAGGTTATGGGGAGACACTGAATCACGAGAGACACAGGAATGAGGTTATGGGGAGACGTTGAATATCCAGAGAAACAGGAACGAGGTAATGGGGAGACACTGAGTCTCCAGCGGCACAGGAAAGAGGTTATGGGGAGACATTGAATATCCAGAGAAACAGGAACGAGGTTATCGGGATACACTGAATATCCAGAGACACAGGAACGAGGTTATGGGGAGACACTGAATTGCCAGACACACAGGAATCAGATTATGGGGAGACTCTGAATCTCCAGAGACACAGGAACGATTTTATGGGGAGACATTGAATTTCCATAGACACAGGAACGAGGATATGGGGAGAAACTGAATCTCCGGAGACTCAGGAATGAGGTTATGGGGAGAGATTGAATCTCCAGAGACACAGGAGCGAGGTTATGGGGTGACATTGAATCTCGAGAGACACAGGAGTGAGGTTATGGGGAGACTCTACATTCCAGAGAGACAGGAATGAGGTTATGGGGAGACATTAAATCTCCAGAGAGACAGGAAGGAGGTTATGGGGAGACATTCAATCTCCAGAGACACAGGAACGATGTTATTGGGAGACACTGAATCTCCAGAGACACAGGAACGAGGTTATTGGGAGACACTGAATCTCCAGAGACACAGGAACGAAGGTATGGGGAGACATTGAATCTCCAGAGACACGGGAACGAGTTTATGGGGAGACACTGAATCTCCAGAGGCACAGGAATGAGGTTATGGGGAGAGATTGAATCTCCAGAGACACAGGAGCGAGGTTATGGGGTGACATTGAATCTCGAGAGACACAGGAGTGAGGTTATGGGGAGACCCTGCATTCCAGAGAGACAGGATCGAGGTTATGGGGAGACAATCAATCTCCAGAGACACAGGAACGAGGTTATTGGGAGACACTGAATCTCCAGAGACACAGGAACGAAGGTATGGGGAGACATTGAATCTCCAGAGACACGGGAACGAGTTTATGGGGAGACACTGAATATCCAGAGGCACAGGAACGAGGTTATGGGGAGACATTGAACCTCCAGAGAGACATGAATGAGGTTATAGGGAGACATTGAATCTCGAGAGGCACAGGAGGGAGGTTATGGGGAGACATTGAACCTCCAGAGAGACATGAATGAGGTTATAGGGAGACATTGAATCTCGAGAGACACAGGAACGAGGTGATGCGGAGACATTGAATCTCCTGAGACACAGGAGTGAGGTTATGGGGAGACATTGAATCTCGTGAGACACAGGAGTGAGGGTATGGGGAGACTCTGCATTCCAGAGAGACAGGAACGAGGTTATGGGGAGACATTAAATCTCCAGGGAGACAGGAGGGAGGTTATGGGGAGAGATTGAATCTTCTGAGACACGGGAACGAGGTTATGGGGAGACACTGAATTTCCAGAGACACAGGAACGAGGTTATCGGGATACACTGAATATCCAGAGACACAGGAACGAGGTTATGGGGAGACACTGAATTGCCAGACACACAGGAATCAGATTATGGGGAGACTCTGAATCTCCAGAGACACAGGAACGATTTTATGGGGAGACATTGAATTTCCATAGACACATGAACGAGGATATGGGGAGAAACTGAATCTCCGGAGACTCAGGAATGAGGTTATGGGGAGAGATTGAATCTCCAGAGACACAGGAGCGAGGTTATGGGGTGACATTGAATCTTGAGAGACACAGGAGTGAGGTTATGGGGAGACACTGAATCTCCAGAGACACAGGAACGAAGGTATGGGGAGACATTGAATCTCCAGAGACACGGGAACGAGTTTATGGGGAGACACTGAATCTCCAGAGGCACAGGAAAGAGGTTATGGGGAGACATTGAACAACCAGAGAGACATGAATGAGGTTATAGCGAGACATTGAATCTCGAGAGGCACAGGAGGGAGGTTATGGGGAGACATTGAACCTCCAGAGAGACATGAATGAGGTTATAGGGAGACATTGAATCTCGAGAGACACAGGAACGAGGTGATGCGGAGACATTGAAACTCGTGAGACACAGGAGTGAGGTTATGGGGAGACAATGAATCTCGTGAGACACAGGAGTGAGGTTATGGGGAGACTCTGCATTCCAGAGAGACAGGAACGAGGTTATGGGGAGACATTAAATCTCCAGGGAGACAGGAGGGTGGTTATGGGGAGATTGAATGTTCTGAGACACGGGAACGAGGTTATGGGGAGACACTGAATTTCCAGAGACACAGGAATCAGATTATGGGGAGACACTGAATCTCCAGAGACACAGGAACGAGGTTATGGGGAGACATTGAATTTCCATAGACACAGGAACGAGGATATGGGGAGACACTGAATCTCCGGAGACTCAGGAATGAGGTTATGGGGAGAGATTGAATCTCCAGAGACACAGGAGAGAGGTTATGGGGTGACATTGAATCTCGAGAGACACAGGAGTGAGGTTATGGGGAGACTCTGCATTCCAGAGAGACAGGAATGAGGTTATGGGGAGACAATCAATCTCCAGAGACACAGGAACGAGGTTATTGGGAGACACTGAATCTCCAGAGACACAGGAACGAAGGTATGGGGAGACATTGAATCTCAAGAGACACGGGAACGAGTTTATGGGGAGACACTGTATATCCAGAGGCACAGGAACGAGGTTATGGGGAGACATTGAACCTCCAGAGAGACATGAATGAGGTTATAGGGAGACATTGAATCTCGAGAGGCACAGGAGGGAGGTTATGGGGAGACATTGAACCTCCAGAGAGACATGAATGAGGTTATAGGGAGACATTGAATCTCGAGAGACACAGGAACGAGGTGATGCGGAGACATTGAATCTCGTGAGACACAGGAGTGAGGTTATGGGGAGACATTGAATCTCGTGAGACACAGGAGTGAGGTTATGGGGAGACTCTGCATTCCAGAGAGACAGGAACGAGGTTATGGGGAGACATTAAATCTCCAGGGAGACAGGAGGGAGGTTATGGGGAGAGATTGAATCTTCTGAGACACGGGAACGAGGTTATGGGGAGACACTGAATTTCCAGAGACACAGGAACGAGGTTATGGGGTGACATTGAATCTCGAGAGACACAGGAGTGAGGTTATGGGGAGACTCTACATTCCAGAGAGACAGGAATGAGGTTATGGGGAGACATTAAATCTCCAGAGAGACAGGAAGGAGGTTATGGGGAGACATTCAATCTCCAGAGACACAGGAACGATGTTATTGGGAGACACTGAATCTCCAGAGACACAGGAACGAGGTTATTGGGAGACACTGAATCTCCAGAGACACAGGAACGAAGGTATGGGGAGACATTGAATCTCCAGAGACACGGGAACGAGTTTATGGGGAGACACTGAATCTCCAGAGGCACAGGAAAGAGGTTATGGGGAGACATTGAACAACCAGAGAGACATGAATGAGGTTATAGCGAGACATTGAATCTCGAGAGGCACAGGAGGGAGGTTATGGGGAGACATTGAACCTCCAGAGAGACATGAATGAGGTTATAGGGAGACATTGAATCTCGAGAGACACAGGAACGAGGTGATGCGGAGACATTGAAACTCGTGAGACACAGGAGTGAGGTTATGGGGAGACAATGAATCTCGTGAGACACAGGAGTGAGGTTATGGGGAGACTCTGCATTCCAGAGAGACAGGAACGAGGTTATGGGGAGACATTAAATCTCCAGGGAGACAGGAGGGTGGTTATGGGGAGATTGAATCTTCTGAGACACGGGAACGAGGTTATGGGGAGACACTGAATTTCCAGAGACACAGGAATCAGATTATGGGGAGACACTGAATCTCCAGAGACACAGGAACGAGGTTATGGGGAGACATTGAATTTCCATAGACACAGGAACGAGGATATGGGGAGACACTGAATCTCCGGAGACTCAGGAATGAGGTTATGGGGAGAGATTGAATCTCCAGAGACACAGGAGCGAGGTTATGGGGTGACATTGAATCTCGAGAGACACAGGAGTGAGGTTATGGGGAGACTCTGCATTCCAGAGAGACAGGAACGAGGTTATGGGGAGACAATCAATCTCCAGAGACACAGGAACGAGGTTATTGGGAGACACTGAATCTCCAGAGACACAGGAACGAAGGTATGGGGAGACATTGAATCTCCAGAGACACGGGAACGAGTTTATGGGGAGACACTGAATATCCAGAGGCACAGGAACGAGGTTATGGGGAGACATTGAACCTCCAGAGAGACATGAATGAGGTTATAGGGAGACATTGAATCTCGAGAGGCACAGGAGGGAGGTTATGGGGAGACATTGAACCTCCAGAGAGACATGAATGAGGTTATAGGGAGACATTGAATCTTGAGAGACACAGGAACGAGGTGATGCGGAGACATTGAATCTCGTGAGACACAGGAGTGAGGTTATGGGGAGACACTGAATCTCCAGAGACACAGGAATGAGGTTATAGGGAGACACTGAAACTCCAGAGACACAGGAACGAGGTGATGGGTGACAATGAATCTCGAGAGACACAGGAATGAGGTTATGGGGAGACATTGAATCTCCAGAGACACAGGTACGAGGTTATGGGGAGAGATTGAATCTCCAGAGACACGGGAATGAGGTTATGGGGAGACACTGAATCTCCAGAGGCAAAGGAACGAAGTTATGGTGAGACATTGAATCTCCAGAGAAACTGGAATGAGGGTATGGAGAGACATTGAATCTCCAGAGACACAGGAACGAGGTTATGTGGAGACACTGAATCTCAGGAGACACAGGAATGAGGTTCTGGGGAGAGATTGGATCTCCAGTGACACAGGAGGGAGGTTATGGGGAGACACTGAATCACGAGAGACACAGGAATGAGGTTATGGGGAGACGTTGAATATCCAGAGAAACAGGAACGAGGTAATGGGGAGACACTGAGTCTCCAGCGGCACAGGAAAGAGGTTATGGGGAGACATTGAATATCCAGAGAAACAGGAACGAGGTTATCGGGATACACTGAATATCCAGAGACACAGGAACGAGGTTATGGGGAGACACTGAATTGCCAGACACACAGGAATCAGATTATGGGGAGACTCTGAATCTCCAGAGACACAGGAACGATTTTATGGGGAGACATTGAATTTCCATAGACACAGGAACGAGGATATGGGGAGAAACTGAATCTCCGGAGACTCAGGAATGAGGTTATGGGGAGAGATTGAATCTCCAGAGACACAGGAGCGAGGTTATGGGGTGACATTGAATCTCGAGAGACACAGGAGTGAGGTTATGGGGAGACTCTACATTCCAGAGAGACAGGAATGAGGTTATGGGGAGACATTAAATCTCCAGAGAGACAGGAAGGAGGTTATGGGGAGACATTCAATCTCCAGAGACACAGGAACGATGTTATTGGGAGACACTGAATCTCCAGAGACACAGGAACGAGGTTATTGGGAGACACTGAATCTCCAGAGACACAGGAACGAAGGTATGGGGAGACATTGAATCTCCAGAGAAACTGGAATGAGAGTATGGACAGACATTGAATCTCCAGAGACACAGGAACGAGGTTATGTGGAGACACTGAATCTCAGGAGACACAGGAATGAGGTTCTGGGGAGAGATTGGATCTCCAGTGACACAGGAGGGAGGTTATGGGGAGACACTGAATCATGAGAGACACAGGAATGAGGTTATGGGGAGACGTTGAATATCCAGAGAAACAGGAACGAGGTTATGGGGAGACACTGAGTCTCCAGCGGCACAGGAAAGAGGTTATGGGGAGACATTGAATATCCAGAGAAACAGGAACGAGGTTATCGGGATACACTGAATATCCAGAGACACAGGAACGAGGTTATGGGGAGACACTGAATTGCCAGACACACAGGAATCAGATTATGGGGAGACTCTGAATCTCCAGAGACACAGGAACGATTTTATGGGGAGACATTGAATTTCCATAGACACAGGAACGAGGATATGGGGAGAAACTGAATCTCCGGAGACTCAGGAATGAGGTTATGGGGAGAGATTGAATCTCCAGAGACACAGGAGCGAGGTTATGGGGTGACATTGAATCTCGAGAGACACAGGAGTGAGGTTATGGGGAGACTCTACATTCCAGAGAGACAGGAATGAGGTTATGGGGAGACATTAAATCTCCAGAGAGACAGGAAGGAGGTTATGGGGAGACATTCAATCTCCAGAGACACAGGAACGATGTTATTGGGAGACACTGAATCTCCAGAGACACAGGAACGAGGTTATTGGGAGACACTGAATCTCCAGAGACACAGGAACGAAGGTATGGGGAGACATTGAATCTCCAGAGACACGGGAACGAGTTTATGGGGAGACACTGAATCTCCAGAGGCACAGGAATGAGGTTATGGGGAGAGATTGAATCTCCAGAGACACAGGAGCGAGGTTATGGGGTGACATTGAATCTCGAGAGACACAGGAGTGAGGTTATGGGGAGACTCTGCATTCCAGAGAGACAGGATCGAGGTTATGGGGAGACAATCAATCTCCAGAGACACAGGAACGAGGTTATTGGGAGACACTGAATCTCCAGAGACACAGGAACGAAGGTATGGGGAGACATTGAATCTCCAGAGACACGGGAACGAGTTTATGGGGAGACACTGAATATCCAGAGGCACAGGAACGAGGTTATGGGGAGACATTGAACCTCCAGAGAGACATGAATGAGGTTATAGGGAGACATTGAATCTCGAGAGGCACAGGAGGGAGGTTATGGGGAGACATTGAACCTCCAGAGAGACATGAATGAGGTTATAGGGAGACATTGAATCTCGAGAGACACAGGAACGAGGTGATGCAGAGACATTGAATCTCCTGAGACACAGGAGTGAGGTTATGGGGAGACATTGAATCTCGTGAGACACAGGAGTGAGGTTATGGGGAGACTCTGCATTCCAGAGAGACAGGAACGAGGTTATGGGGAGACATTAAATCTCCATGGAGACAGGAGGGAGGTTATGGGGAGACAATGAATCTCGTGAGACACAGTATCGACGTTATGGGGAGACACTGAATCTCCAGAGACACAGGAATGAGGTTATAGGGAGACACTGAAACTCCAGAGACACAGGAACGAGGTGATGGGTGACAATGAATCTCGAGAGACACAGGAATGAGGTTATGGGGAGACATTGAATCTCCAGAGACACAGGTACGAGGTTATGGGGAGAGATTGAATCTCCAGAGACACGGGAATGAGGTTATGGGGAGACACTGAATCTCCAGAGGCAAAGGAACGAAGTTATGGTGAGACATTGAATCTCCAGAGAAACTGGAATGAGGGTATGGAGAGACATTGAATCTCCAGAGACACAGGAACGAGGTTATGTGGAGACACTGAATCTCAGGAGACACAGGAATGAGGTTCTGGGGAGAGATTGGATCTCCAGTGACACAGGAGGGAGGTTATGGGGAGACACTGAATCACGAGAGACACAGGAATGAGGTTATGGGGAGACGTTGAATATCCAGAGAAACAGGAACGAGGTAATGGGGAGACACTGAGTCTCCAGCGGCACAGGAAAGAGGTTATGGGGAGACATTGAATATCCAGAGAAACAGGAACGAGGTTATCGGGATACACTGAATATCCAGAGACACAGGAACGAGGTTATGGGGAGACACTGAATTGCCAGACACACAGGAATCAGATTATGGGGAGACTCTGAATCTCCAGAGACACAGGAACGATTTTATGGGGAGACATTGAATTTCCATAGACACAGGAACGAGGATATGGGGAGAAACTGAATCTCCGGAGACTCAGGAATGAGGTTATGGGGAGAGATTGAATCTCCAGAGACACAGGAGCGAGGTTATGGGGTGACATTGAATCTCGAGAGACACAGGAGTGAGGTTATGGGGAGACTCTACATTCCAGAGAGACAGGAATGAGGTTATGGGGAGACATTAAATCTCCAGAGAGACAGGAAGGAGGTTATGGGGAGACATTGAATCTCCAGAGACACAGGAACGATGTTATTGGGAGACACTGAATCTCCAGAGACACAGGAACGAGGTTATTGGGAGACACTGAATCTCCAGAGACACAGGAACGAAGGTATGGGGAGACATTGAATCTCCAGAGAAACTGGAATGAGAGTATGGACAGACATTGAATCTCCAGAGACACAGGAACGAGGTTATGTGGAGACACTGAATCTCAGGAGACACAGGAATGAGGTTCTGGGGAGAGATTGGATCTCCAGTGACACAGGAGGGAGGTTATGGGGAGACACTGAATCATGAGAGACACAGGAATGAGGTTATGGGGAGACGTTGAATATCCAGAGAAACAGGAACGAGGTTATGGGGAGACACTGAGTCTCCAGCGGCACAGGAAAGAGGTTATGGGGAGACATTGAATATCCAGAGAAACAGGAACGAGGTTATCGGGATACACTGAATATCCAGAGACACAGGAACGAGGTTATGGGGAGACACTGAATTGCCAGACACACAGGAATCAGATTATGGGGAGACTCTGAATCTCCAGAGACACAGGAACGATTTTATGGGGAGACATTGAATTTCCATAGACACAGGAACGAGGATATGGGGAGAAACTGAATCTCCGGAGACTCAGGAATGAGGTTATGGGGAGAGATTGAATCTCCAGAGACACAGGAGCGAGGTTATGGGGTGACATTGAATCTCGAGAGACACAGGAGTGAGGTTATGGGGAGACTCTACATTCCAGAGAGACAGGAATGAGGTTATGGGGAGACATTAAATCTCCAGAGAGACAGGAAGGAGGTTATGGGGAGACATTCAATCTCCAGAGACACAGGAACGATGTTATTGGGAGACACTGAATCTCCAGAGACACAGGAACGAGGTTATTGGGAGACACTGAATCTCCAGAGACACAGGAACGAAGGTATGGGGAGACATTGAATCTCCAGAGACACGGGAACGAGTTTATGGGGAGACACTGAATCTCCAGAGGCACAGGAATGAGGTTATGGGGAGAGATTGAATCTCCAGAGACACAGGAGCGAGGTTATGGGGTGACATTGAATCTCGAGAGACACAGGAGTGAGGTTATGGGGAGACTCTGCATTCCAGAGAGACAGGATCGAGGTTATGGGGAGACAATCAATCTCCAGAGACACAGGAACGAGGTTATTGGGAGACACTGAATCTCCAGAGACACAGGAACGAAGGTATGGGGAGACATTGAATCTCCAGAGACACGGGAACGAGTTTATGGGGAGACACTGAATATCCAGAGGCACAGGAACGAGGTTATGGGGAGACATTGAACCTCCAGAGAGACATGAATGAGGTTATAGGGAGACATTGAATCTCGAGAGGCACAGGAGGGAGGTTATGGGGAGACATTGAACCTCCAGAGAGACATGAATGAGGTTATAGGGAGACATTGAATCTCGAGAGACACAGGAACGAGGTGATGCAGAGACATTGAATCTCCTGAGACACAGGAGTGAGGTTATGGGGAGACATTGAATCTCGTGAGACACAGGAGTGAGGTTATGGGGAGACTCTGCATTCCAGAGAGACAGGAACGAGGTTATGGGGAGACATTAAATCTCCATGGAGACAGGAGGGAGGTTATGGGGAGACAATGAATCTCGTGAGACACAGTATCGACGTTATGGGGAGACACTGAATCTCCAGAGACACAGGAATGAGGTTATAGGGAGACACTGAAACTCCAGAGACACAGGAACGAGGTGATGGGTGACAATGAATCTCGAGAGACACAGGAATGAGGTTATGGGGAGACATTGAATCTCCAGAGACACAGGTACGAGGTTATGGGGAGAGATTGAATCTCCAGAGACACGGGAATGAGGTTATGGGGAGACACTGAATCTCCAGAGGCAAAGGAACGAAGTTATGGTGAGACATTGAATCTCCAGAGAAACTGGAATGAGGGTATGGAGAGACATTGAATCTCCAGAGACACAGGAACGAGGTTATGTGGAGACACTGAATCTCAGGAGACACAGGAATGAGGTTCTGGGGAGAGATTGGATCTCCAGTGACACAGGAGGGAGGTTATGGGGAGACACTGAATCACGAGAGACACAGGAATGAGGTTATGGGGAGACGTTGAATATCCAGAGAAACAGGAACGAGGTAATGGGGAGACACTGAGTCTCCAGCGGCACAGGAAAGAGGTTATGGGGAGACATTGAATATCCAGAGAAACAGGAACGAGGTTATCGGGATACACTGAATATCCAGAGACACAGGAACGAGGTTATGGGGAGACACTGAATTGCCAGACACACAGGAATCAGATTATGGGGAGACTCTGAATCTCCAGAGACACAGGAACGATTTTATGGGGAGACATTGAATTTCCATAGACACAGGAACGAGGATATGGGGAGAAACTGAATCTCCGGAGACTCAGGAATGAGGTTATGGGGAGAGATTGAATCTCCAGAGACACAGGAGCGAGGTTATGGGGTGACATTGAATCTCGAGAGACACAGGAGTGAGGTTATGGGGAGACTCTACATTCCAGAGAGACAGGAATGAGGTTATGGGGAGACATTAAATCTCCAGAGAGACAGGAAGGAGGTTATGGGGAGACATTCAATCTCCAGAGACACAGGAACGATGTTATTGGGAGACACTGAATCTCCAGAGACACAGGAACGAGGTTATTGGGAGACACTGAATCTCCAGAGACACAGGAACGAAGGTATGGGGAGACATTGAATCTCCAGAGAAACTGGAATGAGAGTATGGACAGACATTGAATCTCCAGAGACACAGGAACGAGGTTATGTGGAGACACTGAATCTCAGGAGACACAGGAATGAGGTTCTGGGGAGAGATTGGATCTCCAGTGACACAGGAGGGAGGTTATGGGGAGACACTGAATCATGAGAGACACAGGAATGAGGTTATGGGGAGACGTTGAATATCCAGAGAAACAGGAACGAGGTTATGGGGAGACACTGAGTCTCCAGCGGCACAGGAAAGAGGTTATGGGGAGACATTGAATATCCAGAGAAACAGGAACGAGGTTATCGGGATACACTGAATATCCAGAGACACAGGAACGAGGTTATGGGGAGACACTGAATTGCCAGACACACAGGAATCAGATTATGGGGAGACTCTGAATCTCCAGAGACACAGGAACGATTTTATGGGGAGACATTGAATTTCCATAGACACAGGAACGAGGATATGGGGAGAAACTGAATCTCCGGAGACTCAGGAATGAGGTTATGGGGAGAGATTGAATCTCCAGAGACACAGGAGCGAGGTTATGGGGTGACATTGAATCTCGAGAGACACAGGAGTGAGGTTATGGGGAGACTCTACATTCCAGAGAGACAGGAATGAGGTTATGGGGAGACATTAAATCTCCAGAGAGACAGGAAGGAGGTTATGGGGAGACATTCAATCTCCAGAGACACAGGAACGATGTTATTGGGAGACACTGAATCTCCAGAGACACAGGAACGAGGTTATTGGGAGACACTGAATCTCCAGAGACACAGGAACGAAGGTATGGGGAGACATTGAATCTCCAGAGACACGGGAACGAGTTTATGGGGAGACACTGAATCTCCAGAGGCACAGGAATGAGGTTATGGGGAGAGATTGAATCTCCAGAGACACAGGAGCGAGGTTATGGGGTGACATTGAATCTCGAGAGACACAGGAGTGAGGTTATGGGGAGACTCTGCATTCCAGAGAGACAGGATCGAGGTTATGGGGAGACAATCAATCTCCAGAGACACAGGAACGAGGTTATTGGGAGACACTGAATCTCCAGAGACACAGGAACGAAGGTATGGGGAGACATTGAATCTCCAGAGACACGGGAACGAGTTTATGGGGAGACACTGAATATCCAGAGGCACAGGAACGAGGTTATGGGGAGACATTGAACCTCCAGAGAGACATGAATGAGGTTATAGGGAGACATTGAATCTCGAGAGGCACAGGAGGGAGGTTATGGGGAGACATTGAACCTCCAGAGAGACATGAATGAGGTTATAGGGAGACATTGAATCTCGAGAGACACAGGAACGAGGTGATGCGGAGACATTGAATCTCCTGAGACACAGGAGTGAGGTTATGGGGAGACATTGAATCTCGTGAGACACAGGAGTGAGGTTATGGGGAGACTCAACATTCCAGAGAGACAGGAACGAGGTTATGGGGAGATATTAAATCTCCAGGGAGACAGGAGGGAGGTTATGGGGAGAGATTGAATCTTCTGAGACACGGGAACGAGGTTATGGGGAGACACTGAATTTCCAGAGACACAGGAACGAGGTTATCGGGATACACTGAATATCCAGAGACACAGGAACGAGGTTATGGGGAGACACTGAATTGCCAGACACACAGGAATCAGATTATGGGGAGACTCTGAATCTCCAGAGACACAGGAACGATTTTATGGGGAGACATTGAATTTCCATAGACACATGAACGAGGATATGGGGAGAAACTGAATCTCCGGAGACTCAGGAATGAGGTTATGGGGAGAGATTGAATCTCCAGAGACACAGGAGCGAGGTTATGGGGTGACATTGAATCTTGAGAGACACAGGAGTGAGGGTATGGGGAGACTCTACATTCCAGAGAGACAGGAATGAGGTTATGGGGAGACATTAAATCTCCAGAGAGACAGGAAGGAGGTTATGGGGAGACATTCAATCTCCAGAGACACAGGAACGATGTTATTGGGAGACACTGAATCTCCAGAGACACAGGAACGAGGTTATGTGGAGACACTGAATCTCAGGAGACACAGGAATGAGGTTCTGGGGAGAGATTGGATCTCCAGTGACACAGGAGGGAGGTTATGGGGAGACACTGAATCACGAGAGACACAGGAATGAGGTTATGGGGAGACGTTGAATATCCAGAGAAACAGGAACGAGGTAATGGGGAGACACTGAGTCTCCAGCGGCACAGGAAAGAGGTTATGGGGAGACATTGAATATCCAGAGAAACAGGAACGAGGTTATCGGGATACACTGAATATCCAGAGACACAGGAACGAGGTTATGGGGAGACACTGAATTGCCAGACACACAGGAATCAGATTATGGGGAGACTCTGAATCTCCAGAGACACAGGAACGATTTTATGGGGAGACATTGAATTTCCATAGACACAGGAACGAGGATATGGGGAGAAACTGAATCTCCGGAGACTCAGGAATGAGGTTATGGGGAGAGATTGAATCTCCAGAGACACAGGAGCGAGGTTATGGGGTGACATTGAATCTCGAGAGACACAGGAGTGAGGTTATGGGGAGACTCTACATTCCAGAGAGACAGGAATGAGGTTATGGGGAGACATTAAATCTCCAGAGAGACAGGAAGGAGGTTATGGGGAGACATTCAATCTCCAGAGACACAGGAACGATGTTATTGGGAGACACTGAATCTCCAGAGACACAGGAACGAGGTTATTGGGAGACACTGAATCTCCAGAGACACAGGAACGAAGGTATGGGGAGACATTGAATCTCCAGAGAAACTGGAATGAGAGTATGGACAGACATTGAATCTCCAGAGACACAGGAACGAGGTTATGTGGAGACACTGAATCTCAGGAGACACAGGAATGAGGTTCTGGGGAGAGATTGGATCTCCAGTGACACAGGAGGGAGGTTATGGGGAGACACTGAATCATGAGAGACACAGGAATGAGGTTATGGGGAGACGTTGAATATCCAGAGAAACAGGAACGAGGTTATGGGGAGACACTGAGTCTCCAGCGGCACAGGAAAGAGGTTATGGGGAGACATTGAATATCCAGAGAAACAGGAACGAGGTTATCGGGATACACTGAATATCCAGAGACACAGGAACGAGGTTATGGGGAGACACTGAATTGCCAGACACACAGGAATCAGATTATGGGGAGACTCTGAATCTCCAGAGACACAGGAACGATTTTATGGGGAGACATTGAATTTCCATAGACACAGGAACGAGGATATGGGGAGAAACTGAATCTCCGGAGACTCAGGAATGAGGTTATGGGGAGAGATTGAATCTCCAGAGACACAGGAGCGAGGTTATGGGGTGACATTGAATCTCGAGAGACACAGGAGTGAGGTTATGGGGAGACTCTACATTCCAGAGAGACAGGAATGAGGTTATGGGGAGACATTCAATCTCCAGAGACACAGGAACGATGTTATTGGGAGACACTGAATCTCCAGAGACACAGGAACGAGGTTATTGGGAGACACTGAATCTCCAGAGACACAGGAACGAAGGTATGGGGAGACATTGAATCTCCAGAGACACGGGAACGAGTTTATGGGGAGACACTGAATCTCCAAATACACAGGAACGAGGTTATGGGGAGACACTGATTCTCTAGAGACACAGGAACGAGGAGATGGGGAGACATTGAATCTCGAGAGACACAGGGACGAGATTATGGGGAAACATTGAATCTCAAGACACACAGTAACGAGGTTATGTGGAGAGATTAAATATTCAGAGGCACAGGAACGGTGTTATGGGGAGACATTGAATCTCGAGAGACACAGTAACGAGGTTATGGGGAGTCATTGAATCTCCAGAGGCACAGGAACGAGATTATGGGGAGTCATTGATTCTCCAGAGACACAGGAATGACATAATGGGGAGACACTGAATCTCCAGAGACACAGGAACGACATAATGGGGAGACACTGAATCTCCAGAGACACAGGAATGAGGTTATGGGGAGAGATTGAATGTCCAGAGACACAGGAACGAGGATATGGGGAGACATTGAATCCCCAGAGAAACTGGAACGAGGTTATGGGGAGACACTGAATCTCCAGACACACAGGAGAGAGGTTATTGGGAGACGCTGCATTCCAAAGAGGCAGGAACGAGGTTATGGGGAGACTTTGAATCTCCATAGAGACATGAATGAACTAATGGGGAGACATTCAATCTCGAGAGACACAGGAGGGAGTTTATGGGGAGACAATGAATCTTGAGAGACAGAGGAACGAGGTGATGGGGAGACAGTGAATCACCAGAGCCACAGGAGGGAGCTGATGGGGAGACCTTGAATCTCTAGAGACACGAAAACGAGGTTATGGGGAGACATTGAATCTCCAGAGACACAGGAACGAGGTTATGGGGAGACATTGAATCTGCAGAGACACAGGAACGAGGTTATGGGGAGACATTGAATCTCCAGAGACACAGTAACGAGATTATGGGGAGACATTGAATCTCCAGAGGCACAGGAACGAGGTTATGGGGAGTCATTGATTCTCCAGATACACAGGAACGACATAATGGGGAGACATTGAATCCCCAGAGACACAGGAACGAGGTTATGGGAAGACACTGAATCTCCAGAGACACAGGAATGAGGTTATGGGGAGAGATTGAATGTCCAGAGACACTGGAACGAGGTTATGGGGAGACACTGAATCTCCAGAGCCACAGGAGGGAGCTGATGGGGAGACATTGAATCTCTAGAGACACGAAAACGAGGTTATGGGGAGATATTGAATCTCCAGAGACACAGGAACGAGGTTATGGGGAGACACTGATTCTCCAGAGACACAGGAACGAGGTTATGGGGAGACACTGAATCTCCAGAGACACAAGAATGAGGTTATGTTGAGAGATTGAATGTCCAGAGACTCAGGAATGAGGATATGGGGAGACATTGAATCCCCAGAGAAACTTGAACGAGGTTATGGGGAGACACTGAATCTCCAGAGCCACAGAAGGGAGCTGATGGGGAGACCTTGAATCTCTGGAGACACGAAAACGAGTTTATGGGGAGACATTGAATCTCCAGAGAGACAAGAACGAGGTTATGGGGAGACAGTGAATCTCGAGAGACACAGCAGGGAGTTTATGCATAGCCATTGAATCTCCTAGACCAAGGAACGAGGTTATGGGGAGACATTGAATCTCCAGAGACACTGGAACGAGGTTATGGGGAGACATTGAATCTCCAGAGACACAGGAGGGAGGTTATGGTGAGACACTGATCCTTGAGAGACACAGGAACGAGGTTATGAGGAGACATTGAATCTCCAGAGACACAGGAGGGAGGTTATGGGGAGACATTAAATCTCCAGACAGACAGGAACGAGGTTATGGGGAGACACTGAATCTCGAGAGACACAGGAACGAGGTTATGGGGAGACAATGAATCTCCAGAGACACAGGAGAGTGGTTATGGGGAGACGCTGCATTCCAAAGAGTAAGGAACGAGGTTATGGGGAGACATTGAATCTCCAGAGAGACATGAATGAGTTTATGGGGAGACATTGAATCTCCAGAGACACAGTAACGAGGTTATGGGGAGACATTGAATCTCCAGAGGCACAGGAACGAGGTTATGGGGAGTCATTGATTCTCCAGAGACACAGGAACGACATAAAGGGGAGACACTGAATCTCCAGAGACACAGGAACGAGGTTATGGGGATACACGGATTCTCCAGAGACACAGGAACGAGGTTATGGGGAGACACTGAATCTCCAGAGACACAAGAATAAGGTTATGTTGAGAGATTGAATGTCCAGAGACTCAGGAATGAGGTTATGGGGAGACACTGAATCTCCAGAGCCACAGGAGGGAGCTGATGGGGAGACATTGAATCTCTAGAGACACGAAAACGAGGTTATGGGGAGACATTGAATCTCCAGAGACACAGGAACGAGGTTATGGGGAGACACTGATTCTCCAGAGACACAGGAACGAGGTTATGGGGAGACACTGAATCTCCAGAGACACAAGAATGAGGTTATGTTGAGAGATTGAATGTCCAGAGACTCAGGAATGAGGATCTGGGGAGACATTGAATCCCCAGAGAAACTTGAACGAGGTTATGGGGAGACACTGAATCTCCAGAGCCACAGAAGGGAGCTGATGGGGAGACCTTGAATCTCTGGAGACACGAAAACGAGTTTATGGGGAGACATTGAATCTCCAGAGAGACAAGAACGAGGTTATGGGGAGACAGTGAATCTCGAGAGACACAGCAGGGAGTTTATGCATGGCCATTGAATCTCCTAGACCAAGGAACGAGGTTATGGGGAGACATTGAATCTCCAGAGACACTGGAACGAGGTTATGGGGAGACATTGAATCTCCAGAGACACAGGAGGGAGGTTATGGTGAGACACTGATCCTTGAGAGACACAGGAACGAGGTTATGAGGAGACATTGAATCTCCAGAGACACAGGAGGGAGGTTATGGGGAGACATTGAATCTCCAGACAGACAGGAACGAGGTTATGGGGAGACACTGAATCTCGAGAGACACAGGAACGAGGTTATGGGGAGACAATGAATCTCCAGAGACACAGGAGAGTGGTTATGGGGAGACGCTGCATTCCAAAGAGTAAGGAACGAGGTTATGGGGAGACATTGAATCTCCAGAGAGACATGAATGAGTTTATGGGGAGACATTGAATCTCCAGAGACACAGTAACGAGGTTATGGGGAGACATTGAATCTCCAGAGGCACAGGAACGAGGTTATGGGGAGTCATTGATTCTCCAGAGACACAGGAACGACATAAAGGGGAGACACTGAATCTCCAGAGACACAGGAACGAGGTTATGGGTATACACGGATTCTCCAGAGACACAGGAACGAGGTTATGGGGAGACACTGAATCTCCAGAGACACAAGAATAAGGTTATGTTGAGAGATTGAATGTCCAGAGACTCAGGAATGAGGATATGGGGAGACATTGAATCCCCAGAGAAACTTGAACGAGGTTATGGGGAGACACTGAATCTGCAGAGCCACAGAAGGGAGCTGATGGGGAGACCTTGAATCTCTGGAGACACGAAAACGAGTTTGTGGGGAGACATGGAATCTCCAGAGAGACAAGAACGAGGTTATGGGGAGACAGTGAATCTCGAGAGACACAGCAGGGAGTTTATGCAGAGGCATTGAATCTCCTAGACCAAGGAACGAGGTTATGGGGAGACATTGAATCTCCAGAGACACTGGAACGAGGTTATGGGGAGACATTGAATCTCCAGAGACACAAGAGGGAGGTTATGGGGAGACATTGAATCTCCAGACAGACAGGAACGAGGTTATGGGGAGAAATTGAATCTACAGAGACACAGGAGGGAGCGTATGGGGAGACACTGAATCTCAAGAGAAACAGGAATGAGGTTATGGGGAGACATTGAATCTCCAGAGACACAGGAGGGAGGTTATGGGGAGACATTGAATCTCCAGACAGACAGGAACGAGGTTATGGGGAGAAATTGAATCTACAGAGACACAGGAGGGAGCGTATGGGGAGACACTGAATCTCAAGAGAAACAGGAATGAGGTTATGGGGAGACATTGAAACTCCAGAGACACATGAGGGAGGTTATGGGGAGACACTGAATCTCGAGAGACACAGGAACGAGGTTATGGGGAGACAATGAATCTCCAGAGACACAGGAGAGTGGTTATGGGGAGACGCTGCATTCCAAAGAGTAAGGAACGAGGTTATGGGGAGACATTGAATCTCCAGAGAGACATGAATGAGTTTATGGGGAGACATTGAATCTCCAGAGACACAGGAATGAGTTATTGGGAGACATTGAATCTCCAGAGATACAGGAACGAGTTATTGGGAGACATTGAATCTCCAGAGACACAGGTGGGAGGTTATGGTGAGACACTGATCCTTGAGAGACACAGGAACAAGGTTATGTGGAGACATTGAATCTCCAGAGGCACAGGAACGAGTTATTGGGAGACATTGAATCTCCAGAGACACAGGAACGAGGTTATGGGGAGACACTGAATCTCCAGACAGAGAGGAATGAGGTTATGGGGAGAGTTTAAATCTACAGAGACACAGGAGGGAGGTTATGTGGAGACATTGACACTCCTGAGAGACAGGAACGAGGTTATGGGGAGACATTGAAACACCAGAGACAGAGGAGGGACGTTATGGGGAGACAGTGAATCTCCAGAGACACAGGCACGAGGTTATGGGGTGACAGTGAATCTCCAGAGACTCAGGAACGAGGATAGGTGGAGACATTGAATCTTAAGAGACACAGGAACGAGGTTATGGGGAGACATTGAATCTCCAGATACACACGAATGAGGTTATGGGGAGACATTGAATCTCCAGAAAAACTGGAGGGTGGTTATGGGGAGACTCTGAATCTCCAGAGAAACAGGAACGAGTTTATGGGGAGACATTGTAATTCCATAGACACAGGAGGGAGGTTATGGGGAGAATCTGCATTCCAGACAGACAGGAACGAGGTTATGGGGAGACATTGAATCTCGACAGACACAGTAACGAGGTTATGGGGAGACATTGAATCTACAGAGGCACAGGAACGAGTTTATGGGGAGTCATTGATTCTCCGGAGACACAGGAACGACATAATGGGGAGACACTGAATCTCCAGATACACAGGAACGAGGATATGTGGATACATTGAATCTTAAGAGACACAGGAACGAGGTTATGGGGAGTCTTTGGATCTCCAGAGAGACATGAATGAGATTATGGGGAGACATTGAATCTCGAGAGACACAGGAGTGAGGTTATGGGGAGACATTGAATCTCGAGAGGCACAGGAACGAGGTTATGATGAGACATTGAATCTCCAGAGGCACAGGAATGAGTTATTGGGAGACATTGAAGCTCGAGAGACACAGGAACGAGGTTATGGGGAGAGGTGAAATCTTCAGAGGCACAGGAACGAGGTTATGGGGAGACATTGAATCTCGACAGACACAGTAACGAGGTTATGGGGAGACATTGAATCTACAGAGGCACAGGAACGAGTTTATGGGGAGTCATTGATTCTCCAGTGACACAGGAACGACATAATGGGAAGACACTGATTCTCTAGAGACACAGGAACGAGGTGATGGGGAGAGATTGAATGTCCAGAGACACAGGAACGAGGTTATGGGGAGACACTGAATCTCCAGAGACACAAGAATGAGGTTATGTTGAGAGATTGAATGTCCAGAGACTCAGGAATGAGGATATGGGGAGACATTGAATCCCCAGAGAAACTTGAACGAGGTTATGGGGAGACACTGAATCTCCAGAGCCACAGAAGGGAGCTGATGGGGAGACCTTGAATCTCTGGAGACACGAAAACGAGTTTATGGGGAGACATTGAATCTCCAGAGAGACAAGAACGAGGTTATGGGGAGACAGTGAATCTCGAGAGACACAGCAGGGAGTTTATGCATAGCCATTGAATCTCCTAGACCAAGGAACGAGGTTATGGGGAGACATTGAATCTCCAGAGACACTGGAACGAGGTTATGGGGAGACATTGAATCTCCAGAGACACAGGAGGGAGGTTATGGTGAGACACTGATCCTTGAGAGACACAGGAACGAGGTTATGAGGAGACATTGAATCTCCAGAGACACAGGAGGGAGGTTATGGGGAGACATTGAATCTCCAGACAGACAGGAACGAGGTTATGGGGAGACACTGAATCTCGAGAGACACAGGAACGAGGTTATGGGGAGACAATGAATCTCCAGAGACACAGGAGAGTGGTTATGGGGAGACGCTGCATTCCAAAGAGTAAGGAACGAGGTTATGGGGAGACATTGAATCTCCAGAGAGACATGAATGAGTTTATGGGGAGACATTGAATCTCCAGAGACACAGTAACGAGGTTATGGGGAGACATTGAATCTCCAGAGGCACAGGAACGAGGTTATGGGGAGTCATTGATTCTCCAGAGACACAGGAACGACATAAAGGGGAGACACTGAATCTCCAGAGACACAGGAACGAGGTTATGGGGATACACGGATTCTCCAGAGACACAGGAACGAGGTTATGGGGAGACACTGAATCTCCAGAGACACAAGAATAAGGTTATGTTGAGAGATTGAATGTCCAGAGACTCAGGAATGAGGATATGGGGAGACATTGAATCCCCAGAGAAACTTGAACGAGGTTATGGGGAGACACTGAATCTGCAGAGCCACAGAAGGGAGCTGATGGGGAGACCTTGAATCTCTGGAGACACGAAAACGAGTTTGTGGGGAGACATGGAATCTCCAGAGAGACAAGAACGAGGTTATGGGGAGACAGTGAATCTCGAGAGACACAGCAGGGAGTTTATGCAGAGGCATTGAATCTCCTAGACCAAGGAACGAGGTTATGGGGAGACATTGAATCTCCAGAGACACTGGAACGAGGTTATGGGGAGACATTGAATCTCCAGAGACACAAGAGGGAGGTTATGGGGAGACATTGAATCTCCAGACAGACAGGAACGAGGTTATGGGGAGAAATTGAATCTACAGAGACACAGGAGGGAGCGTATGGGGAGACACTGAATCTCAAGAGAAACAGGAATGAGGTTATGGGGAGACATTGAATCTCCAGAGACACAGGAGGGAGGTTATGGGGAGACATTGAATCTCCAGACAGACAGGAACGAGGTTATGGGGAGAAATTGAATCTACAGAGACACAGGAGGGAGCGTATGGGGAGACACTGAATCTCAAGAGAAACAGGAATGAGGTTATGGGGAGACATTGAAACTCCAGAGACACATGAGGGAGGTTATGGGGAGACACTGAATCTCGAGAGACACAGGAACGAGGTTATGGGGAGACAATGAATCTCCAGAGACACAGGAGAGTGGTTATGGGGAGACGCTGCATTCCAAAGAGTAAGGAACGAGGTTATGGGGAGACATTGAATCTCCAGAGAGACATGAATGAGTTTATGGGGAGACATTGAATCTCCAGAGACACAGGAATGAGTTATTGGGAGACATTGAATCTCCAGAGATACAGGAACGAGTTATTGGGAGACATTGAATCTCCAGAGACACAGGTGGGAGGTTATGGTGAGACACTGATCCTTGAGAGACACAGGAACAAGGTTATGTGGAGACATTGAATCTCCAGAGGCACAGGAACGAGTTATTGGGAGACATTGAATCTCCAGAGACACAGGAACGAGGTTATGGGGAGACACTGAATCTCCAGACAGAGAGGAATGAGGTTATGGGGAGAGTTTAAATCTACAGAGACACAGGAGGGAGGTTATGGGGAGACATTGACACTCCTGAGAGACAGGAACGAGGTTATGGGGAGACATTGAAACACCAGAGACAGAGGAGGGACGTTATGGGGAGACAGTGAATCTCCAGAGACACAGGCACGAGGTTATGGGGTGACAGTGAATCTCCAGAGACTCAGGAACGAGGATATGTGGAGACATTGAATCTTAAGAGACACAGGAACGAGGTTATGGGGAGACATTGAATCTCCAGATACACACGAATGAGGTTATGGGGAGACATTGAATCTCCAGAAAAACTGGAGGGTGGTTATGGGGAGACTCTGAATCTCCAGAGAAACAGGAACGAGTTTATGGGGAGACATTGTAATTCCATAGACACAGGAGGGAGGTTATGGGGAGAATCTGCATTCCAGACAGACAGGAACGAGGTTATGGGGAGACATTGAATCTCGACAGACACAGTAACGAGGTTATGGGGAGACATTGAATCTACAGAGGCACAGGAACGAGTTTATGGGGAGTCATTGATTCTCCGGAGACACAGGAACGACATAATGGGGAGACACTGAATCTCCAGATACACAGGAACGAGGATATGTGGAGACATTGAATCTTAAGAGACACAGGAACGAGGTTATGGGGAGTCTTTGGATCTCCAGAGAGACATGAATGAGATTATGGGGAGACATTGAATCTCGAGAGACACAGGAGGGAGGTTATGGGGAGACATTGAATCTCGAGAGGCACAGGAACGAGGTTATGATGAGACATTGAATCTCCAGAGGCACAGGAATGAGTTATTGGGAGACATTGAAGCTCGAGAGACACAGGAACGAGGTTATGGGGAGAGGTGAAATCTTCAGAGGCACAGGAACGAGGTTATGGGGAGACATTGAATCTCGACAGACACAGTAACGAGGTTATGGGGAGACATTGAATCTACAGAGGCACAGGAACGAGTTTATGGGGAGTCATTGATTCTCCAGTGACACAGGAACGACATAATGGGAAGACACTGATTCTCTAGAGACACAGGAACGAGGTGATGGGGAGAGATTGAATGTCCAGAGACACAGGAACGAGGATATGGGGAGACATTGAATCCCCAGAGAAACTTGAACGAGGTTATGGGGAGACACTGAATCTCCAGAGACACAGGAGATATTTTATTGGGAGACGCTGCATTCCAAAGAGGCAGGAACGAGGTTATGGGGAGACATTGAATCTCCATAGAGACATGAATGAATTTATGGGGAGACATTCAATCTCGAGAGACACAGGAGGGAGTTTATGGGGAGACATTGAATCTCCAGAGACACAGGAACGAGGTTATGGGGAGACATTGAATCTCCAGAGACACAGGAACGAGATTATGGGGAGACATTGAATCTCCAGAGACACAGTAACGAGGTTATGGGGAGACATTGAATCTCCAGAGGCACAGGAACGAGGTTATGGGGAGTCATTGATTCTCCAGAGACACAGGAACGACATAATGGGGAGACACTGAATCTCCAGAGACACAGGAACGAGGTTATGGGAAGACACTGATTCTCCAGAGACACAGGAAAGAGGTTATGGGGAGAAACTGAATCTCCAGAGACACAGGAATGAGGTTATGTTGAGAGATTGAATGTCCAGAGACACAGGAATGAGGATATGGGGAGACATTGAATCCCCAGAGAAACTTGAACGAGGTTATGGGGAGACACTGAATTTCCAGAGCCACAGGAGGGAGCTGATGGGGAGACATTGAATCTCTAGAGAAACGAAAACGAGGTTATGGGGAGACATTGAATCTCGAGACACACAGGAGGGAGGTTATGGGGAGACATTGAAAATCGAGAGGCACAGGAACGAGGTTATGGGGAGACATTGAATCTCAAAACACAGAGGAACGAGGTAATGGGGATAGATTGAATCTCTAGAGACACAGGAACGAGGTTATGATGAGACATTGAATCTCCAGAGGCACAGGAACGAGTTATTGGGAGACATTGAATCTCCAGTGACACAGGAGGGAAATTATGGGGAGACATTGAATCTCGAGAGACACAGGGACGAGATTATGGGGAAACATTGAATCTCAAGACACACAGGAACGAGGTTATGGGGAGACACTGAATCTCCAGAGACACAGGAACGAGGTTATGGGGAGACACTGATTCTCCAGAGACACAGGAACGAGGTTATGGGGAGACACTGAATCTCCAGAGACACAGGAATGAGGTTATGGGGAGAGATTGAATGTCCAGAGACACAGGAACGAGGATATGGGGAGACATTGAATCCCCAGAGAAACTTGAACGAGGTTATGGGGAGACACTGAATCTCCAGAGACACAGGAGAGAGGTTATTGGGAGGCGCTGCATTCCAAAGAGGCAGGAACGAGGTTATGGGGAGACTTTGAATCTCCATAGAGACATGAATGAACTAATGGGGAGACATTCAATCTCGAGAGACACAGGAGGGAGTTTATGGGGAGACAATGAATCTTGAGAGACAGAGGAACGAGGTGATGGGGAGACATTAAATCTCCAGAGACACAGAAATTAGGTTATGGGGAGACAGTGAATCTCCAGAGCCACAGGAGGGAGCTGATGGGGAGACCTTGAATCTCTAGAGACAGGAAAACGAGGTTATGGGGAGACATTGAATCTCCAGAGACACAGCAACGAGGTTATGGGGAGATATTGAATCTGCGGAGACACAGGAACGAGGTTATGGGGAGACATTGAATCTCCAGAGAAACAGTAACGAGGTTATGGGGAGACATTGAATCTCCAGAGGCACAGGAACGAGGTTATGGGGAGTCATTGATTCTCCAGATACACAGGAACGACAAAATGGGGAGACATTGAATCTCCAGAGACACAGGAACGAGGTTATGGGGAGAGACTGATTCTCCAGAGACACAGGAACGAGGTTATGGGGAGACACTGAATCTCCAGAGACACAGGAATGAGGTTATGGGGAGAGATTGAATGTCCAGAGACACTGGAACGAGGATATGGGGAGACATTGAATCCCCAGAGAAACTTGAACGAGGTTATGGGGAGACACTGAATCTCCAGAGCCACAGGAGGGAGCTGATGGGGAGACATTGAATCTCTAGAGACACGAAAACGAGGTTATGGGGAGACATTGAATCTCCAGAGACACAGTAACGAGGTTATGGGGAGACATTGAATCTCCAGAGACACTGGAACGAGGTTATCGGGAGACATTGAATCTCCAGAGACACAAGAGGGAGGTTATGGGGAGACATTGAATCTCCAGACAGACAGGAACGAGGTTATGGGGAGAAATTGAATCTACAGAGACACAGGAGGGAGCGTATGGGGAGACACTGAATCTCAAGAGAAACAGGAATGAGGTTATGGGGAGACATTGAATCTCCAGAGACACAGGAGGGAGGTTATGGGGAGACACTGAATCTCGAGAGACACAGGAACGAGGTTATGGGGAGACACTGAATCTCCAGAGACACAGGAACGAGGTTATGGGGATACACGGATTCTCCAGAGACACAGGAACGAGGTTATGGGGAGACACTGAATCTCCAGAGACACAAGAATAAGGTTATGTTGAGAGATTGAATGTCCAGAGACTCAGGAATGAGGATATGGGGAGACATTGAATCCCCAGAGAAACTTGAACGAGGTTATGGGGAGACACTGAATCTGCAGAGCCACAGAAGGGAGCTGATGGGGAGACCTTGAATCTCTGGAGACACGAAAACGAGTTTGTGGGGAGACATGGAATCTCCAGAGAGACAAGAACGAGGTTATGGGGAGACAGTGAATCTCGAGAGACACAGCAGGGAGTTTATGCAGAGGCATTGAATCTCCTAGACCAAGGAACGAGGTTATGGGGAGACATTGAATCTCCAGAGACACTGGAACGAGGTTATGGGGAGACATTGAATCTCCAGAGACACAAGAGGGAGGTTATGGGGAGACATTGAATCTCCAGACAGACAGGAACGAGGTTATGGGGAGAAATTGAATCTACAGAGACACAGGAGGGAGCGTATGGGGAGACACTGAATCTCAAGAGAAACAGGAATGAGGTTATGGGGAGACATTGAATCTCCAGAGACACAGGAGGGAGGTTATGGGGAGACATTGAATCTCCAGACAGACAGGAACGAGGTTATGGGGAGAAATTGAATCTACAGAGACACAGGAGGGAGCGTATGGGGAGACACTGAATCTCAAGAGAAACAGGAATGAGGTTATGGGGAGACATTGAAACTCCAGAGACACATGAGGGAGGTTATGGGGAGACACTGAATCTCGAGAGACACAGGAACGAGGTTATGGGGAGACAATGAATCTCCAGAGACACAGGAGAGTGGTTATGGGGAGACGCTGCATTCCAAAGAGTAAGGAACGAGGTTATGGGGAGACATTGAATCTCCAGAGAGACATGAATGAGTTTATGGGGAGACATTGAATCTCCAGAGACACAGGAATGAGTTATTGGGAGACATTGAATCTCCAGAGATACAGGAACGAGTTATTGGGAGACATTGAATCTCCAGAGACACAGGTGGGAGGTTATGGTGAGACACTGATCCTTGAGAGACACAGGAACAAGGTTATGTGGAGACATTGAATCTCCAGAGGCACAGGAACGAGTTATTGGGAGACATTGAATCTCCAGAGACACAGGAACGAGGTTATGGGGAGACACTGAATCTCCAGACAGAGAGGAATGAGGTTATGGGGAGAGTTTAAATCTACAGAGACACAGGAGGGAGGTTATGGGGAGACATTGACACTCCTGAGAGACAGGAACGAGGTTATGGGGAGACATTGAAACACCAGAGACAGAGGAGGGACGTTATGGGGAGACAGTGAATCTCCAGAGACACAGGCACGAGGTTATGGGGTGACAGTGAATCTCCAGAGACTCAGGAACGAGGATATGTGGAGACATTGAATCTTAAGAGACACAGGAACGAGGTTATGGGGAGACATTGAATCTCCAGATACACACGAATGAGGTTATGGGGAGACATTGAATCTCCAGAAAAACTGGAGGGTGGTTATGGGGAGACTCTGAATCTCCAGAGAAACAGGAACGAGTTTATGGGGAGACATTGTAATTCCATAGACACAGGAGGGAGGTTATGGGGAGAATCTGCATTCCAGACAGACAGGAACGAGGTTATGGGGAGACATTGAATCTCGACAGACACAGTAACGAGGTTATGGGGAGACATTGAATCTACAGAGGCACAGGAACGAGTTTATGGGGAGTCATTGATTCTCCGGAGACACAGGAACGACATAATGGGGAGACACTGAATCTCCAGATACACAGGAACGAGGATATGTGGAGACATTGAATCTTAAGAGACACAGGAACGAGGTTATGGGGAGTCTTTGGATCTCCAGAGAGACATGAATGAGATTATGGGGAGACATTGAATCTCGAGAGACACAGGAGGGAGGTTATGGGGAGACATTGAATCTCGAGAGGCACAGGAACGAGGTTATGATGAGACATTGAATCTCCAGAGGCACAGGAATGAGTTATTGGGAGACATTGAAGCTCGAGAGACACAGGAACGAGGTTATGGGGAGAGGTGAAATCTTCAGAGGCACAGGAACGAGGTTATGGGGAGACATTGAATCTCGACAGACACAGTAACGAGGTTATGGGGAGACATTGAATCTACAGAGGCACAGGAACGAGTTTATGGGGAGTCATTGATTCTCCAGTGACACAGGAACGACATAATGGGAAGACACTGATTCTCTAGAGACACAGGAACGAGGTGATGGGGAGAGATTGAATGTCCAGAGACACAGGAACGAGGATATGGGGAGACATTGAATCCCCAGAGAAACTTGAACGAGGTTATGGGGAGACACTGAATCTCCAGAGACACAGGAGATATTTTATTGGGAGACGCTGCATTCCAAAGAGGCAGGAACGAGGTTATGGGGAGACATTGAATCTCCATAGAGACATGAATGAATTTATGGGGAGACATTCAATCTCGAGAGACACAGGAGGGAGTTTATGGGGAGACATTGAATCTCCAGAGACACAGGAACGAGGTTATGGGGAGACATTGAATCTCCAGAGACACAGGAACGAGATTATGGGGAGACATTGAATCTCCAGAGACACAGTAACGAGGTTATGGGGAGACATTGAATCTCCAGAGGCACAGGAACGAGGTTATGGGGAGTCATTGATTCTCCAGAGACACAGGAACGACATAATGGGGAGACACTGAATCTCCAGAGACACAGGAACGAGGTTATGGGAAGACACTGATTCTCCAGAGACACAGGAAAGAGGTTATGGGGAGAAACTGAATCTCCAGAGACACAGGAATGAGGTTATGTTGAGAGATTGAATGTCCAGAGACACAGGAATGAGGATATGGGGAGACATTGAATCCCCAGAGAAACTTGAACGAGGTTATGGGGAGACACTGAATTTCCAGAGCCACAGGAGGGAGCTGATGGGGAGACATTGAATCTCTAGAGAAACGAAAACGAGGTTATGGGGAGACATTGAATCTCGAGACACACAGGAGGGAGGTTATGGGGAGACATTGAAAATCGAGAGGCACAGGAACGAGGTTATGGGGAGACATTGAATCTCAAAACACAGAGGAACGAGGTAATGGGGATAGATTGAATCTCTAGAGACACAGGAACGAGGTTATGATGAGACATTGAATCTCCAGAGGCACAGGAACGAGTTATTGGGAGACATTGAATCTCCAGTGACACAGGAGGGAAATTATGGGGAGACATTGAATCTCGAGAGACACAGGGACGAGATTATGGGGAAACATTGAATCTCAAGACACACAGGAACGAGGTTATGGGGAGACACTGAATCTCCAGAGACACAGGAACGAGGTTATGGGGAGACACTGATTCTCCAGAGACACAGGAACGAGGTTATGGGGAGACACTGAATCTCCAGAGACACAGGAATGAGGTTATGGGGAGAGATTGAATGTCCAGAGACACAGGAACGAGGATATGGGGAGACATTGAATCCCCAGAGAAACTTGAACGAGGTTATGGGGAGACACTGAATCTCCAGAGACACAGGAGAGAGGTTATTGGGAGGCGCTGCATTCCAAAGAGGCAGGAACGAGGTTATGGGGAGACTTTGAATCTCCATAGAGACATGAATGAACTAATGGGGAGACATTCAATCTCGAGAGACACAGGAGGGAGTTTATGGGGAGACAATGAATCTTGAGAGACAGAGGAACGAGGTGATGGGGAGACATTAAATCTCCAGAGACACAGAAATTAGGTTATGGGGAGACAGTGAATCTCCAGAGCCACAGGAGGGAGCTGATGGGGAGACCTTGAATCTCTAGAGACAGGAAAACGAGGTTATGGGGAGACATTGAATCTCCAGAGACACAGCAACGAGGTTATGGGGAGATATTGAATCTGCGGAGACACAGGAACGAGGTTATGGGGAGACATTGAATCTCCAGAGAAACAGTAACGAGGTTATGGGGAGACATTGAATCTCCAGAGGCACAGGAACGAGGTTATGGGGAGTCATTGATTCTCCAGATACACAGGAACGACAAAATGGGGAGACATTGAATCTCCAGAGACACAGGAACGAGGTTATGGGGAGAGACTGATTCTCCAGAGACACAGGAACGAGGTTATGGGGAGACACTGAATCTCCAGAGACACAGGAATGAGGTTATGGGGAGAGATTGAATGTCCAGAGACACTGGAACGAGGATATGGGGAGACATTGAATCCCCAGAGAAACTTGAACGAGGTTATGGGGAGACACTGAATCTCCAGAGCCACAGGAGGGAGCTGATGGGGAGACATTGAATCTCTAGAGACACGAAAACGAGGTTATGGGGAGACATTGAATCTCCAGAGACACAGTAACGAGGTTATGGGGAGACATTGAATCTCCAGAGACACTGGAACGAGGTTATCGGGAGACATTGAATCTCCAGAGACACAAGAGGGAGGTTATGGGGAGACATTGAATCTCCAGACAGACAGGAACGAGGTTATGGGGAGAAATTGAATCTACAGAGACACAGGAGGGAGCGTATGGGGAGACACTGAATCTCAAGAGAAACAGGAATGAGGTTATGGGGAGACATTGAATCTCCAGAGACACAGGAGGGAGGTTATGGGGAGACACTGAATCTCGAGAGACACAGGAACGAGGTTATGGGGAGACATTGAATCTCCAGAGAGACATGAATGAGTTTATGGGGAGACATTGAATCTCCAGAGACACAGGAATGAGTTATTGGGAGACATTGAATCTCCAGAGATACAGGAACGAGTTATTGGGAGACATTGAATCTCCAGAGACACAGGTGGGAGGTTATGGTGAGACACTGATCCTTGAGAGACACAGGAACAAGGTTATGTGGAGACATTGAATCTCCAGAGGCACAGGAACGAGTTATTGGGAGACATTGAATCTCCAGAGACAGAGGAACGAGGTTATGGGGAGACACTGAATCTCCAGACAGAGAGGACTGAGGTTATGGGGAGAGTTTAAATCTACAGAGACACAGGAGGGAGGTTATGGGGAGACATTGACACTCCTGAGAGACAGGAACGAGGTTATGGGGAGACATTGAAACACCAGAGACAGAGGAGGGACGTTATGGGGAGACAGTGAATCTCCAGAGACACAGGCACGAGGTTATGGGGTGACTGTGAATCTCCAGAGACTCAGGAACGAGGATATGTGGAGACATTGAATCTTAAGAGACACAGGAACGAGGTTATGGGGAGACATTGAATCTCCAGATACACACGAATGAGGTTATGGGGAGACATTGAATCTCCAGAAAAACTGGAGGGTGTTTATGGGGAGACTCTGAATCTCCAGAGAAACAGGAACGAGTTTATGGGGAGACATTGTAATTCCATAGACACAGGAGGGAGGTTATGGGGAGAATCTGCATTCCAGACAGACAGGAACGAGGTTATGGGGAGACATTGAATCTCGACAGACACAGTAACGAGGTTATGGGGAGACATTGAATCTACAGAGGCACAGGAACGAGTTTATGGGGAGTCATTGATTCTCCGGAGACACAGGAACGACATAATGGGGAGACACTGAATCTCCAGATACACAGGAACGAGGATATGTGGAGACATTGAATCTTAAGAGACACAGGAACGAGGTTATGGGGAGTCTTTGGATCTCCAGAGAGACATGAATGAGATTATGCGGAGACATTGAATCTCGAGAGACACAGGAGGGAGGTTATGGGGAGACATTGAATCTCGAGAGGCAGAGGAACGAGGTTATGATGAGACATTGAATCTCCAGAGGCACAGGAATGAGTTATTGGGAGACATTGAAGCTCGAGAGACACAGGAACGAGGTTATGGGGAGAGGTGAAATCTTCAGAGGCACAGGAACGAGGTTATGGGGAGACATTGAATCTCGACAGACACAGTAACGAGGTTATGGGAAGACATTGAATCTACAGAGGCACAGGAACGAGTTTATGGGGAGTCATTGATTCTCCAGTGACACAGGAACGACATAATGGGAAGACACTGTTTCTCTAGAGACACAGGAACGAGGTGATGGGGAGAGATTGAATGTCCAGAGACACAGCAACGAGGTTATGGGGAGATATTGAATCTGCGGAGACTCAGGAACGAGGTTATGGGGAGACATTGAATCTCCAGAGACACAGTAACGAGGTTATGGGGAGACATTGAATCTCCAGAGGCACAGGAACGAGGTTATGGGGAGTCATTGATTCTCCAGATACACAGGAACGACATAATGGGGAGACATTGAATCTCCAGAGACACAGGAACGAGGTTATGGGGAGACACTGATTCTCCAGAGACACAGGAACGAGGTTATGGGGAGACACTGAATCTCCAGAGACACAGGAATGAGGTTATGGGGAGAGATTGAATGTCCAGAGACACTGGAACGAGGATATGGGGAGACATTGAATCCCCAGAGAAACTTGAACGAGGTTATGGGGAGACACTGAATCTCCAGAGACACAGGAGATATTTTATTGGGAGACGCTGCATTCCAAAGAGGCAGGAACGAGGTTATGGGGAGACATTGAATCTCCATAGAGACATGAATGAATTTATGGGGAGACATTCAATCTCGAGAGACACAGGAGGGAGTTTATGGGGAGACATTGAATCTCCAGAGACACAGGAACGAGGTTATGGGGAGACATTGAATCTCCAGAGACACAGGAACGAGATTATGGGGAGACATTGAATCTCCAGAGACACAGTAACGAGGTTATGGGGAGACATTGAATCTCCAGAGGCACAGGAACGAGGTTATGGGGAGTCATTGATTCTCCAGAGACACAGGAACGACATAATGGGGAGACACTGAATCTCCAGAGACACAGGAACGAGGATATGGGGAGACACTGATTCTCCAGAGACACAGGAAAGAGGTTATGGGGAGAAACTGAATCTCCAGAGACACAGGAATGAGGTTATGTTGAGAGATTGAATGTCCAGAGACACAGGAATGAGGATATGGGGAGACATGGAATCCCCAGAGAAACTTGAACGAGGTTATGGGGAGACACTGAATTTCCAGAGCCACAGGAGGGAGCTGATGGGGAGACATTGAATCTCTGGAGACACGAAAACGAGGTTATGGGGAGATACTGAATCTCCAGAGCCACAGGAGGGAGCTGATGGGGAGACATTGAATCTCTAGAGAAACGAAAACGAGGTTATGGGGAGACATTGAATCTCGAGACACACAGGAGGGAGGTTATGGGGAGACATTGAAAATCGAGAGGCACAGGAACGAGGTTATGGGGAGACATTGAATCTCAAAACACAGAGGAACGAGGTAATGGGGATAGATTGAATCTCTAGAGACACAGGAACGAGGTTATGATGAGACATTGAATCTCCAGAGGCACAGGAACGAGTTATTGGGAGACATTGAATCTCCAGTGACACAGGAGGGAAATTATGGGGAGACATTGAATCTCGAGAGACACAGGGACGAGATTATGGGGAAACATTGAATCTCAAGACACACAGGAACGAGGTTATGGGGAGAGATTAAATCTTCAGAGGCACAGGAACGGTGTTATGGGGAGACATTGAATCTCGAGAGACACAGTAACGAGGTTATGGGGAGACATTGAATCTCCATAGGCACAGGAACGAGATTATGGGGAATCATTGATTCTCCAGAGACACAGGAACGACATAATGGGGAGGCACTGAATCTCCAGAGACACAGGAACGAGGTTATGGGGAGACACTGATTCTCCAGAGACACAGGAACGAGGTTATGGGGAGACACTGAATCTCCAGAGACACAGGAATGAGGTTATGGGGAGAGATTGAATGTCCAGAGACACAGGAACGAGGATATGGGGAGACATTGAATCCCCAGAGAAACTTGAACGAGGTTATGGGGAGACACTGAATCTCCAGAGACACAGGAGAGAGGTTATTGGGAGGCGCTGCATTCCAAAGAGGCAGGAACGAGGTTATGGGGAGACTTTGAATCTCCATAGAGACATGAATGAACTAATGGGGAGACATTCAATCTCGAGAGTCACAGAAGGGAGTTTATGGGGAGACAATGAATCTTGAGAGACAGAGGAACGAGGTGATGGGGAGACATTAAATCTCCAGAGACACAGAAATTAGGTTATGGGGAGACAGTGAATCTCCAGAGCCACAGGAGGGAGCTGATGGGGAGACCTTGAATCTCTAGAGACAGGAAAACGAGGTTATGGGGAGACATTGAATCTCCAGAGACACAGCAACGAGGTTATGGGGAGATATTGAATCTGCGGAGACTCAGGAACGAGATTATGGGGAGACATTGAATCTCCAGAGACACAGTAACGAGGTTATGGGGAGACATTGAATCTCCAGAGGCACAGGAACGAGGTTATGGGGAGTCATTGATTCTCCAGAGACACAGGAACGACATAATGGGGAGACACTGAATCTCCAGAGACACAGGAACGAGGATATGGGGAGACACTGATTCTCCAGAGACACAGGAAAGAGGTTATGGGGAGAAACTGAATCTCCAGAGACACAGGAATGAGGTTATGTTGAGAGATTGAATGTCCAGAGACACAGGAATGAGGATATGGGGAGACATGGAATCCCCAGAGAAACTTGAACGAGGTTATGGGGAGACACTGAATTTCCAGAGCCACAGGAGGGAGCTGATGGGGAGACATTGAATCTCTGGAGACACGAAAACGAGGTTATGGGGAGATACTGAATCTCCAGAGCCACAGGAGGGAGCTGATGGGGAGACATTGAATCTCTAGAGAAACGAAAACGAGGTTATGGGGAGACATTGAATCTCGAGACACACAGGAGGGAGGTTATGGGGAGACATTGAAAATCGAGAGGCACAGGAACGAGGTTATGGGGAGACATTGAATCTCAAAACACAGAGGAACGAGGTAATGGGGATAGATTGAATCTCTAGAGACACAGGAACGAGGTTATGATGAGACATTGAATCTCCAGAGGCACAGGAACGAGTTATTGGGAGACATTGAATCTCCAGTGACACAGGAGGGAAATTATGGGGAGACATTGAATCTCGAGAGACACAGGGACGAGATTATGGGGAAACATTGAATCTCAAGACACACAGGAACGAGGTTATGGGGAGAGATTAAATCTTCAGAGGCACAGGAACGGTGTTATGGGGAGACATTGAATCTCGAGAGACACAGTAACGAGGTTATGGGGAGACATTGAATCTCCATAGGCACAGGAACGAGATTATGGGGAATCATTGATTCTCCAGAGACACAGGAACGACATAATGGGGAGGCACTGAATCTCCAGAGACACAGGAACGAGGTTATGGGGAGACACTGATTCTCCAGAGACACAGGAACGAGGTTATGGGGAGACACTGAATCTCCAGAGACACAGGAATGAGGTTATGGGGAGAGATTGAATGTCCAGAGACACAGGAACGAGGATATGGGGAGACATTGAATCCCCAGAGAAACTTGAACGAGGTTATGGGGAGACACTGAATCTCCAGAGACACAGGAGAGAGGTTATTGGGAGGCGCTGCATTCCAAAGAGGCAGGAACGAGGTTATGGGGAGACTTTGAATCTCCATAGAGACATGAATGAACTAATGGGGAGACATTCAATCTCGAGAGTCACAGAAGGGAGTTTATGGGGAGACAATGAATCTTGAGAGACAGAGGAACGAGGTGATGGGGAGACATTAAATCTCCAGAGACACAGAAATTAGGTTATGGGGAGACAGTGAATCTCCAGAGCCACAGGAGGGAGCTGATGGGGAGACCTTGAATCTCTAGAGACAGGAAAACGAGGTTATGGGGAGACATTGAATCTCCAGAGACACAGCAACGAGGTTATGGGGAGATATTGAATCTGCGGAGACTCAGGAACGAGGTTATGGGGAGACATTGAATCTCCAGAGACACAGTAACGAGGTTATGGGGAGACATTGAATCTCCAGAGGCACAGGAACGAGGTTATGGGGAGTCATTGATTCTCCAGATACACAGGAACGACATAATGGGGAGACATTGAATCTCCAGAGACACAGGAACGAGGTTATGGGGAGACACTGATTCTCCAGAGACACAGGAACGAGGTTATGGGGAGACACTGAATCTCCAGAGACACAGGAATGAGGTTATGGGGAGAGATTGAATGTCCAGAGACACTGGAACGAGGATATGGGGAGACATTGAATCCCCAGAGAAACTTGAACGAGGTTATGGGGAGACACTGAATCTCCAGAGCCACAGGAGGGAGCTGATGGGGAGACATTGAATCTCTAGAGACACGAAAACGAGGTTATGGGGAGACATTGAATCTCCAGAGACACAGTAACGAGGTTATGGGGAGACATTGAATCTCCAGAGGCACAGGAACGAGGTTATGGGGAGTCATTGATTCTCCAGAGACACAGGAACGACATAAAGGGGAGACACTGAATCTCCAGAGACACAGGAACGAGGTTATGGGGAGACAGTGATTCTCCAGAGACACAGGAACGAGGTTATGGGGAGACACTGAATCTCCAGAGACACAAGAATGAGGTTATGTTGAGAGATTGAATGTCCAGAGACTCAGGAATGAGGATATGGGGAGACATTGAATCCCCAGAGAAACTTGAACGAGGTTATGGGGAGACACTGAATCTCCAGAGTCACAGGAGAGATTTTATTGGGAGACGCTGCATTCCAAAGAGGCAGGAACGAGGTTATGGGGAGACATTGAATCTCCATAGAGACATGAATGAATTTATGGGGAGACATTCAATCTCGAGAGACACAGGAGGGAGTTTATGGGGAGACATTGAATCTCCAGAGACACAGGAACGAGGTTATGGGGAGACATTGAATCTCCAGAGACACAGTAACGAGGTTATGGGGAGACAATGAATCTCGAGTGACACAGGAGGGAGGTTATGGGGAGACATTGAAATTCGAGAGGCACAGGAACGAGATTATGGGGAGACATTGAATCTCCAGAGGCACAGGAACGAGTTATTGGGAGACATTGAATCTCCAGTGACACAGGAGGGAGATTATGGGGAGACATTGAATCTCGAGAGGCACAGGAACGAGGTGATGGGGAGGCATTGAATCTCGAGAGACACAGGGACGAGATTATGGGGAAACATTGAATCTCAAGACAGACAGGAACGAGGTTATGGGGAGAGATTAAATCTTCAGAGGCACAGGAACGGTGTTATGGGGAGACATTGAATCTCGAGAGACACAGTAACGAGGTTATGGGGAGACATTGAATCTCCAGAGGCACAGGAACGAGATTATGGGGAGTCATTGATTCTCCAGAGACACAGGAACGACATAATGGGGAGACACTGAATCTCCAGAGACACAGGAACGAGGTTATGGGGAGACACTGATTCTCCAGAGACACAGGAACGAGGTTATGGGGAGACACTGAATCTCCAGAGACACAGGAATGAGGTTATGCGGAGAGATTGAATGTCCAGAGACACAGGAACGAGGATATGGGGAGACATTGAATCCCCAGAGAAACTTGAACGAGGTTATGGGGAGACACTGAATCTCCAGAGACACAGGAGAGAGGTTATTGGGAGGCGCTGCATTCCAAACAGGCAGGAACGAGGTTATGGGGAGACTTTGAATCTCCATAGAGACATGAATGAACTAATGGGGAGACATTCAATCTCGAGAGACACAGGAGGGAGTTTATGGGGAGACAATGAATCTTGAGAGACAGAGGAACGAGGTGATGGGGAGACATTAAATCTCCAGAGACACAGAAATTAGGTTATGGGGAGACAGTGAATCTCCAGAGCCACAGGAGGGAGCTGATGGGGAGACCTTGAATCTCTAGAGACAGGAAAACGAGGTTATGGGGAGACATTGAATCTCCAGAGACACAGCAACGAGGTTATGGGGAGATATTGAATCTGCGGAGACACAGGAACGAGGTTATGTGGAGACATTGAATCTCCAGAGACACAGTAACGAGGTTATGGGGAGACATTGAAACTCCAGAGGCACAGGAACGAGGTTATGGGGAGTCATTGATTCTCCAGATACACAGGAACGACATAATGGGGAGACATTGAATCTCCAGAGACACAGGAACGAGGTTATGGGGAGACACTGATTCTCCAGAGACACAGGAACGAGGTTATGGGGAGACACTGAATCTCCAGAGACACAGGAATGAGGTTATGGGGAGAGATTGAATGTCCAGAGACACTGGAACGAGGATATGGGGTGACATTGAATCCCCAGAGAAACTTGAACGAGGTTATGGGGAGACACTGAATCTCCAGAGCCACAGGAGGGAGCTGATGGGGAGACATTGAATCTCTAGAGACACGAAAACGAGGTTATGGGGAGACATTGAATCTCCAGAGACACAGTAACGAGGTTATGGGGAGACATTGAATCTCCAGAGGCACAGGAACGAGGTTATGGGGAGTCATTGATTCTCCAGAGACACAGGAACGACATAAAGGGGAGACACTGAATCTCCAGAGACACAGGAACGAGGTTATGGGGAGATAGTGATTCTCCAGAGACACAGGAACGAGGTTATGGGGAGACACTGAATCTCCAGAGACACAAGAATGAGGTTATGTTGAGAGATTGAATGTCCAGAGACTCAGGAATGAGGATATGGGGAGACATTGAATCCCCAGAGAAACTTGAACGAGGTTATGGGGAGACACTGAATCTCCAGAGTCACAGGAGAGATTTTATTGGGAGACGCTGCATTCCAAAGAGGCAGGAACGAGGTTATGGGGAGACATTGAATCTCCAGAGACACAGGAACGAGGTTATGGGGAGACATTGAATCTCCAGAGACACAGGAACGAGATTATGGGGAGACATTGAATCTCCAGAGACACAGTAACGAGGTTATGGGGACACATTGAATCTCCAGAGGCACAGGAACGAGGTTATGGGGAGTCATTGATTCTCCAGAGACACAGGAACGACATAATGGGGAGACACTGAATCTCCAGAGACACAGGAACGAGGTTATGGGGAGACACTGATTCTCCAGAGACACAGGAAAGAGGTTATGGGGAGAAACTGAATCTCCAGAGACACAGGAATGAGGTTATGTTGAGAGATTGAATGTCCAGAGACACAGGAATGAGGATATGGGGAGACATTGAATCCCCAGAGAAACTTGAACGAGGTTATGGGGAGACACTGAATCTCCAGAGCCACAGGAGGGAGCTGATGGGGAGACATTGAATCTCTGGAGACAAGAAAACGAGGTTATGGGGAGATACTGAATCTCCAGAGCCACAGGAGGGAGCTGATGGGGAAACATTGAATCTCTAGAGAAACGAAAACGAGGTTATGGGGAGACATTGAATCTCCAGAGACACAGTAACGAGGTTATGGGGAGACAATGAATCTCGAGAGACACAGGAGGGAGGTTATGGGGAGACATTGAAATTCGAGAGGCACAGGAACGAGGTTATGGGGAGACATTGAATCTCAAAACACAGAGGAACGAGGTAATGGGGATAGATTGAATCTCCAGAGACACAGGAACGAGGTTATGATGAGACATTGAATCTCCAGAGGCACAGGAACGAGTTATTGGGAGACATTGAATCTCCAGTGACACAGGAGGGAGATTATGGGGAGACATTGAATCTCGAGAGGCACAGGAACGAGGTGATGGGGAGACATTGAATCTCGAGAGACACAGGGATGAGATTATGGGGAAACATTGAATCTCAAGACACACAGGAACGAGGTTATGGGGAGAGATTAAATCTTCAGAGGCACAGGAACGGTGTTATGGGGAGACATTGAATCTCGAGAGACACAGTAACGAGGTTATGGGGAGACATTGAATCTCCAGAGGCAAAGGAACGAGATTATGGGGAGTCATTGATTCTCCAGAGACACAGGAACGACATAATGGGGAGACACTGAATCTCCAGAGACACAGGAACGAGGTTATGGGGAGACAGTGATTCTCCAGAGACACAGGAACGAGATTATGGGGAGACACTGAATCTCCAGAGACACAGGAATGAGGTTATGGGGAGAGATTGAATGTCCAGAGACACAGGAACGAGGATATGGGGAGACATTGAATCCCCAGAGAAACTTGAACGAGTTTATGGGGAGACACTGAATCTCCAGAGACACAGGAGAGAGGTTATTGGGAGACGCTGCATTCCAAAGAGGCAGGAACGAGGTTATGGGGAGACATTGAATCTCCATAGAGACATGAATGACTTTATGGGGAGACATTCAATCTCGAGAGACACAGGAGGGAGTTTATGGGGAGACATTGAATCTCCAGAGGCACAGGAACGAGGTTATGGGGAGACATTGAATCTCCAGAGACATAGGAACGAGATTATGGGGAGACATTGAATCTCCAGAGACACAGTAACGAGGTTATGGGGAGACATTGAATCTCCAGAGGCACAGGAACGAGGTTATGGGGAGTCATTGATTCTCCAGAGACACAGGAACGACATAATGGGGAGACACTGAATCTCCAGAGACACAGGAACGAGGTTATGGGGAGACACTGATTCTCCAGAGACACAGGAAAGAGGTTATGGGGAGAAACTGAATCTCCAGAGACACAGTAATGAGGTTATGTTGAGAGATTGAATGTCCAGAGACACAGGAATGAGGATATGGGGAGACATTGAATCCCCAGAGAAACTTGAACGAGGTTATGGGGAGACACTGAATCTCCAGAGCCACAGGAGGGAGCTGATGGGGAGACATTGAATCTCTGGAGACACGAAAACGAGGTTATGGGGAGATACTGAATCTCCAGAGCCACAGGAGGGAGCTGATGGGGAGACATTGAATCTCTAGAGAAACGAAAACGAGGTTATGGGGAGACATTGAATCTCCAGAGACACAGTAACGAGGTTATGGGGAGACAATGAATCTCGAGAGACACAAGAGGGAGGTTATGGGGAGACATTGAAATTCGAGAGGCACAGGAACGAGGTTATGGGGAGACATTGAATCTCCAGAGGCACAGGAACGAGTTATTGGGAGACATTGAATCTCCAGTGACACAGGAGGGAGATTATGGGGAGACATTGAATCTCGAGAGGCACAGGAACGAGGTGATGGGGAGGCATTGAATCTCGAGAGACACAGGGACGAGATTATGGGGAAACATTGAATCTCAAGACAGACAGGAACGAGGTTATGGGGAGAGATTAAATCTTCAGAGGCACAGGAACGGTGTTATGGGGAGACATTGAATCTCGAGAGACACAGTAACGAGGTTATGGGGAGACATTGAATCTCCAGAGGCACAGGAACGAGATTATGGGGAGTCATTGATTCTCCAGAGACACAGGAACGACATAATGGGGAGACACTGAATCTCCAGAGACACAGGAACGAGGTTATGGGGAGACACTGATTCTCCAGAGACACAGGAACGAGGTTATGGGGAGACACTGAATCTCCAGAGACACAGGAATGAGGTTATGCGGAGAGATTGAATGTCCAGAGACACAGGAACGAGGATATGGGGAGACATTGAATCCCCAGAGAAACTTGAACGAGGTTATGGGGAGACACTGAATCTCCAGAGACACAGGAGAGAGGTTATTGGGAGGCGCTGCATTCCAAACAGGCAGGAACGAGGTTATGGGGAGACTTTGAATCTCCATAGAGACATGAATGAACTAATGGGGAGACATTCAATCTCGAGAGACACAGGAGGGAGTTTATGGGGAGACAATGAATCTTGAGAGACAGAGGAACGAGGTGATGGGGAGACATTAAATCTCCAGAGACACAGAAATTAGGTTATGGGGAGACAGTGAATCTCCAGAGCCACAGGAGGGAGCTGATGGGGAGACCTTGAATCTCTAGAGACAGGAAAACGAGGTTATGGGGAGACATTGAATCTCCAGAGACACAGCAACGAGGTTATGGGGAGATATTGAATCTGCGGAGACACAGGAACGAGGTTATGTGGAGACATTGAATCTCCAGAGACACAGTAACGAGGTTATGGGGAGACATTGAAACTCCAGAGGCACAGGAACGAGGTTATGGGGAGTCATTGATTCTCCAGATACACAGGAACGACATAATGGGGAGACATTGAATCTCCAGAGACACAGGAACGAGGTTATGGGGAGACACTGATTCTCCAGAGACACAGGAACGAGGTTATGGGGAGACACTGAATCTCCAGAGACACAGGAATGAGGTTATGGGGAGAGATTGAATGTCCAGAGACACTGGAACGAGGATATGGGGTGACATTGAATCCCCAGAGAAACTTGAACGAGGTTATGGGGAGACACTGAATCTCCAGAGCCACAGGAGGGAGCTGATGGGGAGACATTGAATCTCTAGAGACACGAAAACGAGGTTATGGGGAGACATTGAATCTCCAGAGACACAGTAACGAGGTTATGGGGAGACATTGAATCTCCAGAGGCACAGGAACGAGGTTATGGGGAGTCATTGATTCTCCAGAGACACAGGAACGACATAAAGGGGAGACACTGAATCTCCAGAGACACAGGAACGAGGTTATGGGGAGATAGTGATTCTCCAGAGACACAGGAACGAGGTTATGGGGAGACACTGAATCTCCAGAGACACAAGAATGAGGTTATGTTGAGAGATTGAATGTCCAGAGACTCAGGAATGAGGATATGGGGAGACATTGAATCCCCAGAGAAACTTGAACGAGGTTATGGGGAGACACTGAATCTCCAGAGTCACAGGAGAGATTTTATTGGGAGACGCTGCATTCCAAAGAGGCAGGAACGAGGTTATGGGGAGACATTGAATCTCCAGAGACACAGGAACGAGGTTATGGGGAGACATTGAATCTCCAGAGACACAGGAACGAGATTATGGGGAGACATTGAATCTCCAGAGACACAGTAACGAGGTTATGGGGACACATTGAATCTCCAGAGGCACAGGAACGAGGTTATGGGGAGTCATTGATTCTCCAGAGACACAGGAACGACATAATGGGGAGACACTGAATCTCCAGAGACACAGGAACGAGGTTATGGGGAGACACTGATTCTCCAGAGACACAGGAAAGAGGTTATGGGGAGAAACTGAATCTCCAGAGACACAGGAATGAGGTTATGTTGAGAGATTGAATGTCCAGAGACACAGGAATGAGGATATGGGGAGACATTGAATCCCCAGAGAAACTTGAACGAGGTTATGGGGAGACACTGAATCTCCAGAGCCACAGGAGGGAGCTGATGGGGAGACATTGAATCTCTGGAGACAAGAAAACGAGGTTATGGGGAGATACTGAATCTCCAGAGCCACAGGAGGGAGCTGATGGGGAAACATTGAATCTCTAGAGAAACGAAAACGAGGTTATGGGGAGACATTGAATCTCCAGAGACACAGTAACGAGGTTATGGGGAGACAATGAATCTCGAGAGACACAGGAGGGAGGTTATGGGGAGACATTGAAATTCGAGAGGCACAGGAACGAGGTTATGGGGAGACATTGAATCTCAAAACACAGAGGAACGAGGTAATGGGGATAGATTGAATCTCCAGAGACACAGGAACGAGGTTATGATGAGACATTGAATCTCCAGAGGCACAGGAACGAGTTATTGGGAGACATTGAATCTCCAGTGACACAGGAGGGAGATTATGGGGAGACATTGAATCTCGAGAGGCACAGGAACGAGGTGATGGGGAGACATTGAATCTCGAGAGACACAGGGATGAGATTATGGGGAAACATTGAATCTCAAGACACACAGGAACGAGGTTATGGGGAGAGATTAAATCTTCAGAGGCACAGGAACGGTGTTATGGGGAGACATTGAATCTCGAGAGACACAGTAACGAGGTTATGGGGAGACATTGAATCTCCAGAGGCAAAGGAACGAGATTATGGGGAGTCATTGATTCTCCAGAGACACAGGAACGACATAATGGGGAGACACTGAATCTCCAGAGACACAGGAACGAGGTTATGGGGAGACAGTGATTCTCCAGAGACACAGGAACGAGATTATGGGGAGACACTGAATCTCCAGAGACACAGGAATGAGGTTATGGGGAGAGATTGAATGTCCAGAGACACAGGAACGAGGATATGGGGAGACATTGAATCCCCAGAGAAACTTGAACGAGTTTATGGGGAGACACTGAATCTCCAGAGACACAGGAGAGAGGTTATTGGGAGACGCTGCATTCCAAAGAGGCAGGAACGAGGTTATGGGGAGACATTGAATCTCCATAGAGACATGAATGACTTTATGGGGAGACATTCAATCTCGAGAGACACAGGAGGGAGTTTATGGGGAGACATTGAATCTCCAGAGGCACAGGAACGAGGTTATGGGGAGACATTGAATCTCCAGAGACATAGGAACGAGATTATGGGGAGACATTGAATCTCCAGAGACACAGTAACGAGGTTATGGGGAGACATTGAATCTCCAGAGGCACAGGAACGAGGTTATGGGGAGTCATTGATTCTCCAGAGACACAGGAACGACATAATGGGGAGACACTGAATCTCCAGAGACACAGGAACGAGGTTATGGGGAGACACTGATTCTCCAGAGACACAGGAAAGAGGTTATGGGGAGAAACTGAATCTCCAGAGACACAGTAATGAGGTTATGTTGAGAGATTGAATGTCCAGAGACACAGGAATGAGGATATGGGGAGACATTGAATCCCCAGAGAAACTTGAACGAGGTTATGGGGAGACACTGAATCTCCAGAGCCACAGGAGGGAGCTGATGGGGAGACATTGAATCTCTGGAGACACGAAAACGAGGTTATGGGGAGATACTGAATCTCCAGAGCCACAGGAGGGAGCTGATGGGGAGACATTGAATCTCTAGAGAAACGAAAACGAGGTTATGGGGAGACATTGAATCTCCAGAGACACAGTAACGAGGTTATGGGGAGACAATGAATCTCGAGAGACACAAGAGGGAGGTTATGGGGAGACATTGAAATTCGAGAGGCACAGGAACGAGGTTATGGGGAGACATTGAATCTCAAAACACAAAGGAACGAGGTAATGGGGATAGATTGAATCTCTAGAGACACAGGAACGAGGTTATGATGAGACATTGAATCTCCAGAGGCACAGGAACGAGTTATTGGGAGACTTTGAATCTCCAGTGACACAGGAGGGAGATTATGGGGAGACATTGAATCTCGAGAGGCACAGGAACGAGGTGATGGGGAGACATTGAATCTCGAGAGACACAGGGACGAGATTATGGGGAAACATTGAATCTCAAGACACACAGGAAAGAGGTTATGGGGAGAGATTAAATCTTCAGAGGCACAGGAACGGTGTTATGGGGAGACATTGAATCTCGAGAGACACAGTAACGAGGTTATGGGGAGACATTGAATCTCCAGAGGCACAGGAACGAGATTATGGGGAGTCATTGATTCTCCAGAGACACAGGAACGACATAATGGGGAGACACTGAATCTCCAGAGACACAAGAACGAGGTTATGGGGAGACAGTGATTCTCCAGAGACACAGGAACGAGGTTATGGGGAGACACTGAATCTCCAGAGACACAGGAATGAGGTTATGGGGAGAGATTGAATGTCCAGAGACACAGGAACGAGGATATGGGGAGACATTGAATCCCCAGAGAAACTTGAACGAGGTTATGGGGAGACACTGAATCTCCAGAGACACAGGAGAGAGGTTATTGGGAGACGCTGCATTCCAAAGAGGCAGGAACGAGGTTATGCGGAGACTTTGAATCTCCATAGAGACATGAATGAACTAATGGGGAGACATTCAATTTCGAGAGACACAGGAGGGAGTTGATGGGGAGACAATGAATCTTGAGAGACAGAGGAACGAGGTGATGGGGAGACATTAACTCTAAAGAGACACAGAAATTAGGTTATGGGGAGACAGTGAATCTCCAGAGCCACAGGAGGGAGCTGATGGGGAGACCTTGAATCTCTAGAGACAGGAAAACGAGGTTATGGGGAGACATTGAATCTCCAGAGACACAGCAACGAGGTTATGGGGAGATATTGAATCTGCGGAGACACAGGAACGACATAATGGGGAGACATTGAATCTCCAGAGACACAGGAACGAGGTTATGGGGAGACACTGATTCTCCAGAGACACAGGAACGAGGTTATGGGGAGACACTGAATCTCCAGAGACACAGGAATGAGGTTATGGGGAGAGATTGAATGTCCAGAGACACTGGAACGAGGATATGGGGGACATTGAATCCCCAGAGAAACTTGAACGAGGTTATGGGGAGACACTGAATCTCCAGAGCCACAGGAGGGAGCTGATGGGGAGACATTGAATCACTAGAGACACGAAAACAAGGTTATGGGGAGACATTGAATCTCCAGAGACACAGTAACGAGGTTATGGGGAGACATTGAATTTCCAGAGGCACAAGAACGAGGTTATGGGGAGTCATTGATTCTCCAGAGACACAGGAACGACATAAAGGGGAGACACTGAATCTCCAGAGACACAGGAACGAGGTTATGGGGAGACACTGATTCTCCAGAGACACAGGAACGAGGTTATGGGGAGACACTGAATCTCCAGAGACACAAGAATGAGGTTATGTTGAGAGATTGAATGTCCAGAGACTCAGGAATGAGGATATGGGGAGACATTGAATCCCCAGAGAAACTTGAACGAGGTTATGGGGAGACACTGAATCTGCAGAGCCACAGGAGGGAGCTGATGGGGAGACCTTGAATCTCTGGAGACACGAAAACGAGGTTATGGGGAGACATTGAATCTCCAGAGAGACAAGAACGAGGTTATTTGGAGGCAGTGAATCTCGAGAGACACAAAAGGGAGTTTATGCAGAGGCATTGAATCTCCTAGACCAAGGAACGAGGTTATGGGGAGACATTGAATCTCCAGAGACACTGGAACGAGGTTATGGGGAGACATTTAATCTCCAGAGACACAGGAGGGAGGTTATGGTGAGACACTGATCCTTGAGAGACACAGGAACGAGTTTATGAGGGGACATTGAATCTCCAGAGACACAGGAGGGAGGTTATGGGGAGACATTGAATCTCCAGACAGACAGGAATGAGGTTATGGGGAGAAATTGAATCTACAGAAACACAGCAGGGAGCGTATGGGGAGACACTGAATCTCCAGAGACACAGGAACGAGGATATGGGGAGACACTGATTCTCCAGAGACACAGGAACGAGGTTATGGGGAGACACTGAATCTCCAGAGACACAGGAACGAGGATATGGGGAGATATTGAATCTGCAAAGACACAGGAACGAGGTTATGGGGAGACATTGAATCTCCAGAGACACAGGAGGGAGTTTATGGGGAGGCAATGAATCTTGAGAGACAGAGGAACGAGGTGATGGGGAGACAATAAATCTCCAGAGACACAGAAATTACGTTATGGGGAGACAGTGAATCTCCAGAGCCACAGGAGGGAGCTGATGGGGAGACCTTGAATCTTTAGAGATACGAAAACGAGGTTATGGGGAGATATTGAATCTCCAGAGACACAGGAACGAGGTTATGGGGAGATATTGAATCTGCAGAGACACAGGAACGAGGTTATGGGGAGACATTGAATCTCCAGAGACACAGGAATGAGGTTATGGGGAGAGATTCAATGTCCAGAGACACTGGAACGAGGATATGGGGAGACATTGAATCCCCAGAGAAACTTGAACGAGGTTATGCGGAGACGCTGAATCTCCAGAGCCACAGGAGGGAGAGGATGGGGAGACATTGAATCTCTGGAGACACGAACACGAGGTTATGGGGAGATACTGAATCTCCAGAGCCACAGGAGGGAGCTGATGGGGAGCCATTGAATCTCTAGAGACACGAAAACGAGGTTATGGGGAGACATTGAATCTCCAGAGACACAGTAACGAGGTTATGGGGAGACATTGAATCTCCAGAGGCACAGGAACGAGGTTATGGGGAGTCATTGATTCTCCAGAGACACAGGAACGACATAAAGGGGAGACACTGAATCTCCAGAGACACAGGAACGAGGTTATGGGGAGACACTGATTCTCCAGAGACACAGGAACGAGGTTATGGGGAGACACTGAATCTCCAGAGACACAAGAATGAGGTTATGTTGAGAGATTGAATGTCCAGAGACTCAGGAATGAGGATATGGGGAGACATTGAATCCCCAGAGAAACTTGAACGAGGTTATGGGGAGACACTGAATCTCCAGAGCCACAGCAGGGAGCTGATGGGGAGACCTTGAATCTCTGGAGACACGAAAACGAGGTTATGGGGAGACATTGAATCTCCCGAGAGACAAGAACGAGGTTATGGGGAGACAGTGAATCTCGAGAGACACAGCAGGGAGTTTATGCAGAGGCATTGAATCTCCTAGACCAAGGAACGAGGTTATGGGGAGACATTGAATCTCCAGAGACACTGGAACGAGGTTATGGGGAGACATTGAATCTCCAGAGACACAGGAGGGAGGTTATGGTGAGACACTGATCCTTGAGAGACACAGGAACGAGGTTATGAGGAGACATTGAATCTCCAGAGACTCAGGAGGGAGGTTATGGGGAGACATTGAATCTCCAGAGGCACAGGAACGAGTTATTGGGAGACATTGAATCTAGAGAGGCACAGGAACGAGGTTATGGGGAGACATTGAATCTCGACAGACACAGTAACGAGGTTATGGGGAGACATTGAATCTACAGAGGCACAGGAACGAGTTTATGGGGATTCATTGATTCTCCAGTGACACAGGAACGACATAATGGAAGACACTGAATCTCCAGATACCCAGGAACGAGGTTATGGGGAGACACTGATTCTCTAGAGACACAGGAACGAGGTGATGGGGAGACATTGAATCTCGAGAGACACAGGGACGAGATTATGGGGAAACATTGAATCTCAAGACACACAGGAACGAGGTTATGGGGAGAGATTAAATCTTCAGAGGCACAGGAACGGTGTTATGGGGAGACATTGAATCTCGAGAGACACAGTAACGAGGTTATGGGGAGACATTGAATCTCCAGAGGCACAGGAACGAGATTATGGGGAGTCATTGATTCTCCAGAGACACAGGAACGACATAATGGGGAGACACTGAATCTCCAGAGACACAGGAACGAGGTTATGGGGAGACTGTGATTCTCCAGAGACACAGGAACGAGGTTATGGGGAGACATTGAATCTCAAAACACAGAGGAACGAGGTAATGGGGATAGATTGAATCTCCAGAGACACAGGAACGAGGTTATGATGAGACATTGAATCTCCAGAGGCACAGGAACGAGTTATTGGGAGACATTGAATCTCCAGTGACACAGGAGGGAGATTATGGGGAGACATTGAATCTCGAGAGGCACAGGAACGAGGTGATGGGGAGACATTGAATCTCGAGAGACACAGGGATGAGATTATGGGGAAACATTGAATCTCAAGACACACAGGAACGAGGTTATGGGGAGAGATTAAATCTTCAGAGGCACAGGAACGGTGTTATGGGGAGACATTGAATCTCGAGAGACACAGTAACGAGGTTATGGGGAGAGATTGAATCTCCAGAGGCAAAGGAACGAGATTATGGGGAGTCATTGATTCTCCAGAGACACAGGAACGACATAATGGGGAGACACTGAATCTCCAGAGACACAGGAACGAGGTTATGGGGAGACAGTGATTCTCCAGAGACACAGGAACGAGATTATGGGGAGACACTGAATCTCCAGAGACACAGGAATGAGGTTATGGGGAGAGATTGAATGTCCAGAGACACAGGAACGAGGATATGGGGAGACATTGAATCCCCAGAGAAACTTGAACGAGTTTATGGGGAGACACTGAATCTCCAGAGACACAGGAGAGAGGTTATTGGGAGACGCTGCATTCCAAAGAGGCAGGAACGAGGTTATGGGGAGACATTGAATCTCCATAGAGACATGAATGACTTTATGGGGAGACATTCAATCTCGAGAGACACAGGAGGGAGTTTATGGGGAGACATTGAATCTCCAGAGGCACAGGAACGAGGTTATGGGGAGACATTGAATCTCCAGAGACATAGGAACGAGATTATGGGGAGACATTGAATCTCCAGAGACACAGTAACGAGGTTATGGGGAGACATTGAATCTCCAGAGGCACAGGAACGAGGTTATGGGGAGTCATTGATTCTCCAGAGACACAGGAACGACATAATGGGGAGACACTGAATCTCCAGAGACACAGGAACGAGGTTATGGGGAGACACTGATTCTCCAGAGACACAGGAAAGAGGTTATGGGGAGAAACTGAATCTCCAGAGACACAGTAATGAGGTTATGTTGAGAGATTGAATGTCCAGAGACACAGGAATGAGGATATGGGGAGACATTGAATCCCCAGAGAAACTTGAACGAGGTTATGGGGAGACACTGAATCTCCAGAGCCACAGGAGGGAGCTGATGGGGAGACATTGAATCTCTGGAGACACGAAAACGAGGTTATGGGGAGATACTGAATCTCCAGAGCCACAGGAGGGAGCTGATGGGGAGACATTGAATCTCTAGAGAAACGAAAACGAGGTTATGGGGAGACATTGAATCTCCAGAGACACAGTAACGAGGTTATGGGGAGACAATGAATCTCGAGAGACACAAGAGGGAGGTTATGGGGAGACATTGAAATTCGAGAGGCACAGGAACGAGGTTATGGGGAGACATTGAATCTCAAAACACAAAGGAACGAGGTAATGGGGATAGATTGAATCTCTAGAGACACAGGAACGAGGTTATGATGAGACATTGAATCTCCAGAGGCACAGGAACGAGTTATTGGGAGACTTTGAATCTCCAGTGACACAGGAGGGAGATTATGGGGAGACATTGAATCTCGAGAGGCACAGGAACGAGGTGATGGGGAGACATTGAATCTCGAGAGACACAGGGACGAGATTATGGGGAAACATTGAATCTCAAGACACACAGGAAAGAGGTTATGGGGAGAGATTAAATCTTCAGAGGCACAGGAACGGTGTTATGGGGAGACATTGAATCTCGAGAGACACAGTAACGAGGTTATGGGGAGACATTGAATCTCCAGAGGCACAGGAACGAGATTATGGGGAGTCATTGATTCTCCAGAGACACAGGAACGACATAATGGGGAGACACTGAATCTCCAGAGACACAAGAACGAGGTTATGGGGAGACAGGGATTCTCCAGAGACACAGGAACGAGGTTATGGGGAGACACTGAATCTCCAGAGACACAGGAATGAGGTTATGGGGAGAGATTGAATGTCCAGAGACACAGGAACGAGGATATGGGGAGACATTGAATCCCCAGAGAAACTTGAACGAGGTTATGGGGAGACACTGAATCTCCAGAGACACAGGAGAGAGGTTATTGGGAGACGCTGCATTCCAAAGAGGCAGGAACGAGGTTATGCGGAGACTTTGAATCTCCATAGAGACATGAATGAACTAATGGGGAGACATTCAATTTCGAGAGACACAGGAGGGAGTTGATGGGGAGACAATGAATCTTGAGAGACAGAGGAACGAGGTGATGGGGAGACATTAAATCTAAAGAGACACAGAAATTAGGTTATGGGGAGACAGTGAATCTCCAGAGCCACAGGAGGGAGCTGATGGGGAGACCTTGAATCTCTAGAGACAGGAAAACGAGGTTATGGGGAGACATTGAATCTCCAGAGACACAGCAACGAGGTTATGGGGAGATATTGAATCTGCGGAGACACAGGAACGACATAATGGGGAGACATTGAATCTCCAGAGACACAGGAACGAGGTTATGGGGAGACACTGATTCTCCAGAGACACAGGAACGAGGTTATGGGGAGACACTGAATCTCCAGAGACACAGGAATGAGGTTATGGGGAGAGATTGAATGTCCAGAGACACTGGAACGAGGATATGGGGGACATTGAATCCCCAGAGAAACTTGAACGAGGTTATGGGGAGACACTGAATCTCCAGAGCCACAGGAGGGAGCTGATGGGGAGACATTGAATCACTAGAGACACGAAAACAAGGTTATGGGGAGACATTGAATCTCCAGAGACACAGTAACGAGGTTATGGGGAGACATTGAATTTCCAGAGGCACAAGAACGAGGTTATGGGGAGTCATTGATTCTCCAGAGACACAGGAACGACATAAAGGGGAGACACTGAATCTCCAGAGACACAGGAACGAGGTTATGGGGAGACACTGATTCTCCAGAGACACAGGAACGAGGTTATGGGGAGACACTGAATCTCCAGAGACACAAGAATGAGGTTATGTTGAGAGATTGAATGTCCAGAGACTCAGGAATGAGGATATGGGGAGACATTGAATCCCCAGAGAAACTTGAACGAGGTTATGGGGAGACACTGAATCTGCAGAGCCACAGGAGGGAGCTGATGGGGAGACCTTGAATCTCTGGAGACACGAAAACGAGGTTATGGGGAGACATTGAATCTCCAGAGAGACAAGAACGAGGTTATTTGGAGGCAGTGAATCTCGAGAGACACAAAAGGGAGTTTATGCAGAGGCATTGAATCACCTAGACCAAGGAACGAGGTTATGGGGAGACATTGAATCTCCAGAGACACTGGAACGAGGTTATGGGGAGACATTTAATCTCCAGAGACACAGGAGGGAGGTTATGGTGAGACACTGATCCTTGAGAGACACAGGAACGAGTTTATGAGGAGACATTGAATCTCCAGAGACACAGGAGGGAGGTTATGGGGAGACATTGAATCTCCAGACAGACAGGAATGAGGTTATGGGGAGAAATTGAATCTACAGAAACACAGCAGGGAGCGTATGGGGAGACACTGAATCTCCAGAGACACAGGAACGAGGATATGGGGAGACACTGATTCTCCAGAGACACAGGAACGAGGTTATGGGGAGACACTGAATCTCCAGAGACACAGGAACGAGGATATGGGGAGATATTGAATCTGCAAAGACACAGGAACGAGGTTATGGGGAGACATTGAATCTCCAGAGACACAGGAGGGAGTTTATGGGGAGGCAATGAATCTTGAGAGACAGAGGAACGAGGTGATGGGGAGACAATAAATCTCCAGAGACACAGAAATTACGTTATGGGGAGACAGTGAATCTCCAGAGCCACAGGAGGGAGCTGATGGGGAGACCTTGAATCTTTAGAGATACGAAAACGAGGTTATGGGGAGATATTGAATCTCCAGAGACACAGGAACGAGGTTATGGGGAGATATTGAATCTGCAGAGACACAGGAACGAGGTTATGGGGAGACATTGAATCTCCAGAGACACAGGAATGAGGTTATGGGGAGAGATTCAATGTCCAGAGACACTGGAACGAGGATATGGGGAGACATTGAATCCCCAGAGAAACTTGAACGAGGTTATGCGGAGACGCTGAATCTCCAGAGCCACAGGAGGGAGAGGATGGGGAGACATTGAATCTCTGGAGACACGAACACGAGGTTATGGGGAGATACTGAATCTCCAGAGACACAGTAACGAGGTTATGGGGAGACATTGAATCTCCAGAGGCACAGGAACGAGGTTATGGGGAGTCATTGATTCTCCAGAGACACAGGAACGACATAAAGGGGAGACACTGAATCTCCAGAGACACAGGAACGAGGTTATGGGGAGACACTGATTCTCCAGAGACACAGGAACGAGGTTATGGGGAGACACTGAATCTCCAGAGACACAAGAATGAGGTTATGTTGAGAGATTGAATGTCCAGAGACTCAGGAATGAGGATATGGGGAGACATTGAATCCCCAGAGAAACTTGAACGAGGTTATGGGGAGACACTGAATCTCCAGAGCCACAGCAGGGAGCTGATGGGGAGACCTTGAATCTCTGGAGACACGAAAACGAGGTTATGGGGAGACATTGAATCTCCCGAGAGACAAGAACGAGGTTATGGGGAGACAGTGAATCTCGAGAGACACAGCAGGGAGTTTATGCAGAGGCATTGAATCTCCTAGACCAAGGAACGAGGTTATGGGGAGACATTGAATCTCCAGAGACACAGGAGGGAGGTTATGGTGAGACACTGATCCTTGAGAGACACAGGAACGAGGTTATGAGGAGACATTGAATCTCCAGAGAATCAGGAGGGAGGTTATGGGGAGACATTGAATCTCCAGAGGCACAGGAACGAGGTTATGGGGAGTCATTGATTCTCCAGAGACACAGGAACGACATAAAGGGGAGACACTGAATCTCCAGAGACACAGGAACGAGGTTATGGGGAGACACTGATTCTCCAGAGACACAGGAACGAGGTTATGGGGAGACACTGAATCTCCAGAGACACAAGAATGAGGTTATGTTGAGAGATTGAATGTCCAGAGACTCAGGAATGAGGATATGGGGAGACATTGAATCCCCAGAGAAACTTGAACGAGGTTATGGGGAGACACTGAATCTCCAGAGCCACAGCAGGGAGCTGATGGGGAGACCTTGAACCTCTGGAGACACGAAAACGAGGTTATGGGGAGACATTGAATCTCCAGAGAGACAAGAACGAGGTTATGGGGAGACAGTGAATCTCGAGAGAGACAGCAGGGAGTTTATGCAGAGGCATTGAATCTCCTAGACCAAGGAACGAGGTTATGGGGAGACATTGATTCTCCAGAGACACAGGAACAACATAAAGGGGAGACACTGAATCTCCAGAGACACAGGAACGAGGTTATGGGGAGACACTGATTCTCCAGAGACACAGGAACGAGGTTATGGGGAGACACTGAATCTCCAGAGACACAAGAATGAGGTTATGTTGAGAGATTGAATGTCCAGAGACTCAGGAATGAGGATATGGGGAGACATTGAATCCCCAGAGAAACTTGAACGAGGTTATGGGGAGACACTGAATCTCCAGAGCCACAGGAGGGAGCTGATGGGGAGACATTGAATCTCTGGAGACACGAAAACGAGGTTATGGGGAGACATTGAATCTCCAGAGAGACAAGAACGAGGTTATGGGTAGACAGTGAATCTCGAGAGACACAGCAGGGAGTTTATGCAGAGGCATTGAATCTCCTAGACCAAGGAACGAGGTTATGGGGAGACATTGAATCTCCAGAGACACAGGAACGAGGTTATGGGGAGACATTTAATCTCCAGAGACACAGGAGGGAGGTTATGCTGAGACACTGATCCTTGAGAGACACAGGAACGAGGTTATGAGGAGAAATTGAATCTCCAGAGACACAGGAGGGAGGTTATGGGGAGACATTGAATCTCCAGACAGACAGGAACGAGGTTATGGGGAGAAATTGAATCTACAGAAACACAGCAGGGAGCGTATGGGGAGACACTGAATCTCCAGAGACACAGGAACGAGGATATGGGGAGACACTGATTCTCCAGAGACACAGGAACGAGTTTATGGGGAGACACTGAATCTCCAGAGACACAGGAATGATGTTATGGGGACAGATTGAATGTCCAGAGACACAGGAACGAGGATATGCGGATATATTGAATCTGCAAAGACACAGGAACGAGGTTATGGGGAGACATTGAATCTCCAGAGACACAAAGGGAGGTTATGGGGAGACAATGAATCTTGAGAGACAGAGGAACAAGGTGATGGGGAGACAATAAATCTCCAGAGACACAGAAATTAGGTTATGGGGAGACAGTGAATCTCCAGAGCCACAGGAGGGAGCTGATGGGGAGACCTTGAATCTCTAGAGATACGAAAACGAGATTATGGGGAGACATTGAATCTCCAGAGACACAGGAACGAGGTTATGGGGAGATATTGAATCTGCAGAGACACAGGAACGAGGTTATGGGGAGACTTTGAATCTCCAGAGACACAGTAACGAGGTTATGGGGAGACATTGAATCTCCAGAGGCAAAGGAACGAGGTTATGGGGAGTCATTGATTCTCCAGATACACAGGAACGAGTTTATGGGGAGACACTGAATCTCCAGAGACACAGGAATGAGGTTGTGGGGAGAGATTCAATGTCCAGAGACACGGGAACGAGGATATGGGGAGACATTGAATCCCCAGAGAAACTTGAACGAGTTTATGGGGAGACACTGAATCTCCAGAGCCACAGGAGGGAGCTGATGGGGAGACATTGAATCTCTGGAGACACGAAAACGAGGTTATGGGGAGATACTGAATCTCCAGAGCCACAGGAGGGAGCTGATATGGAGCCATTGAATCTCTAGAGACACGAAAACGAGGTTATGGGGAGACATTGAATCTCCAGAGACACAGTAACGAGGTTATGGGGAGACATTGAATCTCCAGAGGCACAGGAACGAGGTTATGGGGAGTCATTGATTCTCCAGAGACACAGGAATGACATAAAGGGGAGACACTGAATCTCCAGAGACACAGGAACGAGGTTATGGGGAGACACTGATTCTCCAGAGACACAGGAACGAGGTTATGGGGAGACATTGAATCTCCAGAGACACAGTAACGAGGTTATGGGGAGACATTGAATCTCCAGAGGCACAGGAACGAGGTTATGGGGAGTCATTGATTCTCCAGATACACAGGAACGACATAATGGGGAGACATTGAATCTCGAGAGACACAGGTACGAGATTATGGGGAAACATTAAATCTGCAGAGACACAGGAACAAGGTTATGGGGAGACACTGATTCTCCAGAGACACAGGAACGAGGTTATGGGGAGACACTGAATCTCCAGAGACACAGGAATGAGGTTATGTTGAGAGATTGAATGTACAGAGACACTGGAACGAGGATATGGGGAGACATTGAATCCCCAGAGAAACTTGAACGAGGTTATGGGGAGACACTGAATCTCCAGAGCCACAGGAGGGAGCTGATGGGGAGACATTGAATCTCTAGAGACACGAAAACGAGGTTATGGGGAGACATTGAATCTCCAGAGACACAGTAACGAGGTTATGGGGAGACATTGAATCTCCAGAGGCACAGGAACGAGGTTATGGGGAGTCATTGATTCTCCAGAGACACAGGAACGACATAATGGAAGACACTGAATCTCCAGATACACAGGAACGAGGTTATGGGGAGACACTGATTCTCCAGAGACACAGGAACGAGGTTATGGGGAGACATTGAATCTCCAGAGACACAGTAACGAGGTTATGGGGAGACATTGAATCTCCAGAGGCACAGGAACGAGGTTATGGGGAGTCATTGATTCTCCAGATACACAGGAACGACATAATGGGGAGACATTGAATCTCGAGAGACACAGGTACGAGATTATGGGGAAACATTAAATCTGCAGAGACACAGGAACAAGGTTATGGGGAGACACTGATTCTCCAGAGACACAGGAACGAGGTTATGGGGAGACACTGAATCTCCAGAGACACAGGAATGAGGTTATGTTGAGAGATTGAATGTACAGAGACACTGGAACGAGGATATGGGGAGACATTGAATCCCCAGAGAAACTTGAACGAGGTTATGGGGAGACACTGAATCTCCAGAGCCACAGGAGGGAGCTGATGGGGAGACATTGAATCTCTAGAGACACGAAAACGAGGTTATGGGGAGACATTGAATCTCCAGAGACACAGTAACGAGGTTATGGGGAGACATTGAATCTCCAGAGGCACAGGAACGAGGTTATGGGGAGTCATTGATTCTCCAGAGACACAGGAACGACATAATGGAAGACACTGAATCTCCAGATACACAGGAACGAGGTTATGGGGAGACACTGATTCTCTAGAGACACAGGAACGAGGTGATGGGGAGACATTGAATCTCGAGAGACACAGGTACGAGATTATGGGGAAACATTGAATCTCAAGACACACAGGAACGAGGTTATGGGGAGAGATTAAATCTTCAGAGGCACAGGAACGGTGTTATGGGGAGACATTAAATCTCGAGAGACACAGTAACAAGGTTATGGGGAGACATTGAATCTCCAGAGGCACAGGAACGAGATTATGGGGAGTCATTGATTCTCCAGAGACACAGGAACGACATAATGGGGAGACACTGAATCTCCAGAGACACAGGAACGAGGATATGGGGAGACAGTGATTCTCCAGAGACACAGGAACGAGGTTATGGGGAGACACTGAATCTCCAGAGACACAGGAATGAGGTTATGGGGAGAGATTGAATGTCCAGAGACACAGGAACGAGGATATGGGGAGACATTGAATCCCCAGAGAAACTTGAACGAGGTTATGGGGAGACACTGAATCTCCAGAGACACAGGAGAGAGGTTATTGGGAGACGCTGCATTCCAAAGAGGCAGGAACGAGGTTATGGGGAGACTTTGAACCTCCATAGAGACATGAATGAACTAATGGGGAGACATTCAATCTCGAGAGACACAGGAGGGAGTTTATGGGGAGACAATGAATCTTGAGAGACAGAGGAACGAGGTGATGGGGAGACATTAAATCTCCAGAGACACAGAAATTAGGTTATGGGGAGACAGTGAATCTCCAGAGCCACAGGAGGGAGCTGATGGGGAGACCTTGAATCTCTAGAGACAGGAAAACGAGGTTATGGGGAGACATTGAATCTCCAGAGACACAGGAACGAGGTTATTGGGAGACATTAAATCTGCAGAGACACAGGAACGAGGTTATGGGGAGACATTGAATCTCCAGAGACACAGTAACGAGGTCATGGGGAGACATTGTATCTCCAGAGGCACAGTAACGAGGTTATGGGGAGTCATTGATTCTCCAGATACACAGGAACGACATAATGGGGAGACATTGAATCTCCAGAGACACAGGAACGAGGTTATGGGGAGACACTGATTCTCCAGAGACACAGGAACGAGGTTATGGGGAGACACTGAATCTCCAGAGACACAGGAATGAGGTTATGGGGAGAGATTGAATGTCCAGAGACACTGGAACGAGGATATGGGGAGACATTGAATCCCCAGAGAAACTTGAACGAGGTTATGGTGAGTCACTGAATCTCCAGAGCCACAGGAGGGAGCTGATGGGGAGACATTGAATCTCTAGAGACACAAAAACGAGGTTATGGGGAGACATTGAATCTCCAGAGACACAGTAACGAGGTTATGGGGAGACATTGAATCTCCAGAGGCACAGGAACGAGGTTATGGGGAGTCATTGATTCTCCAGAGACACAGGAACGACATAAAGGGGAGACACTGATTCTCCAGAGACACAGGAACGAGGTTATGGGGAGACACTGAATCTCCAGAGACACAAGAATGAGGTTATGGGGAGACATTGAATCTCCAGAGGCACAGGAACGAGGTTATGGGGAGTCATTGATTCTCCAGAGACACAGGAACGACATAAAGGGGAGACACTGAATCTCCGGAGACACAGGAACGAGGTTATGGGGAGACACTGATCCTCCAGAGACACAGGAACGAGGTTATGGGGAGACACTGAATCTCCAGAGACACAAGAATGAGGTTATGTTGAGAGATTGAATGTCCAGAGACTCAGGAATGAGGATATGGGGAGACATTGAATCCCCAGAGAAACTTGAACGAGGTTATGGGGAGACACTGAATCTCCAGAGCCACAGCAGGGAGCTGATGGGGAGACCTTGAATCTCTGGAGACACGAAAACGAGGTTATGGGGAGACATTGAATCTCCAGAGAGACAAGAACGAGGTTATGGGGAGACAGTGAATCTCGAGAGACACAGCAGGGAGTTTATGCAGAGGCATTGAATCTCCTAGACCAAGGAACGAGGTTATGGGGAGACATTGATTCTCCAGAGACACTGGAACGACATAAAGGGGAGACACTGAATCTCCAGAGACACAGGAACGAGGTTATGGGGAGACACTGATTCTCCAGAGACACAGGAACGAGGTTATGGGGAGACACTGAATCTCCAGAGACACAAGAATGAGGTTATGTTGAGAGATTGAATGTCCAGAGACTCAGGAATGAGGATATGGGGAGACATTGAATCCCCAGAGAAACTTGAATGAGGTTATGGGGAGACACTGAATCTCCAGAGCCACAGCAGGGAGCTGATGGGGAGACCTTGAATCTCTGGAGACACGAAAACGAGGTTATGGGGAGACATTGAATCTCCAGAGAGACAAGAACGAGGTTATGGGGAGATATTGAATCTGCAGAGACACAGGAACGAGGTTATGGGGAGACTTTGAATCTCCAGAGACACAGTAACGAGGTTATGGGGAGACATTGAATCTCCAGAGGCAAAGGAACGAGGTTATGGGCAGTCATTGATTCTCCAGATACACAGGAACGAGTTTATGGGGAGACACTGAATCTCCAGAGACACAGGAATGAGGTTATGGGGAGAGATTCAATGTCCAGAGACACGGGAACGAGGATATGGGGAGACATTGAATCCCCAGAGAAACTTGAACGAGTTTATGGGGAGACACTGAATCTCCAGAGCCACAGGAGGGAGCTGATGGGGAGACATTGAATCTCTGGAGACACGAAAACGAGGTTATGGGGAGATACTGAATCTCCAGAGCCACAGGAGGGAGCTGATATGGAGCCATTGAATCTCTAGAGACACGAAAACGAGGTTATGGGGAGACATTGAATCTCCAGAGACACAGTAACGAGGTTATGGGGAGACACTGAATCTCCAGAGGCACAGGAACGAGGTTATGGGGAGTCATTGATTCTCCAGAGACACAGGAATGACATAAAGGGGAGACACTGAATCTCCAGAGACACAGGAACGAGGTTATGGGGAGACATTGAATCTCCAGAGACACAGGAACGAGGTTATGGGGAGACATTGAATCTCCAGAGACACAGTAACGAGGTTATGGGGAGACATTGATTCTCCAGATACACAGGAACGACATAATGGGGAGACATTGAATCTCGAGAGACACAGGTACGAGATTATGGGGAAACATTAAATCTGCAGAGACACAGGAACAAGGTTATGGGGAGACACTGATTCTCCAGAGACACAGGAACGAGGTTATGGGGAGACACTGAATCTCCAGAGACACATGAATGAGGTTATGTTGAGAGATTGAATGTACAGAGACACTGGAACGAGGATATGGGGAGACATTGAATCCCCAGAGAAACTTGAACGAGGTTATGGGGAGACACTGTATCTCCAGAGCCACAGGAGGGAGCTGATGGGGAGACATTGAATCTCTAGAGACACGAAAACGAGGTTATGGGGAGACATTGAATCTCCAGAGACACAGTAACGAGGTTATGGGGAGACATTGAATCTCCAGAGGCACAGGAACGAGGTTATGGGGAGTCATTGATTCTCCAGAGACACAGGAACGACATAATGGAAGACACTGAATCTCCAGATACACAGGAACGAGGTTATGGGGAGACACTGATTCTCTAGAGACACAGGAACGAGGTGATGGGGAGACATTGAATCTCGAGAGAAACAGGTACGAGATTATGGGGAAACATTGAATCTCAAGACACACAGGAACGAGGTTATGGGGAGAGATTAAATCTTCAGAGGCACAGGAACGGTGTTATGGGGAGACATTAAATCTCGAGAGACACAGTAACAAGGTTATGGGGAGACATTGAATCTCCAGAGGCACAGGAACGAGATTATGGGGAGTCATTGATTCTCCAGAGACACAGGAACGACATAATGGGGAGACACTGAATCTCCAGAGACACAGGAACGAGGATATGGGGAGACAGTGATTCTCCAGAGACACAGGAACGAGGTTATGGGGAGACACTGAATCTCCAGAGACACAGGAACGAGGTTATGGGGAGACACTGATTCTCCAGAGACACAGGAACGAGGTTATGGGGAGACATTGAATCTCCAGAGACACAGTAACGAGGTTATGGGGAGACATTGAATCTCCAGAGGCACAGGAACGAGGTTATGGGGAGTCATTGATTCTCCAGATACACAGGAACGACATAATGGGGAGACATTGAATCTCGAGAGACACAGGTACGAGATTATGGGGAAACATTAAATCTGCAGAGACACAGGAACAAGGTTATGGGGAGACACTGATTCTCCAGAGACACAGGAACGAGGTTATGGGGAGACACTGAATCTCCAGAGACACAGGAATGAGGTTATGTTGAGAGATTGAATGTACAGAGACACTGGAACGAGGATATGGGGAGACATTGAATCCCCAGAGAAACTTGAACGAGGTTATGGGGAGACACTGAATCTCCAGAGCCACAGGAGGGAGCTGATGGGGAGACATTGAATCTCTAGAGACACGAAAACGAGGTTATGGGGAGACATTGAATCTCCAGAGACACAGTAACGAGGTTATGGGGAGACATTGAATCTCCAGAGGCACAGGAACGAGGTTATGGGGAGTCATTGATTCTCCAGAGACACAGGAACGACATAATGGAAGACACTGAATCTCCAGATACACAGGAACGAGGTTATGGGGAGACACTGATTCTCTAGAGACACAGGAACGAGGTGATGGGGAGACATTGAATCTCGAGAGACACAGGTACGAGATTATGGGGAAACATTGAATCTCAAGACACACAGGAACGAGGTTATGGGGAGAGATTAAATCTTCAGAGGCACAGGAACGGTGTTATGGGGAGACATTAAATCTCGAGAGACACAGTAACAAGGTTATGGGGAGACATTGAATCTCCAGAGGCACAGGAACGAGATTATGGGGAGTCATTGATTCTCCAGAGACACAGGAACGACATAATGGGGAGACACTGAATCTCCAGAGACACAGGAACGAGGATATGGGGAGACAGTGATTCTCCAGAGACACAGGAACGAGGTTATGGGGAGACACTGAATCTCCAGAGACACAGGAATGAGGTTATGGGGAGAGATTGAATGTCCAGAGACACAGGAACGAGGATATGGGGAGACATTGAATCCCCAGAGAAACTTGAACGAGGTTATGGGGAGACACTGAATCTCCAGAGACACAGGAGAGAGGTTATTGGGAGACGCTGCATTCCAAAGAGGCAGGAACGAGGTTATGGGGAGACTTTGAACCTCCATAGAGACATGAATGAACTAATGGGGAGACATTCAATCTCGAGAGACACAGGAGGGAGTTTATGGGGAGACAATGAATCTTGAGAGACAGAGGAACGAGGTGATGGGGAGACATTAAATCTCCAGAGACACAGAAATTAGGTTATGGAGAGACAGTGAATCTCCAGAGCCACAGGAGGGAGCTGATGGGGAGACCTTGAATCTCTAGAGACAGGAAAACGAGGTTATGGGGAGACATTGAATCTCCAGAGACACAGGAACGAGGTTATTGGGAGACATTAAATCTGCAGAGACACAGGAACGAGGTTATGGGGAGACATTGAATCTCCAGAGACACAGTAACGAGGTCATGGGGAGACATTGTATCTCCAGAGGCACAGTAACGAGGTTATGGGGAGTCATTGATTCTCCAGATACACAGGAACGACATAATGGGGAGACATTGAATCTCCAGAGACACAGGAACGAGGTTATGGGGAGACACTGATTCTCCAGAGACACAGGAACGAGGTTATGGGGAGACACTGAATCTCCAGAGACACAGGAATGAGGTTATGGGGAGAGATTGAATGTCCAGAGACACTGGAACGAGGATATGGGGAGACATTGAATCCCCAGAGAAACTTGAACGAGGTTATGGTGAGTCACTGAATCTCCAGAGCCACAGGAGGGAGCTGATGGGGAGACATTGAATCTCTAGAGACACAAAAACGAGGTTATGGGGAGACATTGAATCTCCAGAGACACAGTAACGAGGTTATGGGGAGACATTGAATCTCCAGAGGCACAGGAACGAGGTTATGGGGAGTCATTGATTCTCCAGAGACACAGGAACGACATAAAGGGGAGACACTGATTCTCCAGAGACACAGGAACGAGGTTATGGGGAGACACTGAATCTCCAGAGACACAAGAATGAGGTTATGGGGAGACATTGAATCTCCAGAGGCACAGGAACGAGGTTATGGGGAGTCATTGATTCTCCAGAGACACAGGAACGACATAAAGGGGAGACACTGAATCTCCGGAGACACAGGAACGTGTTATGGGGAGACACTGATCCTCCAGAGACACAGGAACGAGGTTATGGGGAGACACTGAATCTCCAGAGACACAAGAATGAGGTTATGTTGAGAGATTGAATGTCCAGAGACTCAGGAATGAGGATATGGGGAGACATTGAATCCCCAGAGAAACTTGAACGAGGTTATGGGGAGACACTGAATCTCCAGAGCCACAGCAGGGAGCTGATGGGGAGACCTTGAATCTCTGGAGACACGAAAACGAGGTTATGGGGAGACATTGAATCTCCAGAGAGACAAGAACGAGGTTATGGGGAGACAGTGAATCTCGAGAGACACAGCAGGGAGTTTATGCAGAGGCATTGAATCTCCTAGACCAAGGAACGAGGTTATGGGGAGACATTGATTCTCCAGAGACACTGGAACGACATAAAGGGGAGACACTGAATCTCCAGAGACACAGGAACGAGGTTATGGGGAGACACTGATTCTCCAGAGACACAGGAACGAGGTTATGGGGAGACACTGAATCTCCAGAGACACAAGAATGAGGTTATGTTGAGAGATTGAATGTCCAGAGACTCAGGAATGAGGATATGGGGAGACATTGAATCCCCAGAGAAACTTGAACGAGGTTATGGGGAGACACTGAATCTCCAGAGCCACAGCAGGGAGCTGATGGGGAGACCTTGAATCTCTGGAGACACGAAAACGAGGTTATGGGGAGACATTGAATCTCCAGAGAGACAAGAACGAGGTTATGGGGATACAGTGAATCTCGAGAGACACAGCAGGGAGTTTATGCAGAGGCATTGAATCTCCTAGACCAAGGAACGAGGTTATGGGGAGACATTGATTCTCCAGAGACACAGGAACGACATAAAGGGGTGACACTGAATCTCCAGAGACACAGGAACGAGGTTATGGGGAGACACTGATTCTCCAGAGACACAGGAACGAGGTTATGGGGAGACACTGAATCTCCAGAGACACAAGAATGAGGTTATGTTGAGAGATTGAATGTCCAGAGACTCAGGAATGAGGATATGGGGAGACATTGAATCCCCAGAGAAACTTGAACGAGGTTATGGGGAGACACTGAATCTCCAGAGACACAGGAGGGAGCTGATGGGGAGACATTGAATCTCTGGAGACACGAAAACGAGGTTATGGGGAGACATTGAATCTCCAGAGAGACAAGAACGAGGTTATGGGGAGACAGTGAATCTCGAGAGACACAGCAGGGAGTTTATGCAGTGGCATTGAATCTCCTAGACCAAGGAACGAGGTTATGGGGAGACATTGAATCTCCAGAGACACTGGAACGAGGTTATGGGGAGACATTTAATCTCCAGAGACACAGGAGGGAGGATATGGGGAGACACTGATTCTCCAGAGACACAGGAACGAGGTTATGGGGAGACACTGAATCTCCAGAGACACAGGAATGAGGTTATGGGGACAGATTGAATCACCAGAAACACAGGAACGAGGATATGCGGAGATATTGAATCTGCAAAGACACAGGAACGAGGTTATGGGGAGACATTGAATCTCCAGAGACACAGGAGGGAGTTTATGGGGAGACAATGAATCTTGAGAGACAGAGGAACGAGGTGATGGGGAGACAATAAATCTCCAGAGACACTGAAATTAGGTTATGGGGAGACAGTGAATCTCCAGAGCCACAGCAGGGAGCTGATGGGGAGACCTTGAATCTCTAGAGACAGGAAAACGAGGTTATGGGGAGACATTGAATCTCCAGAGACACAGGAACGAGGTTATTGGGAGACATTAAATCTGCAGAGACACAGGAACGAGGTTATGGGGAGACATTGAATCTCCAGAGACACAGTAACGAGGTCATGGGGAGACATTGTATCTCCAGAGGCACAGTAACGAGGTTATGGGGAGTCATTGATTCTCCAGATACACAGGAACGACATAATGGGGAGACATTGAATCTCCAGAGACACAGGAACGAGGTTATGGGGAGACACTGATTCTCCAGAGACACAGGAACGAGGTTATGGGGAGACACTGAATCTCCAGAGACACAGGAATGAAGTTATGGGGAGAGATTGAATGTCCAGATACACTGGAACGAGGATATGGGGAGACATTGAATCCCCAGAGAAACTTGAACGAGGTTATGGTGAGTCACTGAATCTCCAGAGCCACAGGAGGGAGCTGATGGGGAGACATTGAATCTCTAGAGACACAAAAACGAGGTTATGGGGAGACATTGAATCTCCAGAGACACAGTAACGAGGTTATGGGGAGACATTGAATCTCCAGAGGCACAGGAACGAGGTTATGGGGAGTCATTGATTCTCCAGAGACACAGGAACGACATAAAGGGGAGACACTGATTCTCCAGAGACACAGGAACGAGGTTATGGGGAGACACTGAATCTCCAGAGACACAAGAATGAGGTTATGGGGAGACATTGAATCTCCAGAGGCACAGGAACGAGGTTATGGGGAGTCATTGATTCTCCAGAGACACAGGAACGACATAAAGGGGAGACACTGAATCTCCGGAGACACAGGAACGAGGTTATGGGGAGACACTGATCCTCCAGAGACACAGGAACGAGGTTATGGGGAGACACTGAATCTCCAGAGACACAAGAATGAGGTTATGTTGAGAGATTGAATGTCCAGAGACTCAGGAATGAGGATATGGGGAGACATTGAATCCCCAGAGAAACTTGAACGAGGTTATGGGGAGACACTGAATCTCCAGAGCCACAGCAGGGAGCTGATGGGGAGACCTTGAATCTCTGGAGACACGAAAACGAGGTTATGGGGAGACATTGAATCTCCAGAGAGACAAGAACGAGGTTATGGGGAGACAGTGAATCTCGAGAGACACAGCAGGGAGTTTATGCAGAGGCATTGAATCTCCTAGACCAAGGAACGAGGTTATGGGGAGACATTGATTCTCCAGAGACACTGGAACGACATAAAGGGGAGACACTGAATCTCCAGAGACACAGGAACGAGGTTATGGGGAGACACTGATTCTCCAGAGACACAGGAACGAGGTTATGGGGAGACACTGAATCTCCAGAGACACAAGAATGAGGTTATGTTGAGAGATTGAATGTCCAGAGACTCAGGAATGAGGATATGGGGAGACATTGAATCCCCAGAGAAACTTGAACGAGGTTATGGGGAGACACTGAATCTCCAGAGCCACAGCAGGGAGCTGATGGGGAGACCTTGAATCTCCGGAGACACGAAAACGAGGTTATGGGGAGACATTGAATCTCCAGAGAGACAAGAACGAGGTTATGGGGAGACAGTGAATCTCGAGAGACACAGCAGGGAGTTTATGCAGAGGCATTGAATCTCCTAGACCAAGGAACGAGGTTATGGGGAGACATTGATTCTCCAGAGACACAGGAACGACATAAAGGGGTGACACTGAATCTCCAGAGACACAGGAACGAGGTTATGGGGAGACACTGAATCTCCAGAGACACAGGAATGAGGTTATGTTGAGAGATTGAATGTACAGAGACACTGGAACGAGGATATGGGGAGACATTGAATCCCCAGAGAAACTTGAACGAGGTTATGGGGAGACACTGAATCTCCAGAGCCACAGGAGGGAGCTGATGGGGAGACATTGAATCTCTAGAGACACGAAAACGAGGTTATGGGGAGACATTGAATCTCCAGAGACACAGTAACGAGGTTATGGGGAGACATTGAATCTCCAGAGGCACAGGAACGAGGTTATGGGGAGTCATTGATTCTCCAGAGACACAGGAACGACATAATGGAAGACACTGAATCTCCAGATACACAGGAACGAGGTTATGGGGAGACACTGATTCTCTAGAGACACAGGAACGAGGTGATGGGGAGACATTGAATCTCGAGAGACACAGGTACGAGATTATGGGGAAACATTGAATCTCAAGACACACAGGAACGAGGTTATGGGGAGAGATTAAATCTTCAGAGGCACAGGAACGGTGTTATGGGGAGACATTAAATCTCGAGAGACACAGTAACAAGGTTATGGGGAGACATTGAATCTCCAGAGGCACAGGAACGAGATTATGGGGAGTCATTGATTCTCCAGAGACACAGGAACGACATAATGGGGAGACACTGAATCTCCAGAGACACAGGAACGAGGATATGGGGAGACAGTGATTCTCCAGAGACACAGGAACGAGGTTATGGGGAGACACTGAATCTCCAGAGACACAGGAATGAGGTTATGGGGAGAGATTGAATGTCCAGAGACACAGGAACGAGGATATGGGGAGACATTGAATCCCCAGAGAAACTTGAACGAGGTTATGGGGAGACACTGAATCTCCAGAGACACAGGAGAGAGGTTATTGGGAGACGCTGCATTCCAAAGAGGCAGGAACGAGGTTATGGGGAGACTTTGAACCTCCATAGAGACATGAATGAACTAATGGGGAGACATTCAATCTCGAGAGACACAGGAGGGAGTTTATGGGGAGACAATGAATCTTGAGAGACAGAGGAACGAGGTGATGGGGAGACATTAAATCTCCAGAGACACAGAAATTAGGTTATGGAGAGACAGTGAATCTCCAGAGCCACAGGAGGGAGCTGATGGGGAGACCTTGAATCTCTAGAGACAGGAAAACGAGGTTATGGGGAGACATTGAATCTCCAGAGACACAGGAACGAGGTTATTGGGAGACATTAAATCTGCAGAGACACAGGAACGAGGTTATGGGGAGACATTGAATCTCCAGAGACACAGTAACGAGGTCATGGGGAGACATTGTATCTCCAGAGGCACAGTAACGAGGTTATGGGGAGTCATTGATTCTCCAGATACACAGGAACGACATAATGGGGAGACATTGAATCTCCAGAGACACAGGAACGAGGTTATGGGGAGACACTGATTCTCCAGAGACACAGGAACGAGGTTATGGGGAGACACTGAATCTCCAGAGACACAGGAATGAGGTTATGGGGAGAGATTGAATGTCCAGAGACACTGGAACGAGGATATGGGGAGACATTGAATCCCCAGAGAAACTTGAACGAGGTTATGGTGAGTCACTGAATCTCCAGAGCCACAGGAGGGAGCTGATGGGGAGACATTGAATCTCTAGAGACACAAAAACGAGGTTATGGGGAGACATTGAATCTCCAGAGACACAGTAACGAGGTTATGGGGAGACATTGAATCTCCAGAGGCACAGGAACGAGGTTATGGGGAGTCATTGATTCTCCAGAGACACAGGAACGACATAAAGGGGAGACACTGATTCTCCAGAGACACAGGAACGAGGTTATGGGGAGACACTGAATCTCCAGAGACACAAGAATGAGGTTATGGGGAGACATTGAATCTCCAGAGGCACAGGAACGAGGTTATGGGGAGTCATTGATTCTCCAGAGACACAGGAACGACATAAAGGGGAGACACTGAATCTCCGGAGACACAGGAACGTGTTATGGGGAGACACTGATCCTCCAGAGACACAGGAACGAGGTTATGGGGAGACACTGAATCTCCAGAGACACAAGAATGAGGTTATGTTGAGAGATTGAATGTCCAGAGACTCAGGAATGAGGATATGGGGAGACATTGAATCCCCAGAGAAACTTGAACGAGGTTATGGGGAGACACTGAATCTCCAGAGCCACAGCAGGGAGCTGATGGGGAGACCTTGAATCTCTGGAGACACGAAAACGAGGTTATGGGGAGACATTGAATCTCCAGAGAGACAAGAACGAGGTTATGGGGAGACAGTGAATCTCGAGAGACACAGCAGGGAGTTTATGCAGAGGCATTGAATCTCCTAGACCAAGGAACGAGGTTATGGGGAGACATTGATTCTCCAGAGACACTGGAACGACATAAAGGGGAGACACTGAATCTCCAGAGACACAGGAACGAGGTTATGGGGAGACACTGATTCTCCAGAGACACAGGAACGAGGTTATGGGGAGACACTGAATCTCCAGAGACACAAGAATGAGGTTATGTTGAGAGATTGAATGTCCAGAGACTCAGGAATGAGGATATGGGGAGACATTGAATCCCCAGAGAAACTTGAACGAGGTTATGGGGAGACACTGAATCTCCAGAGCCACAGCAGGGAGCTGATGGGGAGACCTTGAATCTCTGGAGACACGAAAACGAGGTTATGGGGAGACATTGAATCTCCAGAGAGACAAGAACGAGGTTATGGGGAGACAGTGAATCTCGAGAGACACAGCAGGGAGTTTATGCAGAGGCATTGAATCTCCTAGACCAAGGAACGAGGTTATGGGGAGACATTGATTCTCCAGAGACACAGGAACGACATAAAGGGGTGACACTGAATCTCCAGAGACACAGGAACGAGGTTATGGGGAGACACTGATTCTCCAGAGACACAGGAACGAGGTTATGGGGAGACACTGAATCTCCAGAGACACAAGAATGAGGTTATGTTGAGAGATTGAATGTCCAGAGACTCAGGAATGAGGATATGGGGAGACATTGAATCCCCAGAGAAACTTGAACGAGGTTATGGGGAGACACTGAATCTCCAGAGACACAGGAGGGAGCTGATGGGGAGACATTGAATCTCTGGAGACACGAAAACGAGGTTATGGGGAGACATTGAATCTCCAGAGAGACAAGAACGAGGTTATGGGGAGACAGTGAATCTCGAGAGACACAGCAGGGAGTTTATGCAGTGGCATTGAATCTCCTAGACCAAGGAACGAGGTTATGGGGAGACATTGAATCTCCAGAGACACTGGAACGAGGTTATGGGGAGACATTTAATCTCCAGAGACACAGGAGGGAGGATATGGGGAGACACTGATTCTCCAGAGACACAGGAACGAGGTTATGGGGAGACACTGAATCTCCAGAGACACAGGAATGAGGTTATGGGGACAGATTGAATCACCAGAAACACAGGAACGAGGATATGCGGAGATATTGAATCTGCAAAGACACAGGAACGAGGTTATGGGGAGACATTGAATCTCCAGAGACACAGGAGGGAGTTTATGGGGAGACAATGAATCTTGAGAGACAGAGGAACGAGGTGATGGGGAGACAATAAATCTCCAGAGACACTGAAATTAGGTTATGGGGAGACAGTGAATCTCCAGAGCCACAGCAGGGAGCTGATGGGGAGACCTTGAATCTCTAGAGACAGGAAAACGAGGTTATGGGGAGACATTGAATCTCCAGAGACACAGGAACGAGGTTATTGGGAGACATTAAATCTGCAGAGACACAGGAACGAGGTTATGGGGAGACATTGAATCTCCAGAGACACAGTAACGAGGTCATGGGGAGACATTGTATCTCCAGAGGCACAGTAACGAGGTTATGGGGAGTCATTGATTCTCCAGATACACAGGAACGACATAATGGGGAGACATTGAATCTCCAGAGACACAGGAACGAGGTTATGGGGAGACACTGATTCTCCAGAGACACAGGAACGAGGTTATGGGGAGACACTGAATCTCCAGAGACACAGGAATGAAGTTATGGGGAGAGATTGAATGTCCAGATACACTGGAACGAGGATATGGGGAGACATTGAATCCCCAGAGAAACTTGAACGAGGTTATGGTGAGTCACTGAATCTCCAGAGCCACAGGAGGGAGCTGATGGGGAGACATTGAATCTCTAGAGACACAAAAACGAGGTTATGGGGAGACATTGAATCTCCAGAGACACAGTAACGAGGTTATGGGGAGACATTGAATCTCCAGAGGCACAGGAACGAGGTTATGGGGAGTCATTGATTCTCCAGAGACACAGGAACGACATAAAGGGGAGACACTGATTCTCCAGAGACACAGGAACGAGGTTATGGGGAGACACTGAATCTCCAGAGACACAAGAATGAGGTTATGGGGAGACATTGAATCTCCAGAGGCACAGGAACGAGGTTATGGGGAGTCATTGATTCTCCAGAGACACAGGAACGACATAAAGGGGAGACACTGAATCTCCGGAGACACAGGAACGAGGTTATGGGGAGACACTGATCCTCCAGAGACACAGGAACGAGGTTATGGGGAGACACTGAATCTCCAGAGACACAAGAATGAGGTTATGTTGAGAGATTGAATGTCCAGAGACTCAGGAATGAGGATATGGGGAGACATTGAATCCCCAGAGAAACTTGAACGAGGTTATGGGGAGACACTGAATCTCCAGAGCCACAGCAGGGAGCTGATGGGGAGACCTTGAATCTCCGGAGACACGAAAACGAGGTTATGGGGAGACATTGAATCTCCAGAGAGACAAGAACGAGGTTATGGGGAGACAGTGAATCTCGAGAGACACAGCAGGGAGTTTATGCAGAGGCATTGAATCTCCTAGACCAAGGAACGAGGTTATGGGGAGACATTGATTCTCCAGAGACACAGGAACGACATAAAGGGGTGACACTGAATCTCCAGAGACACAGGAACGAGGTTATGGGGAGACACTGAATCTCCAGAGACACAGGAATGAGGTTATGTTGAGAGATTGAATGTACAGAGACACTGGAACGAGGATATGGGGAGACATTGAATCCCCAGAGAAACTTGAACGAGGTTATGGGGAGACACTGAATCTCCAGAGCCACAGGAGGGAGCTGATGGGGAGACATTGAATCTCTAGAGACACGAAAACGAGGTTATGGGGAGACATTGAATCTCCAGAGACACAGTAACGAGGTTATGGGGAGACATTGAATCTCCAGAGGCACAGGAACGAGGTTATGGGGAGTCATTGATTCTCCAGAGACACAGGAACGACATAATGGAAGACACTGAATCTCCAGATACACAGGAACGAGGTTATGGGGAGACACTGATTCTCTAGAGACACAGGAACGAGGTGATGGGGAGACATTGAATCTCGAGAGACACAGGTACGAGATTATGGGGAAACATTGAATCTCAAGACACACAGGAACGAGGTTATGGGGAGAGATTAAATCTTCAGAGGCACAGGAACGGTGTTATGGGGAGACATTAAATCTCGAGAGACACAGTAACAAGGTTATGGGGAGACATTGAATCTCCAGAGGCACAGGAACGAGATTATGGGGAGTCATTGATTCTCCAGAGACACAGGAACGACATAATGGGGAGACACTGAATCTCCAGAGACACAGGAACGAGGATATGGGGAGACAGTGATTCTCCAGAGACACAGGAACGAGGTTATGGGGAGACACTGAATCTCCAGAGACACAGGAATGAGGTTATGGGGAGAGATTGAATGTCCAGAGACACAGGAACGAGGATATGGGGAGACATTGAATCCCCAGAGAAACTTGAACGAGGTTATGGGGAGACACTGAATCTCCAGAGACACAGGAGAGAGGTTATTGGGAGACGCTGCATTCCAAAGAGGCAGGAACGAGGTTATGGGGAGACTTTGAACCTCCATAGAGACATGAATGAACTAATGGGGAGACATTCAATCTCGAGAGACACAGGAGGGAGTTTATGGGGAGACAATGAATCTTGAGAGACAGAGGAACGAGGTGATGGGGAGACATTAAATCTCCAGAGACACAGAAATTAGGTTATGGAGAGACAGTGAATCTCCAGAGCCACAGGAGGGAGCTGATGGGGAGACCTTGAATCTCTAGAGACAGGAAAACGAGGTTATGGGGAGACATTGAATCTCCAGAGACACAGGAACGAGGTTATTGGGAGACATTAAATCTGCAGAGACACAGGAACGAGGTTATGGGGAGACATTGAATCTCCAGAGACACAGTAACGAGGTCATGGGGAGACATTGTATCTCCAGAGGCACAGTAACGAGGTTATGGGGAGTCATTGATTCTCCAGATACACAGGAACGACATAATGGGGAGACATTGAATCTCCAGAGACACAGGAACGAGGTTATGGGGAGACACTGATTCTCCAGAGACACAGGAACGAGGTTATGGGGAGACACTGAATCTCCAGAGACACAGGAATGAGGTTATGGGGAGAGATTGAATGTCCAGAGACACTGGAACGAGGATATGGGGAGACATTGAATCCCCAGAGAAACTTGAACGAGGTTATGGTGAGTCACTGAATCTCCAGAGCCACAGGAGGGAGCTGATGGGGAGACATTGAATCTCTAGAGACACAAAAACGAGGTTATGGGGAGACATTGAATCTCCAGAGACACAGTAACGAGGTTATGGGGAGACATTGAATCTCCAGAGGCACAGGAACGAGGTTATGGGGAGTCATTGATTCTCCAGAGACACAGGAACGACATAAAGGGGAGACACTGATTCTCCAGAGACACAGGAACGAGGTTATGGGGAGACACTGAATCTCCAGAGACACAAGAATGAGGTTATGGGGAGACATTGAATCTCCAGAGGCACAGGAACGAGGTTATGGGGAGTCATTGATTCTCCAGAGACACAGGAACGACATAAAGGGGAGACACTGAATCTCCGGAGACACAGGAACGTGTTATGGGGAGACACTGATCCTCCAGAGACACAGGAACGAGGTTATGGGGAGACACTGAATCTCCAGAGACACAAGAATGAGGTTATGTTGAGAGATTGAATGTCCAGAGACTCAGGAATGAGGATATGGGGAGACATTGAATCCCCAGAGAAACTTGAACGAGGTTATGGGGAGACACTGAATCTCCAGAGCCACAGCAGGGAGCTGATGGGGAGACCTTGAATCTCTGGAGACACGAAAACGAGGTTATGGGGAGACATTGAATCTCCAGAGAGACAAGAACGAGGTTATGGGGAGACAGTGAATCTCGAGAGACACAGCAGGGAGTTTATGCAGAGGCATTGAATCTCCTAGACCAAGGAACGAGGTTATGGGGAGACATTGATTCTCCAGAGACACTGGAACGACATAAAGGGGAGACACTGAATCTCCAGAGACACAGGAACGAGGTTATGGGGAGACACTGATTCTCCAGAGACACAGGAACGAGGTTATGGGGAGACACTGAATCTCCAGAGACACAAGAATGAGGTTATGTTGAGAGATTGAATGTCCAGAGACTCAGGAATGAGGATATGGGGAGACATTGAATCCCCAGAGAAACTTGAACGAGGTTATGGGGAGACACTGAATCTCCAGAGCCACAGCAGGGAGCTGATGGGGAGACCTTGAATCTCTGGAGACACGAAAACGAGGTTATGGGGAGACATTGAATCTCCAGAGAGACAAGAACGAGGTTATGGGGAGACAGTGAATCTCGAGAGACACAGCAGGGAGTTTATGCAGAGGCATTGAATCTCCTAGACCAAGGAACGAGGTTATGGGGAGACATTGATTCTCCAGAGACACAGGAACGACATAAAGGGGTGACACTGAATCTCCAGAGACACAGGAACGAGGTTATGGGGAGACACTGATTCTCCAGAGACACAGGAACGAGGTTATGGGGAGACACTGAATCTCCAGAGACACAAGAATGAGGTTATGTTGAGAGATTGAATGTCCAGAGACTCAGGAATGAGGATATGGGGAGACATTGAATCCCCAGAGAAACTTGAACGAGGTTATGGGGAGACACTGAATCTCCAGAGACACAGGAGGGAGCTGATGGGGAGACATTGAATCTCTGGAGACACGAAAACGAGGTTATGGGGAGACATTGAATCTCCAGAGAGACAAGAACGAGGTTATGGGGAGACAGTGAATCTCGAGAGACACAGCAGGGAGTTTATGCAGTGGCATTGAATCTCCTAGACCAAGGAACGAGGTTATGGGGAGACATTGAATCTCCAGAGACACTGGAACGAGGTTATGGGGAGACATTTAATCTCCAGAGACACAGGAGGGAGGATATGGGGAGACACTGATTCTCCAGAGACACAGGAACGAGGTTATGGGGAGACACTGAATCTCCAGAGACACAGGAATGAGGTTATGGGGACAGATTGAATCACCAGAAACACAGGAACGAGGATATGCGGAGATATTGAATCTGCAAAGACACAGGAACGAGGTTATGGGGAGACATTGAATCTCCAGAGACACAGGAGGGAGTTTATGGGGAGACAATGAATCTTGAGAGACAGAGGAACGAGGTGATGGGGAGACAATAAATCTCCAGAGACACTGAAATTAGGTTATGGGGAGACAGTGAATCTCCAGAGCCACAGCAGGGAGCTGATGGGGAGACCTTGAATCTCTAGAGACAGGAAAACGAGGTTATGGGGAGACATTGAATCTCCAGAGACACAGGAACGAGGTTATTGGGAGACATTAAATCTGCAGAGACACAGGAACGAGGTTATGGGGAGACATTGAATCTCCAGAGACACAGTAACGAGGTCATGGGGAGACATTGTATCTCCAGAGGCACAGTAACGAGGTTATGGGGAGTCATTGATTCTCCAGATACACAGGAACGACATAATGGGGAGACATTGAATCTCCAGAGACACAGGAACGAGGTTATGGGGAGACACTGATTCTCCAGAGACACAGGAACGAGGTTATGGGGAGACACTGAATCTCCAGAGACACAGGAATGAAGTTATGGGGAGAGATTGAATGTCCAGATACACTGGAACGAGGATATGGGGAGACATTGAATCCCCAGAGAAACTTGAACGAGGTTATGGTGAGTCACTGAATCTCCAGAGCCACAGGAGGGAGCTGATGGGGAGACATTGAATCTCTAGAGACACAAAAACGAGGTTATGGGGAGACATTGAATCTCCAGAGACACAGTAACGAGGTTATGGGGAGACATTGAATCTCCAGAGGCACAGGAACGAGGTTATGGGGAGTCATTGATTCTCCAGAGACACAGGAACGACATAAAGGGGAGACACTGATTCTCCAGAGACACAGGAACGAGGTTATGGGGAGACACTGAATCTCCAGAGACACAAGAATGAGGTTATGGGGAGACATTGAATCTCCAGAGGCACAGGAACGAGGTTATGGGGAGTCATTGATTCTCCAGAGACACAGGAACGACATAAAGGGGAGACACTGAATCTCCGGAGACACAGGAACGAGGTTATGGGGAGACACTGATCCTCCAGAGACACAGGAACGAGGTTATGGGGAGACACTGAATCTCCAGAGACACAAGAATGAGGTTATGTTGAGAGATTGAATGTCCAGAGACTCAGGAATGAGGATATGGGGAGACATTGAATCCCCAGAGAAACTTGAACGAGGTTATGGGGAGACACTGAATCTCCAGAGCCACAGCAGGGAGCTGATGGGGAGACCTTGAATCTCTGGAGACACGAAAACGAGGTTATGGGGAGACATTGAATCTCCAGAGAGACAAGAACGAGGTTATGGGGAGACAGTGAATCTCGAGAGACACAGCAGGGAGTTTATGCAGAGGCATTGAATCTCCTAGACCAAGGAACGAGGTTATGGGGAGACATTGATTCTCCAGAGACACTGGAACGACATAAAGGGGAGACACTGAATCTCCAGAGACACAGGAACGAGGTTATGGGGAGACACTGATTCTCCAGAGACACAGGAACGAGGTTATGGGGAGACACTGAATCTCCAGAGACACAAGAATGAGGTTATGTTGAGAGATTGAATGTCCAGAGACTCAGGAATGAGGATATGGGGAGACATTGAATCCCCAGAGAAACTTGAACGAGGTTATGGGGAGACACTGAATCTCCAGAGCCACAGCAGGGAGCTGATGGGGAGACCTTGAATCTCCGGAGACACGAAAACGAGGTTATGGGGAGACATTGAATCTCCAGAGAGACAAGAACGAGGTTATGGGGAGACAGTGAATCTCGAGAGACACAGCAGGGAGTTTATGCAGAGGCATTGAATCTCCTAGACCAAGGAACGAGGTTATGGGGAGACATTGATTCTCCAGAGACACAGGAACGACATAAAGGGGTGACACTGAATCTCCAGAGACACAGGAACGAGGTTATGGGGAGACACTGATTCTCCAGAGACACAGGAACGAGGTTATGGGGAGACACTGAATCTCCAGAGACACAAGAATGAGGTTATGTTGAGAGATTGAATGTCCAGAGACTCAGGAATGAGGATATGGGGAGACATTGAATCCCCAGAGAAACTTGAACGAGGTTATGGGGAGACACTGAATCTCCAGAGACACAGGAGGGAGCTGATGGGGAGACATTGAATCTCTGGAGACACGAAAACGAGGTTATGGGGAGACATTGAATCTCCAGAGAGACAAGAACGAGGTTATGGGGAGACAGTGAATCTCGAGAGACACAGCAGGGAGTTTATGCAGTGGCATTGAATCTCCTAGACCAAGGAACGAGGTTATGGGGAGACATTGAATCTCCAGAGACACTGGAACGAGGTTATGGGGAGACATTTAATCTCCAGAGACACAGGAGCGAGGTTATGGTGAGACACTGATCCTTGAGAGACACAGGAACGAGGTTATGAGGAGACATTGAATCTCCAGAGACACAGGAGGGAGGTTATGGGGAGACATTGAATCTCCAGACAGACAGGAACGAGGTTATGGGGAGAAATTGAATCTACAGAAACGCAGCAGGGAGCGTATGGGGAGACACTGAATATCCAGAGACACAGGAACGAGGATATGGGGAGACACTGATTCTCCAGAGACACAGGAACGAGGTTATGGGGAGACACTGAATCTCCAGAGACACAGGAATGAGGTTATGGGGACAGATTGAATCACCAGAAACACAGGAACGAGGATATGCGGAGATATTGAATCTGCAAAGACACAGGAACGAGGTTATGGGGAGACATTGAATCTCCAGAGACACAGGAGGGAGTTTATGGGGAGACAATGAATCTTGAGAGACAGAGGAACGAGGTGATGGGGAGACAATAAATCTCCAGAGCACTGAAATTAGGTTATGGGGAGACAGTGAATCTCCAGAGCCACAGCAGGGAGCTGATGGGGAGACCTTGAATCTCTAGAGATACGAAAACGAGGTTATGGGGAGACATTGAATCTCCAGAGACACAGGAACGAGGTTATGGGGAGTCATTGATTCTCCAGAGACACAGGAATGACATAAAGGGGAGACACTGAATCTCCAGATACACAGGAACGAGGTTAAGGGGAGACATTGAATCTCCAGAGAGACAGGAACGAGGTTATGGTGAGACAGTGAATCTCGAGAGACACAGCAGGGAGTTTATGCAGAGGCATTGAATCTCCAGAGACACAGGAACGAGGTTATTGGGAGTCATTGAATCTCCAGAGACACAGCAGGGAGGTTATGGTGAGACATTGATCCTTGAGAGACACAGGAACGAGGTTATGAGGAGACATTGAATCTCCAGAGGCACAGGAATGAGTTATTGGGAGACATTGAATCTCCAGAGACACAGGAACGAGGTTATGGGGAGACACTGAATCTCCAGACAGACGGGAATGAGGTTATGGGGAGACTTTAAATCTACAGAGACACAGGAGGGAGGTTATGGGGAGACATTGACACTCATGAGAGACAGGAACGAGGTTATGGGGAGACAGTGAATCTCCAGAGACTCAGGAATGAGGATATGTGGAGACATTGAATCTTAAGAGACACAGGAACGAGGTTATGGGGAGACATCGAATCTCCAGATACACACGAACGAGGTTATGGGGAGACATTGAATCTCCAGAAAAACTGGAGGGTGGTTATGGGGAGACTCTGAATCTCCAGAGAAACAGGAACGAGTTTATGGGGAGACATTGTAATTCCATAGACATAGGAGGGAGGTTATGGGGAGACTCTGCATACCAGACAGACAGGAACGAGATTATGGGGAGACTTTGGATCTCCAGAGAGACATGAATGAGATTATGGGGAGACATTGAATCTCGAGTTACACAGGAGGGAGGTTATGGGGAGACATTGAATCTCGAGAGGCACAGGAACGAGGTTATGATGAGAAATTGAATCTCCAGAGGCACAGGAACGAGTTATTGGGAGACATTGAATCTCCAGTGACAAAGGAGGGATATTATTGGGAGACATTGAATCTCGAGAGGCACAGGAACGAGGTTATGGGGAGACATTGAATCTCCAGAGACACAGGGACGTGATTATGGGGAGACATTGAATCTCAAGACACACAGGAACGAGGTTATGGGGAGAGATGAAATCTTCAGAGGCACAGGAACGAGGTTATGGGGAGACATTGAATCTCCATAGAGACATGAATGAATTTATGGGGAGACATTCAATCTCGAGAGACACAGGAGGGAGTTTATGGGGAGACATTGAATCTCCAGAGACACAGGAATTAGGTTATGGGGAGACAGTGAATCTCCAGAGCCACATGAGGGAGCTGATGGGGAGACATTGAATCTCTAGAGACACGAAAACGAGGTTATGGGGAGACATTGAATCTCCAGAGACACAGGAACGAGGTTATGGGGAGACATTGAATCTCCAGAGACACAGTAACGAGGTTATGGGGAGACATTGAATCTCCAGAGGCACAGGAACGAGGTTATGGGGAGTCATTGATTCTCCAGAGACACAGGAACGACATAATGGGGAGACACTGAATCTCCAGAGACACAGGAACGAGGTTATGGGGAGACACTGATTCTCCAGAGACACAGGAACGAGGTTATGGGGAGAAACTGAATCTCCAGAGGCACAGGAATGAGGTTATGTTGAGAGATTGAATGTCCAGAGACACAGGAATGAGGATATGGGGAGACATTGAATCCCCAGAGAAACTTGAACGAGGTTATGGGGAGACACTGAATCTCCAGAGCCACAGGAGGGAGCTGATGGGGAGACATTGAATCTCTGGAGACACGAAAACGAGGTTATGGGGAGACATTGAATCTCCAGAGAGACAAGAACGAGGTTATGGGGAGACAGTGAATCTCGAGAGACACAGCAGGGAGTTTATGCAGAGGCATTGAATCTCCAGAGACACAGGAACGAGGTTATGGGGAGACATTGAATCTTCAGAGACACAGGAGGGAGGTTATGGTGAGACACTGATCCTTGAGTGACACAGGAACGAGGTTATGGGGAGACATTGAATCTCCAGAGACACAGGAATGAGGTTATGGGGAGACATTGAATCTCCAGAGACACAGGAACGAGTTATTGGGAGACATTGAATCTCCAGAGACACAGGAGGGAGGTTATGGGGAAGCACTGCATCTCGAGAGACACAGTAACAAGGTTATTGGGAGTCATTGAATCTCCAGAGACACAGCAGGGAGGTTATGGTGAGACACTGATCCTTGAGAGACACAGGAACGAGGTTATGGGGAGACTCTGAATCTCCAGACAGACAGGAATGAGGTTATGGGGAGACTTTAAATCTACAGAGACACAGCAGGGAGGTTATGGGGAGACATTGACACTCCTGAGAGACAGGAACGAGGTTATGGGGAGACATTGAAACTCCAGAGACAGAGGAGGTAGGTTATGGGGAGACAGTGAATCTCCAGAGACACAGGCACGTGGTTATGGGGTGACAGTGAATCTCCAGAGACTCAGGAATGAGGATATGTGGAGACATTGAATCTTAAGAGACACAGGAACGAGGTTATGGGGAGACATTGAATCTCCAGATACACACGAACGAGGTTATGGGGAGACTCTGAATCTCCAGAGAAACAGGAATGAGTTTATGGGGAGACATTGCAATTCCATAGACACAGGAGGGAGGTTATGGGGAGACTCTGCATTCCAGACAGACAGGAACGAGGTTATGGGGAGACTTTGGATCTCCAGAGAGACATGAATGAGATTATGGGGAGACATTGAATCTCGAGTTACACAGGAGGGAGGTTATGGGGAGACATTGAGTCTCAGGAGGCACAGGAACAAGGTTATAATGAGACATTGAATCTCCAGAGGCACAGGAACGACTTATTGGGAGACATTGAATCTCCAGTGACAAAGGAGGGAGATTATTGGGAGACATTGAATCTCGAGAGGCACAGGAACGAGGTTATGGGGAGACATTGAATCTCCAGAGACACAGGGACGTGATTATGGGGAGACATTGAATCTCAAGACACACAGGAACTAGGTTATGGGGAGAGATGAAATCTTCAGAGGCACAGGAACGAGGTTATGGGGAGACATTGAATCTCGACAGACACAGTAACGAGTTTATGGGGAGACATTGAATCTACAGAGGCACAGGAACGAGTTTATGGGGAGTCATTGATTCTCCAGAGACACAGGAACGACATAATGGGGAGACACTGAATCTCCAGATACACAGGTACGAGGATATGTGGAGACATTGAATCTTAAGAGACACAGGAACGAGGTTATGGGGAGACATTGAATCTCCAGATATACACGAATGAGGTTATGGGGAGACATTGAATCTCCAGAGACACAGGAATGAGGTTATGGGGAGACATTGAATCTCCAGAGACACAGGAACGAGTTATTGGGAGACATTGAATCTCCAGAGACACAGGAGGGAGGTTATGGGGAAGCACTGCATCTCGAGAGACACAGTAACAAGGTTATTGGGAGTCATTGAATCTCCAGAGACACAGCAGGGAGGTTATGGTGAGACACTGATCCTTGAGAGACACAGGAACGATGTTATGGGGAGACTCTGAATCTCCAGACAGACCGGAATGAGGTTATGGGGAGACTTTAAATCTACAGAGACACAGCAGGGAGGTTATGGGGAGACATTGACACTCCTGAGAGACAGGAACGAGGTTATGGGGAGACATTGAAACTCCAGAGACAGAGGAGGGAGGTTATGGGGAGACAGTGAATCTCCAGAGACACAGGCACGTGGTTATGGGGTGACAGTGAATCTCCAGAGACTCAGGAACGAGGATATGTGGAGACATTGAATCTTAAGAGACACAGGAACGAGGTTATGGGGAGACATTGAATCTCCAGATATACACGAATGAGGTTATGGGGAGACATTGAATCTCCAGAAAAACTGGAGGGTGGTTATGGGGAGACTCTGAATCTGCAGAGAAACAGGAACGAGGTTATGGGGAGAGATGAAATCTTCAGCGGCACAGGAACGAGGTTATGGGGAGACATTGAATCTCGACAGACACAGTAACGAGGTTATGGGGAGACATTGAATATACAGAGGCACAGGAACGAGTTTATGGGGAGTCATTGATTCTCCAGAGACACAGGAACGACATAATGGGGAGACTCTGAATCTCCAAATACACAGGAACGAGGTTATGGGGAGACACTGATTCTCCAGAGACACAGGAACGAGTTTATGGGGAGAGATTGAATGTCCAGAGACACAGGAACCAAGATATGGGGAGACATTGAATCCCCAGAGAAACTTGAACGAGGTTATGGGGAGACACTGAATCTCCAGAGACAGAGGAGAGAGTTTATTGGGAGACGCTGCATTCCAAAGAGGCAGGAACGAGGTTATGGGGAGACATTGAATCTCCATAGAGACATGAATGAATTTATGGGGAGACATTCAATCTCGAGAGACACAGGAGGGAGTTTATTGGGAGACATTGAATCTCCAGAGACACAGGAATTAGGTTATGCGGAGACAGTGAATCTCCAGAGCCACAGGAGGGAGCTGATGGGGAGACATTGAATCTCTAGAGACACGAAAACGAGGTTATGGGGAGACATTGAATCTCAAGCGACACAGGAACGAGGTTATGGGGAGACATTGAATCTCCAGAGACACAGGAACGAGGTTATGGGGCGACATTGAATCTCCAGAGACACAGTAACGAGGTTATGATGAGACATTGAATCTCCAGAGGCACAGGAACGAGTTATTGGGAGACATTGAATCTCGAGAGACACAGGAGGGAGGTTATGGGGAGACATTGAATCTCGAAAGGCACAGGAACGAGGTTATGGGGAGACATTGAATCTCCAGAGACACAGGGACGTGATTATGGTGAGACATTGAATCTCAAGACACACAGGAACGAGGTTATGGGGAGAGATGAAATCTTCAGCGGCACAGGAACGAGGTTATGGGGAGACATTGAATCTCGACAGACACAGTAACGAGGTTATGGGGAGACATTGAATATACAGAGGCACAGGAACGAGTTTATGGGGAGTCATTGATTCTCCAGAGACACAGGAACGACATAATGGGGAGACACTGAATCTCCAGATACACAGGAACGAGGTTATGGGGAGACACTGATTCTCCAGAGACACAGGAACGAGTTTATGGGGAGACATTGAATGTCCAGAGACACAGGAACCAGGATATGGGGAGACATTGAATCCCCAGAGACACAGGAGAGAGTTTATTGGGAGACGCTGCATTCCAAAGAGGCAGGAACGAGGTTATGGGGAGACATTGAATCTCCATAGAGACATGAATGAATTTATGGGGAGACATTCAATCTCGAGAGACACAGGAGGGAGTTTATGGGGAGACATTGAATCTCCAGAGACACAGGAATTAGGTTATGGGGAGACAGTGAATCTCCAGAGCCACAGGAGGGAGCTGATGGGGAGACATTGAATCTCTAGAGACACGAAAACGAGGTTATGGGGAGACATTGAATCTCCAGAGACACAGGAACGAGGTTATGGGGAGACACTGATTCTCCAGAGACACAGGAACGAGGTTATGGGGAGAAACTGAATCTCCAGAGACACAGGAATGAGGTTATGTTGAGAGATTGAATGTCCAGAGACACAGGAATGAGGATATGGGGAGACAATGAATCCCCAGAGAAACTTGAACGAGGTTATGGGGAGACACTGAATCTCCAGAGCCACAGGAGGGAGCTGATGGGGAGACATTGAATCTCTGGAGACACGAAAACGAGGTTATGGGGAGACATTGAATCTCCAGAGAGACAAGAACGAGGTTATGGGGAGACAGTGAATCTCGAGAGACACAGCAGGGAGTTTATGCAGAGGCATTGAATCTCCAGAGACACAGGAACGAGGTTATGGGGAGACATTGAATCTTCAGAGACACAGGAGGGAGGTTATGGTGAGACACTGATCCTTGAGAGACACAGGAACGAGGTTATGGGGAGACATTGAATCTCCAGAGACACAGGAATGAGGTTATGGGGAGAAATTGAATCTCCAGAGACACAGGAATGAGGTATTGGGAGACATTGAATCTCCAGAGACACAAGAGGGAGGTTATGGGGAAGCACTGCATCTCGGGAGACACAGTAACAAGGTTATTGGGAGTCATTGAATCTCCAGAGACACAGCAGGGAGGTTATGGTGAGACACTGATCCTTGAGAGACACAGGAACGAGGTTATGGGGAGACTCTGAATCTCCAGACAGACAGGAATGAGGTTATGGGGAGACTTTAAATCTACAGAGACACAGCAGGGAGGTTATGGGGAGACATTGACACTCCTGAGAGACAGGAACGAGGTTATGGGGAGACATTGAAACTCCAGAGACAGAGGAGGGAGGTTATGGGGAGACAGTGAATCTCCAGGGACACAGGCACGTGGTTATGGGGTGACAGTGAATCTCCAGAGACTCAGGAATGAGGATATGTGGAGACATTGAATCTTAAGAGACACAGGAACAAGGTTATGGGGAGACATTGAATCTCCAGATATACACGAATGAGGTTATGGGGAGACATTGAATCTCCAGAAAATCTGGAGGGTGGTTATGGGGAGACTCTGAATCTCCAGAGAAACAGGAACGAGTTTATGGGGAGACATTGTAATTCCATAGACAGAGGAGGGAGGTTATGGGGAGACTCTGCATTCCAGACAGACAGGAACGAGGTTATGGGGAGACTTTGGATCTCCAGAGAGACATGAATGAGATTATGGAGAGACATTCAATCTCGAGAGACACAGGACGGAGGTTATGGGGAGACATTGAATCTCGAGAGGCACAGGAACGAGGTTATGATGAGACATTGAATCTCCAGAGGCACAGGAACGAGTTATTGGGAGACATTGAATCTCGAGAGACACAGGAGGGAGGTTATGGGGAGACATTGAATCTCGAAAGGCACAGGAACGAGGTTATGGGGAGACATTGAATCTCCAGAGACACAGGGACGTGATTATGGTGAGACATTGAATCTCAAGACACACAGTAACGAGGTTATGGGGAGAGATGAAATCTTCAGCGGCATAGGAACGAGGTTATGGGGAGACATTGAATCTCGACAGACACAGTAACGAGGTTATGGGGAGACATTGAATATACAGAGGCACAGGAACGAGTTTATGGGGAGTCATTGATTCTCCAGAGACACAGGAACGACATAATGGGGAGACTCTGAATCTCCAGATACACAGGAACGAGGTTATGGGGAGACACTGATTCTCCAGAGACACGGGAACGAGTTTATGGGGAGAGATTGAATGTCCAGAGACACAGGAACCAGGATATGGGGAGACATTGAATCCCCAGAGAAACTTGAACGAGGTTATGGGGAGACACTGAATCTCCAGAGACACAGGAGAGAGGTTATTGGGAGACGCTGCATTCCAAAGAGGCAGGAACGAGGTTATGGGGAGACATTGAATCTCCATAGAGACATGAATGAATTTATGGGGAGACATTCAATCTCGAGAGACACAGGAGGGAGTTTATTGGGAGACATTGAATCTCCAGAGACACAGGAATTAGGTTATGCGGAGACAGTGAATCTCCAGAGCCACAGGAGGGAGCTGATGGGGAGACATTGAATCTCTAGAGACACGAAAACGAGGTTACGGGGAGACATTGAATCTCAAGAGACACAGGAACGAGGTTATGGGGAGACAATGAATCTCCAGAGACACAGGAACGAGGTTATGGGGCGACATTGAATCTCCAGAGACACAGTAACGAGGTTATGATGAGACATTGAATCTCCAGAGGCACAGGAACGAGTTATTGGGAGACATTGAATCTCGAGAGACACAGGAGGGAGGTTATGGGGAGACATTGAATCTCGAAAGGCACAGGAACGAGGTTATTGGGAGACATTGAATCTCCAGAGACACAGGGACGTGATTATGGTGAGACATTGAATCTCAAGACACACAGGAACGAGGTTATGGGGAGAGATGAAATCTTCAGCGGCACAGGAACGAGGTTATGGGGAGACATTGAATCTCGACAGACACAGTAACGAGGTTATGGGGAGACATTGAATATACAGAGGCACAGGAACGAGTTTATGGGGAGTCATTGATTCTCCAGAGACACAGGAACGACATAATGGGGAGACTCTGAATCTCCAGATACACAGGAACGAGGTTATGGAGAGACACTGATTCTCCAGAGACACAGGAACGAGTTTATGGGGAGAGATTGAATGTCCAGAGACACAGGAACCAAGATATGGGGAGACATTGAATCCCCAGAGAAACTTGAACGAGGTTATGGGGAGACACTGAATCTCCAGAGACACAGGAGAGAGTTTATTGGGAGACGCTGCATTCCAAAGAGGCAGGAACGAGGTAATGGGGAGACATTGAATCTCCATAGAGACATGAATGAATTTATGGGGAGACATTCAATCTCGAGAGACACAGGAGGGAGTTTATTGGGAGACATTGAATCTCCAGAGACACAGGAATTAGGTTATGCGGAGACAGTGAATCTCCAGAGCCACAGGAGGGAGCTGATGGGGAGACATTGAATCTCTAGAGACACGAAAACGAGGTTATGGGGAGACATTGAATCTCAAGAGACACAGGAACGAGGTTATGGGGAGACATTGAATCTCCAGAGACACAGGAACGAGGTTATGGGGCGACATTGAATCTCCAGAGACACAGTAACGAGGTTATGATGAGACATTGAATCTCCAGAGGCACAGGAACGAGTTATTGGGAGACATTGAATCTCGAGAGACACAGGAGGGAGGTTATGGGGAGACATTGAATCTCGAAAGGCACAGGAACGAGGTTATGGGGAGACATTGAATCTCCAGAGACACAGGGACGTGATTATGGTGAGACATTGAATATCAAGACACACAGGAACGAGGTTATGGGGAGAGATGAAATCTTCAGCGGCACAGGAACGAGGTTATGGGGAGACATTGAATCTCGACAGACACAGTAACGAGGTTATGGGGAGACATTGAATATACAGAGGCACAGGAACGAGTTTATGGGGAGTCATTGATTCTCCAGAGACACAGGAACGACATAATGGGGAGACACTGAATCTCCAGATACACAGGAACGAGGTTATGGGGAGACACTGATTCTCCAGAGACACAGGAACGAGTTTATGGGGAGACATTGAATGTCCAGAGACACAGGAACCAGGATATGGGGAGACATTGAATCCCCAGAGACACAGGAGAGAGTTTATTGGGAGACGCTGCATTCCAAAGAGGCAGGAACGAGGTTATGGGGAGACATTGAATCTCCATAGAGACATGAATGAATTTATGGGGAGACATTCAATCTCGAGAGACACAGGAGGGAGTTTATGGGGAGACATTGAATCTCCAGAGACACAGGAATTAGGTTATGGGGAGACAGTGAATCTCCAGAGCCACAGGAGGGAGCTGATGGGGAGACATTGAATCTCTAGAGACACGAAAACGAGGTTATGGGGAGACATTGAATCTCCAGAGACACAGGAACGAGGTTATGGGGAGACATTGAATCTCCAGAGACACAGGAACGAGGTTATGGGGAGACATTGAATCTCCAGAGACACAGTAACGAGGTTATGGGGAGACATTGAATCTCCAGAGGCACAGGAACGAGGTTATGGGGAGTCATTGATTCTCCAGAGACACAGGAACGACATAATGGGGAGACACTGAATCTCCAGAGACACAGGAACGAGGTTATGGGGAGAAACTGAATCTCCAGAGACACAGGAATGAGGTTATGTTGAGAGATTGAATGTCCAGAGACACAGGAATGAGGATATGGGGAGACATTGAATCCCCAGAGAAACTTGAACGAGGTTATGGGGAGACACTGAATCTCCAGAGCCACAGGAGGGAGCTGATGGGGAGACATTGAATCTCTGGAGACACGAAAACGAGGTTATGGGGAGACATTGAATCTCCAGAGAGACAAGAACGAGGTTATGGGGAGACAGTGAATCTCGAGAGACACAGCAGGGAGTTTATGCAGAGGCATTGAATCTCCAGAGACACAGGAACGAGGTTATGGGGAGACATTGAATCTTCAGAGACACAGGAGGGAGGTTATGGTGAGACACTGATCCTTGAGAGACACAGGAACGAGGTTATGGGGAGACATTGAATCTCCAGAGACACAGGAATGAGGTTATGGGGAGAAATTGAATCTCCAGAGACACAGGAATGAGTTATTGGGAGACATTGAATCTCCAGAGACACAGGAGGGAGGTTATGGGGAGACATTGAATCTCGAAAGGCACAGGAACGAGGTTATGGGGAGACATTGAATCTCCAGAGACACAGGGACGTGATTATGGTGAGACATTGAATCTCAAGACACACAGGAACGAGGTTATGGGGAGAGATGAAATCTTCAGCGGCACAGGAACGAGGTTATGGGGAGACATTGAATATACAGAGGCACAGGAACGAGTTTATGGGGAGTCATTGATTCTCCAGAGACACAGGAACGACATAATGGGGAGACTCTGAATCTCCAGATACACAGGAACGAGGTTATGGGGAGAGATTGAATGTCCAGAGACACAGGAACCTGGATATGGGGAGACATTGAATCCCCAGAGAAACTTGAACGAGGTTATGGGGAGACACTGAATCTCCAGAGACACAGGAGAGAGTTTATTGGGAGACGCTGCATTCCAAAGAGGCAGGAACGAGGTTATGGGGAGACATTGAATCTCCATAGAGACATGAATGAATTTATGGGGAGACATTCAATCTCGAGAGACACAGGAGGGAGTATATTGGGAGACATTGAATCTCCAGAGACACAGGAATTAGGTTATGGGGAGACAGTGAATCTCCAGAGCCACAGGAGGGAGCTGATGGGGAGACATTGAATCTCTAGAGACACGAAAACGAGGTTATGGGGAGACATTGAATCTCAAGAGACACAGGAACGAGGTTATGGGGAGACATTGAATCTCCAGAGACACAGGAACGAGGTTATGGGGCGACATTGAATCTCCAGAGACACAGTAACGAGGTTATGATGAGACATTGAATCTCCAGAGGCACAGGAACGAGTTATTGGGAGACATTGAATCTCGAGAGACACAGGAGGGAGGTTATGGGGAGACATTGAATCTCGAAAGGCACAGGAACGAGGTTATGGGGAGACATTGAATCTCCAGAGACACAGGGACGTGATTATGGTGAGACATTGAATCTCAAGACACACAGGAACGAGGTTATGGGGAGAGATGAAATCTTCAGCGGCACAGGAACGAGGTTATGGGGAGACATTGAATCTCGACAGACACAGTAACGAGGTTATGGGGAGACATTGAATATACAGAGGCACAGGAACGAGTTTATGGGGAGTCATTGATTCTCCAGAGACACAGGAACGACATAATGGGGAGACACTGAATCTCCAGAGACACAGGAACGAGGTTATGGGGAGAAACTGAATCTCCAGAGACACAGGAATGAGGTTATGTTGAGAGATTGAACGTCCAGAGACACAGGAATGAGGATATGGGGAGACATTGAATCCCCAGAGAAACTTGAACGAGGTTATGGGGAGACACTGAATCTCCAGAGCCACAGGAGGGAGCTGATGGGGAGACATTGAATCTCTGGAGACACGAAAACGAGGTTATGGGGAGACATTGAATCTCCAGAGAGACAAGAACGAGGTTATGGGGAGACAGTGAATCTCGAGAGACACAGCAGGGAGTTTATGCAGAGGCATTGAATCTCCAGAGACACAGGAACGAGGTTATGGGGAGACATTGAATCTTCAGAGACACAGGAGGGAGGTTATGGTGAGACACTGATCCTTGAGAGACACAGGAACGAGGTTATGGGGAGACATTGAATCTCCAGAGACACAGGAATGAGGTTATGGGGAGAAATTGAATCTCCAGAGACACAGGAATGAGTTATTGGGAGACATTGAATCTCCAGAGACACAGGAGGGAGGTTATGGGGAGACATTGAATCTCGAAAGGCACAGGAACGAGGTTATGGGGAGACATTGAATCTCCAGAGACACAGGGACGTGATTATGGTGAGACATTGAATCTCAAGACACACAGGAACGAGGTTATGGGGAGAGATGAAATCTTCAGCGGCACAGGAACGAGGTTATGGGGAGACATTGAATATACAGAGGCACAGGAACGAGTTTATGGGGAGTCATTGATTCTCCAGAGACACAGGAACGACATAATGGGGAGACTCTGAATCTCCAGATACACAGGAACGAGGTTATGGGGAGAGATTGAATGTCCAGAGACACAGGAACCTGGATATGGGGAGACATTGAATCCCCAGAGAAACTTGAACGAGGTTATGGGGAGACACTGAATCTCCAGAGACACAGGAGAGAGTTTATTGGGAGACGCTGCATTCCAAAGAGGCAGGAACGAGGTTATGGGGAGACATTGAATCTCCATAGAGACATGAATGAATTTATGGGGAGACATTCAATCTCGAGAGACACAGGAGGGAGTATATTGGGAGACATTGAATCTCCAGAGACACAGGAATTAGGTTATGGGGAGACAGTGAATCTCCAGAGCCACAGGAGGGAGCTGATGGGGAGACATTGAATCTCTAGAGACACGAAAACGAGGTTATGGGGAGACATTGAATCTCAAGAGACACAGGAACGAGGTTATGGGGAGACATTGAATCTCCAGAGACACAGGAACGAGGTTATGGGGCGACATTGAATCTCCAGAGACACAGTAACGAGGTTATGATGAGACATTGAATCTCCAGAGGCACAGGAACGAGTTATTGGGAGACATTGAATCTCGAGAGACACAGGAGGGAGGTTATGGGGAGACATTGAATCTCGAAAGGCACAGGAACGAGGTTATGGGGAGACATTGAATCTCCAGAGACACAGGGACGTGATTATGGTGAGACATTGAATCTCAAGACACACAGGAACGAGGTTATGGGGAGAGATGAAATCTTCAGCGGCACAGGAACGAGGTTATGGGGAGACATTGAATCTCGACAGACACAGTAACGAGGTTATGGGGAGACATTGAATATACAGAGGCACAGGAACGAGTTTATGGGGAGTCATTGATTCTCCAGAGACACAGGAACGACATAATGGGGAGACTCTGAATCTCCAGATACACAGGAACGAGGTTATGGGGAGACACTGATTCTCCAGAGACACAGGAACGAGTTTATGGGGAGAGATTGAATGTCCAGAGACACAGGAACCAAGATATGGGGAGACATTGAATCCCCAGAGAAACTTGAACGAGGTTATGGGGAGACACTGAATCTCCAGAGACACAGGAGAGAGTTTATTGGGAGACGCTGCATTCCAAAGAGGCAGGAACGAGGTTATGGGGAGACATTGAATCTCCATAGAGACATGAATGAATTTATGGGGAGACATTCAATCTCGAGAGACACAGGAGGCAGTTTATTGGGAGACATTGAATCTCCAGAGACACAGGAATTAGGTTATGCGGAGACAGTGAATCTCCAGAGCCACAGGAGGGAGCTGATGGGGAGACATTGAATCTCTAGAGACACGAAAACGAGGTTATGGGGAGACATTGAATCTCAAGAGACACAGGAACGAGGTTATGGGGAGACATTGAATCTCCAGAGACACAGGAACGAGGTTATGGGGCGACATTGAATCTCCAGAGACACAGTAACGAGGTTATGATGAGACATTGAATCTCCAGAGGCACAGGAACGAGTTATTGGGAGACATTGAATCTCGAGAGACACAGGAGGGAGGTTATGGGGAGACATTGAATCTCGAAAGGCACAGGAACGAGGTTATGGGGAGACATTGAATCTCCAGAGACACAGGGACGTGATTATGGTGAGACATTGAATCTCAAGACACACAGGAACGAGGTTATGGGGAGAGATGAAATCTTCAGCGGCACAGGAACGAGGTTATGGGGAGACATTGAATCTCGACAGACACAGTAACGAGGTTATGGGGAGACATTGAATATACAGAGGCACAGGAACGAGTTTATGGGGAGTCATTGATTCTCCAGAGACACAGGAACGACATAATGGGGAGACACTGAATCTCCAGATACACAGGAACGAGGTTATGGGGAGACACTGATTCTCCAGAGACACAGGAACGAGTTTATGGGGAGACATTGAATGTCCAGAGACACAGGAACCAGGATATGGGGAGACATTGAATCCCCAGAGACACAGGAGAGAGTTTATTGGGAGACGCTGCATTCCAAAGAGGCAGGAACGAGGTTATGGGGAGACATTGAATCTCCATAGAGACATGAATGAATTTATGGGGAGACATTCAATCTCGAGAGACACAGGAGGGAGTTTATGGGGAGACATTGAATCTCCAGAGACACAGGAATTAGGTTATGGGGAGACAGTGAATCTCCAGAGCCACAGGAGGGAGCTGATGGGGAGACATTGAATCTCTAGAGACACGAAAACGAGGTTATGGGGAGACATTGAATCTCCAGAGACACAGGAACGAGGTTATGGGGAGACATTGAATCTCCAGAGACACAGGAACGAGGTTATGGGGAGACATTGAATCTCCAGAGACACAGTAACGAGGTTATGGGGAGACATTGAATCTCCAGAGGCACAGGAACGAGGTTATGGGGAGTCATTGATTCTCCAGAGACACAGGAACGACATAATGGGGAGACACTGAATCTCCAGAGACACAGGAACGAGGTTATGGGGAGAAACTGAATCTCCAGAGACACAGGAATGAGGTTATGTTGAGAGATTGAATGTCCAGAGACACAGGAATGAGGATATGGGGAGACATTGAATCCCCAGAGAAACTTGAACGAGGTTATGGGGAGACACTGAATCTCCAGAGCCACAGGAGGGAGCTGATGGGGAGACATTGAATCTCTGGAGACACGAAAACGAGGTTATGGGGAGACATTGAATCTCCAGAGAGACAAGAACGAGGTTATGGGGAGACAGTGAATCTCGAGAGACACAGCAGGGAGTTTATGCAGAGGCATTGAATCTCCAGAGACACAGGAACGAGGTTATGGGGAGACATTGAATCTTCAGAGACACAGGAGGGAGGTTATGGTGAGACACTGATCCTTGAGAGACACAGGAACGAGGTTATGGGGAGACATTGAATCTCCAGAGACACAGGAATGAGGTTATGGGGAGAAATTGAATCTCCAGAGACACAGGAATGAGTTATTGGGAGACATTGAATCTCCAGAGACACAGGAGGGAGGTTATGGGGAGACATTGAATCTCGAAAGGCACAGGAACGAGGTTATGGGGAGACATTGAATCTCCAGAGACACAGGGACGTGATTATGGTGAGACATTGAATCTCAAGACACACAGGAACGAGGTTATGGGGAGAGATGAAATCTTCAGCGGCACAGGAACGAGGTTATGGGGAGACATTGAATATACAGAGGCACAGGAACGAGTTTATGGGGAGTCATTGATTCTCCAGAGACACAGGAACGACATAATGGGGAGACTCTGAATCTCCAGATACACAGGAACGAGGTTATGGGGAGAGATTGAATGTCCAGAGACACAGGAACCTGGATATGGGGAGACATTGAATCCCCAGAGAAACTTGAACGAGGTTATGGGGAGACACTGAATCTCCAGAGACACAGGAGAGAGTTTATTGGGAGACGCTGCATTCCAAAGAGGCAGGAACGAGGTTATGGGGAGACATTGAATCTCCATAGAGACATGAATGAATTTATGGGGAGACATTCAATCTCGAGAGACACAGGAGGGAGTATATTGGGAGACATTGAATCTCCAGAGACACAGGAATTAGGTTATGGGGAGACAGTGAATCTCCAGAGCCACAGGAGGGAGCTGATGGGGAGACATTGAATCTCTAGAGACACGAAAACGAGGTTATGGGGAGACATTGAATCTCAAGAGACACAGGAACGAGGTTATGGGGAGACATTGAATCTCCAGAGACACAGGAACGAGGTTATGGGGCGACATTGAATCTCCAGAGACACAGTAACGAGGTTATGATGAGACATTGAATCTCCAGAGGCACAGGAACGAGTTATTGGGAGACATTGAATCTCGAGAGACACAGGAGGGAGGTTATGGGGAGACATTGAATCTCGAAAGGCACAGGAACGAGGTTATGGGGAGACATTGAATCTCCAGAGACACAGGGACGTGATTATGGTGAGACATTGAATCTCAAGACACACAGGAACGAGGTTATGGGGAGAGATGAAATCTTCAGCGGCACAGGAACGAGGTTATGGGGAGACATTGAATCTCGACAGACACAGTAACGAGGTTATGGGGAGACATTGAATATACAGAGGCACAGGAACGAGTTTATGGGGAGTCATTGATTCTCCAGAGACACAGGAACGACATAATGGGGAGACACTGAATCTCCAGAGACACAGGAATGAGTTATTGGGAGACATTGAATCTCCAGAGACACAGGAGGGAGGTTATGGGGAGACATTGAATCTCGAAAGGCACAGGAACGAGGTTATGGGGAGACATTGAATCTCCAGAGACACAGGGACGTGATTATGGTGAGACATTGAATCTCAAGACACACAGGAACGAGGTTATGGGGAGAGATGAAATCTTCAGCGGCACAGGAACGAGGTTATGGGGAGACATTGAATATACAGAGGCACAGGAACGAGTTTATGGGGAGTCATTGATTCTCCAGAGACACAGGAACGACATAATGGGGAGACTCTGAATCTCCAGATACACAGGAACGAGGTTATGGGGAGAGATTGAATGTCCAGAGACACAGGAACCTGGATATGGGGAGACATTGAATCCCCAGAGAAACTTGAACGAGGTTATGGGGAGACACTGAATCTCCAGAGACACAGGAGAGAGTTTATTGGGAGACGCTGCATTCCAAAGAGGCAGGAACGAGGTTATGGGGAGACATTGAATCTCCATAGAGACATGAATGAATTTATGGGGAGACATTCAATCTCGAGAGACACAGGAGGGAGTATATTGGGAGACATTGAATCTCCAGAGACACAGGAATTAGGTTATGGGGAGACAGTGAATCTCCAGAGCCACAGGAGGGAGCTGATGGGGAGACATTGAATCTCTAGAGACACGAAAACGAGGTTATGGGGAGACATTGAATCTCAAGAGACACAGGAACGAGGTTATGGGGAGACATTGAATCTCCAGAGACACAGGAACGAGGTTATGGGGCGACATTGAATCTCCAGAGACACAGTAACGAGGTTATGATGAGACATTGAATCTCCAGAGGCACAGGAACGAGTTATTGGGAGACATTGAATCTCGAGAGACACAGGAGGGAGGTTATGGGGAGACATTGAATCTCGAAAGGCACAGGAACGAGGTTATGGGGAGACATTGAATCTCCAGAGACACAGGGACGTGATTATGGTGAGACATTGAATCTCAAGACACACAGGAACGAGGTTATGGGGAGAGATGAAATCTTCAGCGGCACAGGAACGAGGTTATGGGGAGACATTGAATCTCGACAGACACAGTAACGAGGTTATGGGGAGACATTGAATATACAGAGGCACAGGAACGAGTTTATGGGGAGTCATTGATTCTCCAGAGACACAGGAACGACATAATGGGGAGACTCTGAATCTCCAGATACACAGGAACGAGGTTATGGGGAGACACTGATTCTCCAGAGACACAGGAACGAGTTTATGGGGAGAGATTGAATGTCCAGAGACACAGGAACCAAGATATGGGGAGACATTGAATCCCCAGAGAAACTTGAACGAGGTTATGGGGAGACACTGAATCTCCAGAGACACAGGAGAGAGTTTATTGGGAGACGCTGCATTCCAAAGAGGCAGGAACGAGGTTATGGGGAGACATTGAATCTCCATAGAGACATGAATGAATTTATGGGGAGACATTCAATCTCGAGAGACACAGGAGGCAGTTTATTGGGAGACATTGAATCTCCAGAGACACAGGAATTAGGTTATGCGGAGACAGTGAATCTCCAGAGCCACAGGAGGGAGCTGATGGGGAGACATTGAATCTCTAGAGACACGAAAACGAGGTTATGGGGAGACATTGAATCTCAAGAGACACAGGAACGAGGTTATGGGGAGACATTGAATCTCCAGAGACACAGGAACGAGGTTATGGGGCGACATTGAATCTCCAGAGACACAGTAACGAGGTTATGATGAGACATTGAATCTCCAGAGGCACAGGAACGAGTTATTGGGAGACATTGAATCTCGAGAGACACAGGAGGGAGGTAATGGGGAGACATTGAATCTCGAAAGGCACAGGAACGAGGTTATGGGGAGACATTGAATCTCCAGAGACACAGGGACGTGATTATGGTGAGACATTGAATCTCAAGACACACAGGAACGAGGTTATGGGGAGAGATGAAATCTTCAGCGGCACAGGAACGAGGTTATGGGGAGACATTGAATCTCGACAGACACAGTAACGAGGTTATGGGGAGACATTGAATATACAGAGGCACAGGAACGAGTTTATGGGGAGTCATTGATTCTCCAGAGACACAGGAACGACATAATGGGGAGACACTGAATCTCCAGATACACAGGAACGAGGTTATGGGGAGACACTGATTCTCCAGAGACACAGGAACGAGTTTATGGGGAGACATTGAATGTCCAGAGACACAGGAACCAGGATATGGGGAGACATTGAATCCCCAGAGACACAGGAGAGAGTTTATTGGGAGACGCTGCATTCCAAAGAGGCAGGAACGAGGTTATGGGGAGACATTGAATCTCCATAGAGACATGAATGAATTTATGGGGAGACATTCAATCTCGAGAGACACAGGAGGGAGTTTATGGGGAGACATTGAATCTCCAGAGACACAGGAATTAGGTTATGGGGAGACAGTGAATCTCCAGAGCCACAGGAGGGAGCTGATGGGGAGACATTGAATCTCTAGAGACACGAAAACGAGGTTATGGGGAGACATTGAATCTCCAGAGACACAGGAACGAGGTTATGGGGAGACATTGAATCTCCAGAGACACAGGAACGAGGTTATGGGGAGACATTGAATCTCCAGAGACACAGTAACGAGGTTATGGGGAGACATTGAATCTCCAGAGGCACAGGAACGAGGTTATGGGGAGTCATTGATTCTCCAGAGACACAGGAACGACATAATGGGGAGACACTGAATCTACAGAGACACAGGAACGAGGTTATGGGGAGACACTGATTCTCCAGAGACACAGGAACAAGGTTATGGGGAGAAACTGAATCTCCAGAGACACAGGAATGAGGTTATGTTGAGAGATTGAATGTCCAGAGACACAGGAATGAGGATATGGGGAGACAATGAATCCCCAGAGAAACTTGAACGAGGTTATGGAGAGACACTGAATCTCCAGAGCCACAGGAGGGAGCTGATGGGGAGACATTGAATCTCTGGAGACACGAAAACGAGGTTATGGGGAGACATTGAATCTCCAGAGAGACAAGAACGAGGTTATGGGGAGACAGTGAATCTCGAGAGACACAGCAGGGAGTTTATGCAGAGGCATTGAATCTCCAGAGACACAGGAACGAGGTTATGGGGAGACATTGAATCTTCAGAGACACAGGAGGGAGGTTATGGTGAGACACTGATCCTTGAGTGACACAGGAACGAGGTTATGGGGAGACATTGAATCTCCAGAGACACAGGAATGAGGTTATGGGGAGAAATTGAATCTCCAGAGACACAGGAATGAGTTATTGGGAGACATTGAATCTCCAGAGACACAAGAGGGAGGTTATGGGGAAGCACTGCATCTCGGGAGACACAGTAACAAGGTTATTGGGAGTCATTGAATCTCCAGAGACACAGCAGGGAGGTTATGGTGAGACACTGATCCTTGAGAGACACAGGAACGAGGTTATGGGGAGACTCTGAATCTCCAGACAGACAGGAATGAGGTTATGGGGAGACTTTAAATCTACAGAGACACAGCAGGGAGGTTATGGGGAGACATTGACACTCCTGAGAGACAGGAACGAGGTTATGGGGAGACATTGAAACTCCTGAGAGACAGGAACGAGGTTATGGGGAGACATTGAAACTCCAGAGACAGAGGAGGGAGGTTATGGGGAGACAGTGAATCTCCAGACAGACAGGAATGAGGTTATGGGGAGACTTTAAATCTACAGAGACACAGCAGGGAGGTTATGGGGAGACATTGACACTCCTGAGAGACAGGAACGAGGTTATGGGGAGACATTGAAACTCCAGAGACAGAGGAGGGAGGTTATGGGGAGACAGTGAATCTCCAGGGACACAGGCACGTGGTTATGGGGTGACAGTGAATCTCCAGAGACTCAGGAATGAGGATATGTGGAGACATTGAATCTTAAGAGACACAGGAACTAGGTTATGGGGAGACATTGAATCTCCAGATATACACGAATGAGGTTATGGAGAGACATTGAATCTCCAGAAAATCTGGAGGGTGGTTATGGGGAGACTCTGAATCTCCAGACAGACAGGAACGAGGTTATGGGGAGACTTTGGATCTCCAGAGAGACATGAATGAGATTATGGGGAGACATTGAATCTCGAGAGACACAGGACGGAGGTTATGGGGAGACATTGAATCTCGAGAGGCACAGGAACGAGGTTATGATGAGACATTGAATCTCCAGAGGCACAGGAACGAGTTATTGTGAGACATTGAATCTCGAGAGACACAGGAGGGAGGTTATGGGGAGACATTGAATCTCGAAAGGCACAGGAACGAGGTTATGGGGAGACATTGAATCTCCAGAGACACTGGGACGTGATTATGGTGAGACATTGAATCTCAAGACACACAGGAACGAGGTTATGGGGAGAGATGAAATCTTCAGCGGCATAGGAACGAGGTTATGGGGAGACATTGAATCTCGACAGACACAGTAACGAGGTTATGGGGAGACATTGAATATACAGAGGCACAGGAACGAGGTTATGGGGAGACATTGAATCTCCATAGAGACATGAATGAATTTATGGGGAGACATTCAATCTCGAGAGACACAGGAGGGAGTTTATGGGGAGACATTGAATCTCCAGAGACACAGGAATTAGGTTATGGGGAGACAGTGAATCTCCAGAGCCACAGGAGGGAGCTGATGGGGAGACATTGAATCTCTAGAGACACGAAAACGAGGTTATGGGGAGACATTGAATCTCCAGAGACACAGGAACGAGGTTATGGGGAGACATTGAATCTCCAGAGACACAGGAACGAGGTTATGGGGAGACATTGAATCTCCAGAGACACAGTAACGAGGTTATGGGGAGACATTGAATCTCCAGAGGCACAGGAACGAGGTTATGGGGAGTCATTGATTCTCCAGAGACACAGGAACGACATAATGGGGAGACACTGAATCTCCAGAGACACAGGAATGAGGTTATGTTGAGAGATTGAATGTCCAGAGACACAGGAATGAGGATATGGGGAGACATTGAATCCCCAGAGAAACTTGAACGAGGTTATGGGGAGACACTGAATCTCCAGAGCCACAGGAGGGAGCTGATGGGGAGACATTGAATCTCTGGAGACACGAAAACGAGGTTATGGGGAGACATTGAATCTCCAGAGAGACAAGAACGAGGTTATGGGGAGACAGTGAATCTCGAGAGACACAGCAGGGAGTTTATGCAGAGGCATTGAATCTCCAGAGACACAGGAACGAGGTTATGGGGAGACATTGAATCTTCAGAGACACAGGAGGGAGGTTATGGTGAGACACTGATCCTTGAGAGACACAGTAACGAGGTTATGGGGAGACATTGAATATACAGAGGCACAGGAACGAGTTTATGGGGAGTCATTGATTCTCCAGAGACACAGGAACGACATAATGGGGAGACTCTGAATCTCCAGATACACAGGAACGAGGTTATGGGGAGACACTGATTCTCCAGAGACACAGGAACGAGTTTATGGGGAGAGATTGAATGTCCAGAGACACAGGAACCAAGATATGGGGAGACATTGAATCCCCAGAGAAACTTGAACGAGGTTATGGGGAGACACTGAATCTCCAGAGACACAGGAGAGAGTTTATTGGGAGACGCTGCATTCCAAAGAGGCAGGAACGAGGTTATGGGGAGACATTGAATCTCCATAGAGACATGAATGAATTTATGGGGAGACATTCAATCTCGAGAGACACAGGAGGCAGTTTATTGGGAGACATTGAATCTCCAGAGACACAGGAATTAGGTTATGCGGAGACAGTGAATCTCCAGAGCCACAGGAGGGAGCTGATGGGGAGACATTGAATCTCTAGAGACACGAAAACGAGGTTATGGGGAGACATTGAATCTCAAGAGACACAGGAACGAGGTTATGGGGAGACATTGAATCTCCAGAGACACAGGAACGAGGTTATGGGGCGACATTGAATCTCCAGAGACACAGTAACGAGGTTATGATGAGACATTGAATCTCCAGAGGCACAGGAACGAGTTATTGGGAGACATTGAATCTCGAGAGACACAGGAGGGAGGTAATGGGGAGACATTGAATCTCGAAAGGCACAGGAACGAGGTTATGGGGAGACATTGAATCTCCAGAGACACAGGGACGTGATTATGGTGAGACATTGAATCTCAAGACACACAGGAACGAGGTTATGGGGAGAGATGAAATCTTCAGCGGCACAGGAACGAGGTTATGGGGAGACATTGAATCTCGACAGACACAGTAACGAGGTTATGGGGAGACATTGAATATACAGAGGCACAGGAACGAGTTTATGGGGAGTCATTGATTCTCCAGAGACACAGGAACGACATAATGGGGAGACACTGAATCTCCAGATACACAGGAACGAGGTTATGGGGAGACACTGATTCTCCAGAGACACAGGAACGAGTTTATGGGGAGACATTGAATGTCCAGAGACACAGGAACCAGGATATGGGGAGACATTGAATCCCCAGAGACACAGGAGAGAGTTTATTGGGAGACGCTGCATTCCAAAGAGGCAGGAACGAGGTTATGGGGAGACATTGAATCTCCATAGAGACATGAATGAATTTATGGGGAGACATTCAATCTCGAGAGACACAGGAGGGAGTTTATGGGGAGACATTGAATCTCCAGAGACACAGGAATTAGGTTATGGGGAGACAGTGAATCTCCAGAGCCACAGGAGGGAGCTGATGGGGAGACATTGAATCTCTAGAGACACGAAAACGAGGTTATGGGGAGACATTGAATCTCCAGAGACACAGGAACGAGGTTATGGGGAGACATTGAATCTCCAGAGACACAGGAACGAGGTTATGGGGAGACATTGAATCTCCAGAGACACAGTAACGAGGTTATGGGGAGACATTGAATCTCCAGAGGCACAGGAACGAGGTTATGGGGAGTCATTGATTCTCCAGAGACACAGGAACGACATAATGGGGAGACACTGAATCTACAGAGACACAGGAACGAGGTTATGGGGAGACACTGATTCTCCAGAGACACAGGAACAAGGTTATGGGGAGAAACTGAATCTCCAGAGACACAGGAATGAGGTTATGTTGAGAGATTGAATGTCCAGAGACACAGGAATGAGGATATGGGGAGACAATGAATCCCCAGAGAAACTTGAACGAGGTTATGGGGAGACACTGAATCTCCAGAGCCACAGGAGGGAGCTGATGGGGAGACATTGAATCTCTGGAGACACGAAAACGAGGTTATGGGGAGACATTGAATCTCCAGAGAGACAAGAACGAGGTTATGGGGAGACAGTGAATCTCGAGAGACACAGCAGGGAGTTTATGCAGAGGCATTGAATCTCCAGAGACACAGGAACGAGGTTATGGGGAGACATTGAATCTTCAGAGACACAGGAGGGAGGTTATGGTGAGACACTGATCCTTGAGTGACACAGGAACGAGGTTATGGGGAGACATTGAATCTCCAGAGACACAGGAATGAGGTTATGGGGAGAAATTGAATCTCCAGAGACACAGGAATGAGTTATTGGGAGACATTGAATCTCCAGAGACACAAGAGGGAGGTTATGGGGAAGCACTGCATCTCGGGAGACACAGTAACAAGGTTATTGGGAGTCATTGAATCTCCAGAGACACAGCAGGGAGGTTATGGTGAGACACTGATCCTTGAGAGACACAGGAACGAGGTTATGGGGAGACTCTGAATCTCCAGACAGACAGGAATGAGGTTATGGGGAGACTTTAAATCTACAGAGACACAGCAGGGAGGTTATGGGGAGACATTGACACTCCTGAGAGACAGGAACGAGGTTATGGGGAGACATTGAAACTCCTGAGAGACAGGAACGAGGTTATGGGGAGACATTGAAACTCCAGAGACAGAGGAGGGAGGTTATGGGGAGACAGTGAATCTCCAGACAGACAGGAATGAGGTTATGGGGAGACTTTAAATCTACAGAGACACAGCAGGGAGGTTATGGGGAGACATTGACACTCCTGAGAGACAGGAACGAGGTTATGGGGAGACATTGAAACTCCAGAGACAGAGGAGGGAGGTTATGGGGAGACAGTGAATCTCCAGGGACACAGGCACGTGGTTATGGGGTGACAGTGAATCTCCAGAGACTCAGGAATGAGGATATGTGGAGACATTGAATCTTAAGAGACACAGGAACTAGGTTATGGGGAGACATTGAATCTCCAGATATACACGAATGAGGTTATGGAGAGACATTGAATCTCCAGAAAATCTGGAGGGTGGTTATGGGGAGACTCTGAATCTCCAGACAGACAGGAACGAGGTTATGGGGAGACTTTGGATCTCCAGAGAGACATGAATGAGATTATGGGGAGACATTGAATCTCGAGAGACACAGGACGGAGGTTATGGGGAGACATTGAATCTCGAGAGGCACAGGAACGAGGTTATGATGAGACATTGAATCTCCAGAGGCACAGGAACGAGTTATTGTGAGACATTGAATCTCGAGAGACACAGGAGGGAGGTTATGGGGAGACATTGAATCTCGAAAGGCACAGGAACGAGGTTATGGGGAGACATTGAATCTCCAGAGACACTGGGACGTGATTATGGTGAGACATTGAATCTCAAGACACACAGGAACGAGGTTATGGGGAGAGATGAAATCTTCAGCGGCATAGGAACGAGGTTATGGGGAGACATTGAATCTCGACAGACACAGTAACGAGGTTATGGGGAGACATTGAATATACAGAGGCACAGGAACGAGGTTATGGGGAGACATTGAATCTCCATAGAGACATGAATGAATTTATGGGGAGACATTCAATCTCGAGAGACACAGGAGGGAGTTTATGGGGAGACATTGAATCTCCAGAGACACAGGAATTAGGTTATGGGGAGACAGTGAATCTCCAGAGCCACAGGAGGGAGCTGATGGGGAGACATTGAATCTCTAGAGACACGAAAACGAGGTTATGGGGAGACATTGAATCTCCAGAGACACAGGAACGAGGTTATGGGGAGACATTGAATCTCCAGAGACACAGGAACGAGGTTATGGGGAGACATTGAATCTCCAGAGACACAGTAACGAGGTTATGGGGAGACATTGAATCTCCAGAGGCACAGGAACGAGGTTATGGGGAGTCATTGATTCTCCAGAGACACAGGAACGACATAATGGGGAGACACTGAATCTCCAGAGACACAGGAATGAGGTTATGTTGAGAGATTGAATGTCCAGAGACACAGGAATGAGGATATGGGGAGACATTGAATCCCCAGAGAAACTTGAACGAGGTTATGGGGAGACACTGAATCTCCAGAGCCACAGGAGGGAGCTGATGGGGAGACATTGAATCTCTGGAGACACGAAAACGAGGTTATGGGGAGACATTGAATCTCCAGAGAGACAAGAACGAGGTTATGGGGAGACAGTGAATCTCGAGAGACACAGCAGGGAGTTTATGCAGAGGCATTGAATCTCCAGAGACACAGGAACGAGGTTATGGGGAGACATTGAATCTTCAGAGACACAGGAGGGAGGTTATGGTGAGACACTGATCCTTGAGAGACACAGGAACGAGGTTATGGGGAGACATTGAATCTCCAGAGGCACAGGAACGAGTTATTGGGAGACATTGAATCTCGAGAGACACAGGAGGGAGGTTATGGGGAGACATTGAATCTCGAAAGGCACAGGAACGAGGTTATGGGGAGACATTGAATCTCCAGAGACACAGGGACGTGATTATGGTGAGACATTGAATCTCAAGACACACAGGAACGAGGTTATGGGGAGAGATGAAATCTTCAGCGGCACAGGAACGAGGTTATGGGGAGACATTGAATCTCGACAGACACAGTAACGAGGTTATGGGGAGACATTGAATATACAGAGGCACAGGAACGAGTTTATGGGGAGTCATTGATTCTCCAGAGACACAGGAACGACATAATGGGGAGACACTGAATCTCCAGATACACAGGAACGAGGTTATGGGGAGACACTGATTCTCCAGAGACACAGGAACGAGTTTATGGGGAGACATTGAATGTCCAGAGACACAGGAACCAGGATATGGGGAGACATTGAATCCCCAGAGACACAGGAGAGAGTTTATTGGGAGACGCTGCATTCCAAAGAGGCAGGAACGAGGTTATGGGGAGACATTGAATCTCCATAGAGACATGAATGAATTTATGGGGAGACATTCAATCTCGAGAGACACAGGAGGGAGTTTATGGGGAGACATTGAATCTCCAGAGACACAGGAATTAGGTTATGGGGAGACAGTGAATCTCCAGAGCCACAGGAGGGAGCTGATGGGGAGACATTGAATCTCTAGAGACACGAAAACGAGGTTATGGGGAGACATTGAATCTCCAGAGACACAGGAACGAGGTTATGGGGAGACATTGAATCTCCAGAGACACAGGAACGAGGTTATGGGGAGACATTGAATCTCCAGAGACACAGTAACGAGGTTATGGGGAGACATTGAATCTCCAGAGGCACAGGAACGAGGTTATGGGGAGTCATTGATTCTCCAGAGACACAGGAACGACATAATGGGGAGACACTGAATCTACAGAGACACAGGAACGAGGTTATGGGGAGACACTGATTCTCCAGAGACACAGGAACAAGGTTATGGGGAGAAACTGAATCTCCAGAGACACAGGAATGAGGTTATGTTGAGAGATTGAATGTCCAGAGACACAGGAATGAGGATATGGGGAGACAATGAATCCCCAGAGAAACTTGAACGAGGTTATGGGGAGACACTGAATCTCCAGAGCCACAGGAGGGAGCTGATGGGGAGACATTGAATCTCTGGAGACACGAAAACGAGGTTATGGGGAGACATTGAATCTCCAGAGAGACAAGAACGAGGTTATGGGGAGACAGTGAATCTCGAGAGACACAGCAGGGAGTTTATGCAGAGGCATTGAATCTCCAGAGACACAGGAACGAGGTTATGGGGAGACATTGAATCTTCAGAGACACAGGAGGGAGGTTATGGTGAGACACTGATCCTTGAGTGACACAGGAACGAGGTTATGGGGAGACATTGAATCTCCAGAGACACAGGAATGAGGTTATGGGGAGAAATTGAATCTCCAGAGACACAGGAATGAGTTATTGGGAGACATTGAATCTCCAGAGACACAAGAGGGAGGTTATGGGGAAGCACTGCATCTCGGGAGACACAGTAACAAGGTTATTGGGAGTCATTGAATCTCCAGAGACACAGCAGGGAGGTTATGGTGAGACACTGATCCTTGAGAGACACAGGAACGAGGTTATGGGGAGACTCTGAATCTCCAGACAGACAGGAATGAGGTTATGGGGAGACTTTAAATCTACAGAGACACAGCAGGGAGGTTATGGGGAGACATTGACACTCCTGAGAGACAGGAACGAGGTTATGGGGAGACATTGAAACTCCAGAGACAGAGGAGGGAGGTTATGGGGAGACAGTGAATCTCCAGGGACACAGGCACGTGGTTATGGGGTGACAGTGAATCTCCAGAGACTCAGGAATGAGGATATGTGGAGACATTGAATCTTAAGAGACACAGGAACAAGGTTATGGGGAGACATTGAATCTCCAGATATACACGAATGAGGTTATGGAGAGACATTGAATCTCCAGAAAATCTGGAGGGTGGTTATGGGGAGACTCTGAATCTCCAGACAGACAGGAACGAGGTTATGGGGAGACTTTGGATCTCCAGAGAGACATGAATGAGATTATGGGGAGACATTGAATCTCGAGAGACACAGGACGGAGGTTATGGGGAGACATTGAATCTCGAGAGGCACAGGAACGAGGTTATGATGAGACATTGAATCTCCAGAGGCACAGGAACGAGTTATTGGGAGACATTGAATCTCGAGAGACACAGGAGGGAGGTTATGGGGAGACATTGAATCTCGAAAGGCACAGGAACGAGGTTATGGGGAGACATTGAATCTCCAGAGACACAGGGACGTGATTATGGTGAGACATTGAATCTCAAGACACACAGGAACGAGGTTATGGGGAGAGATGAAATCTTCAGCGGCATAGGAACGAGGTTATGGGGAGACATTGAATCTCGACAGACACAGTAACGAGGTTATGGGGAGACATTCAATATACAGAGGCACAGGAACGAGGTTATGGGGAGACATTGAATCTCCATAGAGACATGAATGAATTTATGGGGAGACATTCAATCTCGAGAGACACAGGAGGGAGTTTATGGGGAGACATTGAATCTCCAGAGACACAGGAATTAGGTTATGGGGAGACAGTGAATCTCCAGAGCCACAGGAGGGAGCTGATGGGGAGACATTGAATCTCTAGAGACACGAAAACGAGGTTATGGGGAGACATTGAATCTCCAGAGACACAGGAACGAGGTTATGGGGAGACATTGAATCTCCAGAGACACAGGAACGAGGTTATGGGGAGACATTGAATCTCCAGAGACACAGTAACGAGGTTATGGGGAGACATTGAATCTCCAGAGGCACAGGAACGAGGTTATGGGGAGTCATTGATTCTCCAGAGACACAGGAACGACATAATGGGGAGACACTGAATCTCCAGAGACACAGGAATGAGGTTATGTTGAGAGATTGAATGTCCAGAGACACAGGAATGAGGATATGGGGAGACATTGAATCCCCAGAGAAACTTGAACGAGGTTATGGGGAGACACTGAATCTCCAGAGCCACAGGAGGGAGCTGATGGGGAGACATTGAATCTCTGGAGACACGAAAACGAGGTTATGGGGAGACATTGAATCTCCAGAGAGACAAGAACGAGGTTATGGGGAGACAGTGAATCTCGAGAGACACAGCAGGGAGTTTATGCAGAGGCATTGAATCTCCAGAGACACAGGAACGAGGTTATGGGGAGACATTGAATCTTCAGAGACACAGGAGGGAGGTTATGGTGAGACACTGATCCTTGAGTGACACAGGAACGAGGTTATGGGGAGACATTGAATCTCCAGAGACACAGGAATGAGGTTATGGGGAGACATTGAATCTCCAGAGACACAGGAACGAGTTATTGGGAGACATTGAATCTCCAGAGACACAGGAGGGAGGTTATGGGGAAGCACTGCATCTCGAGAGACACAGTAACAAGGTTATTGGGAGTCATTGAATCTCCAGAGACACAGCAGGGAGGTTATGGTGAGACACTGATCCTTGAGAGACACAGGAACGAGGTTATGGGGAGACTCTGAATCTCCAGACAGACAGGAATGAGGTTATGGGGAGACTTTAAATCTACAGAGACACAGCAGGGAGGTTATGGGGAGACATTGACACTCCTGAGAGACAGGAACGAGGTTATGGGGAGACATTGAAACTCCAGAGACAGAGGAGGTAGGTTATGGGGAGACAGTGAATCTCCAGACAGACAGGAATGAGGTTATGGGGAGACTTTAAATCTACAGAGACACAGCAGGGAGGTTATGGGGAGACATTGACACTCCTGAGAGACAGGAACGAGGTTATGGGGAGACATTGAAACTCCAGAGACAGAGGAGGGAGGTTATGGGGAGACAGTGAATCTCCAGGGACACAGGCACGTGGTTATGGGGTGACAGTGAATCTCCAGAGACTCAGGAATGAGGATATGTGGAGACATTGAATCTTAAGAGACACAGGAACTAGGTTATGGGGAGACATTGAATCTCCAGATATACACGAATGAGGTTATGGAGAGACATTGAATCTCCAGAAAATCTGGAGGGTGGTTATGGGGAGACTCTGAATCTCCAGACAGACAGGAACGAGGTTATGGGGAGACTTTGGATCTCCAGAGAGACATGAATGAGATTATGGGGAGACATTGAATCTCGAGAGACACAGGACGGAGGTTATGGGGAGACATTGAATCTCGAGAGGCACAGGAACGAGGTTATGATGAGACATTGAATCTCCAGAGGCACAGGAACGAGTTATTGTGAGACATTGAATCTCGAGAGACACAGGAGGGAGGTTATGGGGAGACATTGAATCTCGAAAGGCACAGGAACGAGGTTATGGGGAGACATTGAATCTCCAGAGACACTGGGACGTGATTATGGTGAGACATTGAATCTCAAGACACACAGGAACGAGGTTATGGGGAGAGATGAAATCTTCAGCGGCATAGGAACGAGGTTATGGGGAGACATTGAATCTCGACAGACACAGTAACGAGGTTATGGGGAGACATTGAATATACAGAGGCACAGGAACGAGGTTATGGGGAGACATTGAATCTCCATAGAGACATGAATGAATTTATGGGGAGACATTCAATCTCGAGAGACACAGGAGGGAGTTTATGGGGAGACATTGAATCTCCAGAGACACAGGAATTAGGTTATGGGGAGACAGTGAATCTCCAGAGCCACAGGAGGGAGCTGATGGGGAGACATTGAATCTCTAGAGACACGAAAACGAGGTTATGGGGAGACATTGAATCTCCAGAGACACAGGAACGAGGTTATGGGGAGACATTGAATCTCCAGAGACACAGGAACGAGGTTATGGGGAGACATTGAATGTCCAGAGACACAGGAATGAGGATATGGGGAGACATTGAATCCCCAGAGAAACTTGAACGAGGTTATGGGGAGACACTGAATCTCCAGAGCCACAGGAGGGAGCTGATGGGGAGACATTGAATCTCTGGAGACACGAAAACGAGGTTATGGGGAGACATTGAATCTCCAGAGAGACAAGAACGAGGTTATGGGGAGACAGTGAATCTCGAGAGACACAGCAGGGAGTTTATGCAGAGGCATTGAATCTCCAGAGACACAGGAACGAGGTTATGGGGAGACATTGAATCTTCAGAGACACAGGAGGGAGGTTATGGTGAGACACTGATCCTTGAGAGACACAGGAACGAGGTTATGGGGAGACATTGAATCTCCAGAGGCACAGGAACGAGTTATTGGGAGACATTGAATCTCGAGAGACACAGGAGGGAGGTTATGGGGAGACATTGAATCTCGAAAGGCACAGGAACGAGGTTATGGGGAGACATTGAATCTCCAGAGACACAGGGACGTGATTATGGTGAGACATTGAATCTCAAGACACACAGGAACGAGGTTATGGGGAGAGATGAAATCTTCAGCGGCACAGGAACGAGGTTATGGGGAGACATTGAATCTCGACAGACACAGTAACGAGGTTATGGGGAGACATTGAATATACAGAGGCACAGGAACGAGTTTATGGGGAGTCATTGATTCTCCAGAGACACAGGAACGACATAATGGGGAGACACTGAATCTCCAGATACACAGGAACGAGGTTATGGGGAGACACTGATTCTCCAGAGACACAGGAACGAGTTTATGGGGAGACATTGAATGTCCAGAGACACAGGAACCAGGATATGGGGAGACATTGAATCCCCAGAGACACAGGAGAGAGTTTATTGGGAGACGCTGCATTCCAAAGAGGCAGGAACGAGGTTATGGGGAGACATTGAATCTCCATAGAGACATGAATGAATTTATGGGGAGACATTCAATCTCGAGAGACACAGGAGGGAGTTTATGGGGAGACATTGAATCTCCAGAGACACAGGAATTAGGTTATGGGGAGACAGTGAATCTCCAGAGCCACAGGAGGGAGCTGATGGGGAGACATTGAATCTCTAGAGACACGAAAACGAGGTTATGGGGAGACATTGAATCTCCAGAGACACAGGAACGAGGTTATGGGGAGACATTGAATCTCCAGAGACACAGGAACGAGGTTATGGGGAGACATTGAATCTCCAGAGACACAGTAACGAGGTTATGGGGAGACATTGAATCTCCAGAGGCACAGGAACGAGGTTATGGGGAGTCATTGATTCTCCAGAGACACAGGAACGACATAATGGGGAGACACTGAATCTACAGAGACACAGGAACGAGGTTATGGGGAGACACTGATTCTCCAGAGACACAGGAACAAGGTTATGGGGAGAAACTGAATCTCCAGAGACACAGGAATGAGGTTATGTTGAGAGATTGAATGTCCAGAGACACAGGAATGAGGATATGGGGAGACAATGAATCCCCAGAGAAACTTGAACGAGGTTATGGGGAGACACTGAATCTCCAGAGCCACAGGAGGGAGCTGATGGGGAGACATTGAATCTCTGGAGACACGAAAACGAGGTTATGGGGAGACATTGAATCTCCAGAGAGACAAGAACGAGGTTATGGGGAGACAGTGAATCTCGAGAGACACAGCAGGGAGTTTATGCAGAGGCATTGAATCTCCAGAGACACAGGAACGAGGTTATGGGGAGACATTGAATCTTCAGAGACACAGGAGGGAGGTTATGGTGAGACACTGATCCTTGAGTGACACAGGAACGAGGTTATGGGGAGACATTGAATCTCCAGAGACACAGGAATGAGGTTATGGGGAGAAATTGAATCTCCAGAGACACAGGAATGAGTTATTGGGAGACATTGAATCTCCAGAGACACAAGAGGGAGGTTATGGGGAAGCACTGCATCTCGGGAGACACAGTAACAAGGTTATTGGGAGTCATTGAATCTCCAGAGACACAGCAGGGAGGTTATGGTGAGACACTGATCCTTGAGAGACACAGGAACGAGGTTATGGGGAGACTCTGAATCTCCAGACAGACAGGAATGAGGTTATGGGGAGACTTTAAATCTACAGAGACACAGCAGGGAGGTTATGGGGAGACATTGACACTCCTGAGAGACAGGAACGAGGTTATGGGGAGACATTGAAACTCCAGAGACAGAGGAGGGAGGTTATGGGGAGACAGTGAATCTCCAGGGACACAGGCACGTGGTTATGGGGTGACAGTGAATCTCCAGAGACTCAGGAATGAGGATATGTGGAGACATTGAATCTTAAGAGACACAGGAACAAGGTTATGGGGAGACATTGAATCTCCAGATATACACGAATGAGGTTATGGAGAGACATTGAATCTCCAGAAAATCTGGAGGGTGGTTATGGGGAGACTCTGAATCTCCAGACAGACAGGAACGAGGTTATGGGGAGACTTTGGATCTCCAGAGAGACATGAATGAGATTATGGGGAGACATTGAATCTCGAGAGACACAGGACGGAGGTTATGGGGAGACATTGAATCTCGAGAGGCACAGGAACGAGGTTATGATGAGACATTGAATCTCCAGAGGCACAGGAACGAGTTATTGGGAGACATTGAATCTCGAGAGACACAGGAGGGAGGTTATGGGGAGACATTGAATCTCGAAAGGCACAGGAACGAGGTTATGGGGAGACATTGAATCTCCAGAGACACAGGGACGTGATTATGGTGAGACATTGAATCTCAAGACACACAGGAACGAGGTTATGGGGAGAGATGAAATCTTCAGCGGCATAGGAACGAGGTTATGGGGAGACATTGAATCTCGACAGACACAGTAACGAGGTTATGGGGAGACATTCAATATACAGAGGCACAGGAACGAGGTTATGGGGAGACATTGAATCTCCATAGAGACATGAATGAATTTATGGGGAGACATTCAATCTCGAGAGACACAGGAGGGAGTTTATGGGGAGACATTGAATCTCCAGAGACACAGGAATTAGGTTATGGGGAGACAGTGAATCTCCAGAGCCACAGGAGGGAGCTGATGGGGAGACATTGAATCTCTAGAGACACGAAAACGAGGTTATGGGGAGACATTGAATCTCCAGAGACACAGGAACGAGGTTATGGGGAGACATTGAATCTCCAGAGACACAGGAACGAGGTTATGGGGAGACATTGAATCTCCAGAGACACAGTAACGAGGTTATGGGGAGACATTGAATCTCCAGAGGCACAGGAACGAGGTTATGGGGAGTCATTGATTCTCCAGAGACACAGGAACGACATAATGGGGAGACACTGAATCTCCAGAGACACAGGAATGAGGTTATGTTGAGAGATTGAATGTCCAGAGACACAGGAATGAGGATATGGGGAGACATTGAATCCCCAGAGAAACTTGAACGAGGTTATGGGGAGACACTGAATCTCCAGAGCCACAGGAGGGAGCTGATGGGGAGACATTGAATCTCTGGAGACACGAAAACGAGGTTATGGGGAGACATTGAATCTCCAGAGAGACAAGAACGAGGTTATGGGGAGACAGTGAATCTCGAGAGACACAGCAGGGAGTTTATGCAGAGGCATTGAATCTCCAGAGACACAGGAACGAGGTTATGGGGAGACATTGAATCTTCAGAGACACAGGAGGGAGGTTATGGTGAGACACTGATCCTTGAGAGACACAGGAACGAGGTTATGGGGAGACATTGAATCTCCAGAGACACAGGAATGAGGTTATGGGGAGAAATTGAATCTCCAGAGACACAGGAATGAGTTATTGGGAGACATTGAATCTCCAGAGACACAAGAGGGAGGTTATGGGGAGACATTGAATCTCGAAAGGCACAGGAACGAGGTTATGGGGAGACATTGAATCTCCAGAGACACAGGGACGTGATTATGGTGAGACATTGAATCTCAAGACACACAGGAACGAGGTTATGGGGAGAGATGAAATCTTCAGCGGCACAGGAACGAGGTTATGGGGAGACATTGAATATACAGAGGCACAGGAACGAGTTTATGGGGAGTCATTGATTCTCCAGAGACACAGGAACGACATAATGGGGAGACTCTGAATCTCCAGATACACAGGAACGAGGATATGGGGAGAGATTGAATGTCCAGAGACACAGGAACCTGGATATGGGGAGACATTGAATCCCCAGAGAAACTTGAACGAGGTTATGGGGAGACACTGAATCTCCAGAGACACAGGAGAGAGTTTATTGGGAGACGCTGCATTCCAAAGAGGCAGGAACGAGGTTATGGGGAGACATTGAATCTCCATAGAGACATGAATGAATTTATGGGGAGACATTCAATCTCGAGAGACACAGGAGGGAGTATATTGGGAGACATTGAATCTCCAGAGACACAGGAATTAGGTTATGGGGAGACAGTGAATCTCCAGAGCCACAGGAGGGAGCTGATGGGGAGACATTGAATCTCTAGAGACACGAAAACGAGGTTATGGGGAGACATTGAATCTCAAGAGACACAGGAACGAGGTTATGGGGAGACATTGAATCTCCAGAGACACAGGAACGAGGTTATGGGGCGACATTGAATCTCCAGAGACACAGTAACGAGGTTATGATGAGACATTGAATCTCCAGAGGCACAGGAACGAGTTATTGGGAGACATTGAATCTCGAGAGACACAGGAGGGAGGTTATGGGGAGACATTGAATCTCGAAAGGCACAGGAACGAGGTTATGGGGAGACATTGAATCTCCAGAGACACAGTAACGAGGTTATGGGGAGACATTGAATCTCCAGAGGCACAGGAACGAGGTTATGGGGAGTCATTGATTCTCCAGAGACACAGGAACGACATAATGGGGAGACACTGAATCTCCAGAGACACAGGAATGAGGTTATGTTGAGAGATTGAATGTCCAGAGACACAGGAATGAGGATATGGGGAGACATTGAATCCCCAGAGAAACTTGAACGAGGTTATGGGGAGACACTGAATCTCCAGAGCCACAGGAGGGAGCTGATGGGGAGACATTGAATCTCTGGAGACACGAAAACGAGGTTATGGGGAGACATTGAATCTCCAGAGAGACAAGAACGAGGTTATGGGGAGACAGTGAATCTCGAGAGACACAGCAGGGAGTTTATGCAGAGGCATTGAATCTCCAGAGACACAGGAACGAGGTTATGGGGAGACATTGAATCTTCAGAGACACAGGAGGGAGGTTATGGTGAGACACTGATCCTTGAGAGACACAGGAACGAGGTTATGGGGAGACATTGAATCTCCAGAGGCACAGGAACGAGTTATTGGGAGACATTGAATCTCGAGAGACACAGGAGGGAGGTTATGGGGAGACATTGAATCTCGAAAGGCACAGGAACGAGGTTATGGGGAGACATTGAATCTCCAGAGACACAGGGACGTGATTATGGTGAGACATTGAATCTCAAGACACACAGGAACGAGGTTATGGGGAGAGATGAAATCTTCAGCGGCACAGGAACGAGGTTATGGGGAGACATTGAATCTCGACAGACACAGTAACGAGGTTATGGGGAGACATTGAATATACAGAGGCACAGGAACGAGTTTATGGGGAGTCATTGATTCTCCAGAGACACAGGAACGACATAATGGGGAGACACTGAATCTCCAGATACACAGGAACGAGGTTATGGGGAGACACTGATTCTCCAGAGACACAGGAACGAGTTTATGGGGAGACATTGAATGTCCAGAGACACAGGAACCAGGATATGGGGAGACATTGAATCCCCAGAGACACAGGAGAGAGTTTATTGGGAGACGCTGCATTCCAAAGAGGCAGGAACGAGGTTATGGGGAGACATTGAATCTCCATAGAGACATGAATGAATTTATGGGGAGACATTCAATCTCGAGAGACACAGGAGGGAGTTTATGGGGAGACATTGAATCTCCAGAGACACAGGAATTAGGTTATGGGGAGACAGTGAATCTCCAGAGCCACAGGAGGGAGCTGATGGGGAGACATTGAATCTCTAGAGACACGAAAACGAGGTTATGGGGAGACATTGAATCTCCAGAGACACAGGAACGAGGTTATGGGGAGACATTGAATCTCCAGAGACACAGGAACGAGGTTATGGGGAGACATTGAATCTCCAGAGACACAGTAACGAGGTTATGGGGAGACATTGAATCTCCAGAGGCACAGGAACGAGGTTATGGGGAGTCATTGATTCTCCAGAGACACAGGAACGACATAATGGGGAGACACTGAATCTACAGAGACACAGGAACGAGGTTATGGGGAGACACTGATTCTCCAGAGACACAGGAACAAGGTTATGGGGAGAAACTGAATCTCCAGAGACACAGGAATGAGGTTATGTTGAGAGATTGAATGTCCAGAGACACAGGAATGAGGATATGGGGAGACAATGAATCCCCAGAGAAACTTGAACGAGGTTATGGGGAGACACTGAATCTCCAGAGCCACAGGAGGGAGCTGATGGGGAGACATTGAATCTCTGGAGACACGAAAACGAGGTTATGGGGAGACATTGAATCTCCAGAGAGACAAGAACGAGGTTATGGGGAGACAGTGAATCTCGAGAGACACAGCAGGGAGTTTATGCAGAGGCATTGAATCTCCAGAGACACAGGAACGAGGTTATGGGGAGACATTGAATCTTCAGAGACACAGGAGGGAGGTTATGGTGAGACACTGATCCTTGAGTGACACAGGAACGAGGTTATGGGGAGACATTGAATCTCCAGAGACACAGGAATGAGGTTATGGGGAGAAATTGAATCTCCAGAGACACAGGAATGAGTTATTGGGAGACATTGAATCTCCAGAGACACAAGAGGGAGGTTATGGGGAAGCACTGCATCTCGGGAGACACAGTAACAAGGTTATTGGGAGTCATTGAATCTCCAGAGACACAGCAGGGAGGTTATGGTGAGACACTGATCCTTGAGAGACACAGGAACGAGGTTATGGGGAGACTCTGAATCTCCAGACAGACAGGAATGAGGTTATGGGGAGACTTTAAATCTACAGAGACACAGCAGGGAGGTTATGGGGAGACATTGACACTCCTGAGAGACAGGAACGAGGTTATGGGGAGACATTGAAACTCCAGAGACAGAGGAGGGAGGTTATGGGGAGACAGAGAATCTCCAGGGACACAGGCACGTGGTTATGGGGTGACAGTGAATCTCCAGAGACTCAGGAATGAGGATATGTGGAGACATTGAATCTTAAGAGACACAGGAACAAGGTTATGGGGAGACATTGAATCTCCAGATATACACGAATGAGGTTATGGAGAGACATTGAATCTCCAGAAAATCTGGAGGGTGGTTATGGGGAGACTCTGAATCTCCAGACAGACAGGAACGAGGTTATGGGGAGACTTTGGATCTCCAGAGAGACATGAATGAGATTATGGGGAGACATTGAATCTCGAGAGACACAGGACGGAGGTTATGGGGAGACATTGAATCTCGAGAGGCACAGGAACGAGGTTATGATGAGACATTGAATCTCCAGAGGCACAGGAACGAGTTATTGGGAGACATTGAATCTCGAGAGACACAGGAGGGAGGTTATGGGGAGACATTGAATCTCGAAAGGCACAGGAACGAGGTTATGGGGAGACATTGAATCTCCAGAGACACAGGGACGTGATTATGGTGAGACATTGAATCTCAAGACACACAGGAACGAGGTTATGGGGAGAGATGAAATCTTCAGCGGCATAGGAACGAGGTTATGGGGAGACATTGAATCTCGACAGACACAGTAACGAGGTTATGGGGAGACATTGAATATACAGAGGCACAGGAACGAGGTTATGGGGAGAAATTGAATCTCCATAGAGACATGAATGAATTTATGGGGAGACATTCAATCTCGAGAGACACAGGAGGGAGTTTATGGGGAGACATTGAATCTCCAGAGACACAGGAATTAGGTTATGGGGAGACAGTGAATCTCCAGAGCCACAGGAGGGAGCTGATGGGGAGACATTGAATCTCTAGAGACACGAAAACGAGGTTATGGGGAGACATTGAATCTCCAGAGACACAGGAACGAGGTTATGGGGAGACATTGAATCTCCAGAGACACAGGAACGAGGTTATGGGGAGACATTGAATCTCCAGAGACACAGTAACGAGGTTATGGGGAGACATTGAATCTCCAGAGGCACAGGAACGAGGTTATGGGGAGTCATTGATTCTCCAGAGACACAGGAACGACATAATGGGGAGACACTGAATCTCCAGAGACACAGGAATGAGGTTATGTTGAGAGATTGAATGTCCAGAGACACAGGAATGAGGATATGGGGAGACATTGAATCCCCAGAGAAACTTGAACGAGGTTATGGGGAGACACTGAATCTCCAGAGCCACAGGAGGGAGCTGATGGGGAGACATTGAATCTCTGGAGACACGAAAACGAGGTTATGGGGAGACATTGAATCTCCAGAGAGACAAGAACGAGGTTATGGGGAGACAGTGAATCTCGAGAGACACAGCAGGGAGTTTATGCAGAGGCATTGAATCTCCAGAGACACAGGAACGAGGTTATGGGGAGACATTGAATCTTCAGAGACACAGGAGGGAGGTTATGGTGAGACACTGATCCTTGAGAGACACAGGAACGAGGTTATGGGGAGACATTGAATCTCCAGAGACACAGGAATGAGGTTATGGGGAGAAATTGAATCTCCAGAGACACAGGAATGAGTTATTGGGAGACATTGAATCTCCAGAGACACAAGAGGGAGGTTATGGGGAGACATTGAATCTCGAAAGGCACAGGAACGAGGTTATGGGGAGACATTGAATCTCCAGAGACACAGGGACGTGATTATGGTGAGACATTGAATCTCAAGACACACAGGAACGAGGTTATGGGGAGAGATGAAATTTTCAGCGGCACAGGAACGAGGTTATGGGGAGACATTGAATATACAGAGGCACAGGAACGAGTTTATGGGGAGTCATTGATTCTCCAGAGACACAGGAACGACATAATGGGGAGACTCTGAATCTCCAGATACACAGGAACGAGGTTATGGGGAGAGATTGAATGTCCAGAGACACAGGAACCTGGATATGGGGAGACATTGAATCCCCAGAGAAACTTGAACGAGGTTATGGGGAGACACTGAATCTCCAGAGACACAGGAGAGAGTTTATTGGGAGACGCTGCATTCCAAAGAGGCAGGAACGAGGTTATGGGGAGACATTGAATCTCCATAGAGACATGAATGAATTTATGGGGAGACATTCAATCTCGAGAGACACAGGAGGGAGTATATTGGGAGACATTGAATCTCCAGAGACACAGGAATTAGGTTATGGGGAGACAGTGAATCTCCAGAGCCACAGGAGGGAGCTGATGGGGAGACATTGAATCTCTAGAGACACGAAAACGAGGTTATGGGGAGACATTGAATCTCAAGAAACACAGGAACGAGGTTATGGGGAGACATTGAATCTCCAGAGACACAGGAACGAGGTTATGGGGCGACATTGAATCTCCAGAGACACAGTAACGAGGTTATGATGAGACATTGAATCTCCAGAGGCACAGGAACGAGTTATTGGGAGACATTGAATCTCGAGAGACACAGGAGGGAGGTTATGGGGAGACATTGAATTTCGAAAGGCACAGGAACGAGGTTATGGGGAGACATTGAATCTCCAGAGACACAGGGACGTGATTATGGTGAGACATTGAATCTCAAGACACACAGGAACGAGGTTATGGGGAGAGATGAAATCTTCAGCGGCACAGGAACGAGGTTATGGGGAGACATTGAATCTCGACAGACACAGTAACGAGGTTATGGGGAGACATTGAATATACAGAGTCACAGGAACGAGTTTATGGGGAGTCATTGATTCTCCAGAGACACAGGAACGACATAATGGGGAGACTCTGAATCTCCAGATACACAGGAACGAGGTTATGGGGAGACACTGATTCTCCAGAGACACAGGAACGAGTTTATGGGGAGAGATTGAATGTCCAGAGACACAGGAACCAAGATATGGGGAGACATTGAATCCCCAGAGAAACTTGAACGAGGTTATGGGGAGACACTGAATCTCCAGAGACACAGGAGAGAGTTTATTGGGAGACGCTGCATTCCAAAGAGGCAGGAACGAGGTTATGGGGAGACATTGAATCTCCATAGAGACATGAATGAATTTATGGGGAGACATTCAATCTCGAGAGACACAGGAGGGAGTTTATTGGGAGACATTGAATCTCCAGAGACACAGGAATTAGGTTATGCGGAGACAGTGAATCTCCAGAGCCACAGGAGGGAGCTGATGGGGAGACATTGAATCTCTAGAGACACGAAAACGAGGTTATGGGGAGACATTGAATCTCAAGAGACACAGGAACGAGGTTATGGGGAGACATTGAATCTCCAGAGACACAGGAACGAGGTTATGGGGCGACATTGAATCTCCAGAGACACAGTAACGAGGTTATGATGAGACATTGAATCTCCAGAGGCACAGGAACGAGTTATTGGGAGACATTGAATCTCGAGAGACACAGGAGGGAGGTTATGGGGAGACATTGAATCTCGAAAGGCACAGGAACGAGGTTATGGGGAGACATTGAATCTCCAGAGACACAGGGACGTGATTATGGTGAGACATTGAATCTCAAGACACACAGGAACGAGGTTATGGGGAGAGATGAAATCTTCAGCGGCACAGGAACGAGGTTATGGGGAGACATTGAATCTCGACAGACACAGTAACGAGGTTATGGGGAGACATTGAATATACAGAGGCACAGGAACGAGTTTATGGGGAGTCATTGATTCTCCAGAGACACAGGAACGACATAATGGGGAGACACTGAATCTCCAGATACACAGGAACGAGGTTATGGGGAGACACTGATTCTCCAGAGACACAGGAACGAGTTTATGGGGAGACATTGAATGTCCAGAGACACAGGAACCAGGATATGGGGAGACATTGAATCCCCAGAGACACAGGAGAGAGTTTATTGGGAGACGCTGCATTCCAAAGAGGCAGGAACGAGGTTATGGGGAGACATTGAATCTCCATAGAGACATGAATGAATTTATGGGGAGACATTCAATCTCGAGAGACACAGGAGGGAGTTTATGGGGAGACATTGAATCTCCAGAGACACAGGAATTAGGTTATGGGGAGACAGTGAATCTCCAGAGCCACAGGAGGGAGCTGATGGGGAGACATTGAATCTCTAGAGACACGAAAACGAGGTTATGGGGAGACATTGAATCTCCAGAGACACAGGAACGAGGTTATGGGGAGACATTGAATCTCCAGAGACACAGGAACGAGGTTATGGGGAGACATTGAATCTCCAGAGACACAGTAACGAGGTTATGGGGAGACATTGAATCTCCAGAGGCACAGGAACGAGGTTATGGGGAGTCATTGATTCTCCAGAGACACAGGAACGACATAATGGGGAGACACTGAATCTACAGAGACACAGGAACGAGGTTATGGGGAGACACTGATTCTCCAGAGACACAGGAACAAGGTTATGGGGAGAAACTGAATCTCCAGAGACACAGGAATGAGGTTATGTTGAGAGATTGAATGTCCAGAGACACAGGAATGAGGATATGGGGAGACAATGAATCCCCAGAGAAACTTGAACGAGGTTATGGGGAGACACTGAATCTCCAGAGCCACAGGAGGGAGCTGATGGGGAGACATTGAATCTCTGGAGACACGAAAACGAGGTTATGGGGAGACATTGAATCTCCAGAGAGACAAGAACGAGGTTATGGGGAGACAGTGAATCTCGAGAGACACAGCAGGGAGTTTATGCAGAGGCATTGAATCTCCAGAGACACAGGAACGAGGTTATGGGGAGACATTGAATCTTCAGAGACACAGGAGGGAGGTTATGGTGAGACACTGATCCTTGAGTGACACAGGAACGAGGTTATGGGGAGACATTGAATCTCCAGAGACACAGGAATGAGGTTATGGGGAGAAATTGAATCTCCAGAGACACAGGAATGAGTTATTGGGAGACATTGAATCTCCAGAGACACAAGAGGGAGGTTATGGGGAAGCACTGCATCTCGGGAGACACAGTAACAAGGTTATTGGGAGTCATTGAATCTCCAGAGACACAGCAGGGAGGTTATGGTGAGACACTGATCCTTGAGAGACACAGGAACGAGGTTATGGGGAGACTCTGAATCTCCAGACAGACAGGAATGAGGTTATGGGGAGACTTTAAATCTACAGAGACACAGCAGGGAGGTTATGGGGAGACATTGACACTCCTGAGAGACAGGAACGAGGTTATGGGGAGACATTGAAACTCCAGAGACAGAGGAGGGAGGTTATGGGGAGACAGTGAATCTCCAGGGACACAGGCACGTGTTTATGGAGTGACAGTGAATCTCCAGAGACTCAGGAATGAGGATATGTGGAGACATTGAATCTTAAGAGACACAGGAACAAGGTTATGGGGAGACATTGAATCTCCAGATATACACGAATGAGGTTATGGGGAGACATTGAATCTCCAGAAAATCTGGAGGGTGGTTATGGGGAGACTCTGAATCTCCAGACAGACAGGAACGAGGTTATGGGGAGACTTTGGATCTCCAGAGAGACATGAATGAGATTATGGGGAGACATTGAATCTCGAGAGACACAGGACGGAGGTTATGGGGAGACATTGAATCTCGAGAGGCACAGGAACGAGGTTATGATGAGACATTGAATCTCCAGAGGCACAGGAACGAGTTATTGGGAGACATTGAATCTCGAGAGACACAGGAGGGAGGTTATGGGGAGACATTGAATCTCGAAAGGCACAGGAACGAGGTTATGGGGAGACATTGAATCTCCAGAGACACAGGGACGTGATTATGGTGAGACATTGAATCTCAAGACACACAGGAACGAGGTTATGGGGAGAGATGAAATCTTCAGCGGCATAGGAACGAGGTTATGGGGAGACATTGAATCTCGACAGACACAGTAACGAGGTTATGGGGAGACATTGAATATACAGAGGCACAGGAACGAGTTTATGGGGAGTCATTGATTCTCCAGAGACACAGGAACGACATAATGGGGAGACTCTGAATCTCCAGATACACAGGAATGAGGTTATGGGGAGACACTGATTCTCCAGAGACACAGGAACGAGTTTATGGGGAGAGATTGAATGTCCAGAGACACAGGAACCAGGATATGGGGAGACATTGAATCCCCAGAGAAACTTGAACGAGGTTATGGGGAGACACTGAATCTCCAGAGACACAGGAGAGAGGTTATTGCGAGACGCTGCATTCCAAAGAGGCAGGAACGAGGTTATGGGGAGACATTGAATCTCCATAGAGACACGAATGAATTTATGGGGAGACATTCAATCTCGAGAGACACAGGAGGGAGTTTATTGGGAGACATTGAATCTCCAGAGACACAGGAATTAGGTTATGCGGAGACAGTGAATCTCCAGAGCCACAGGAGGGAGCTGATGGGGAGACATTGAATCTCTAGAGACACGAAAACGAGGTTATGGGGACATTGAATCTCAAGAGACACAGGAACGAGGTTATGGGGAGACAATGAATCTCCAGAGACACAGGAACGAGGTTATGGGGCGACATTGAATCTCCAGAGACACAGTAACGAGGTTATGATGAGACATTGAATCTCCAGAGGCACAGGAACGAGTTATTGGGAGACATTGAATCTCGAGAGACACAGGAGGGAGGTTATGGGGAGACATTGAATCTCGAAAGGCACAGGAACGAGGTTATTGGGAGACATTGAATCTCCAGAGACACAGGGACGTGATTATGGTGAGACATTGAATCTCAAGACACACAGGAACGAGGTTATGGGGAGAGATGAAATCTTCAGCGGCACAGGAACGAGGTTATGGGGAGACATTGAATCTCGACAGACACAGTAACGAGGTTATGGGGAGACATTGAATATACAGAGGCACAGGAACGAGTTTATGGGGAGTCATTGATTCTCCAGAGACACAGGAACGACATAATGGGGAGACTCTGAATCTCCAGATACACAGGAACGAGGTTATGGGGAGACACTGATTCTCCAGAGACACAGGAACGAGTTTATGGGGAGAGATTGAATGTCCAGAGACACAGGAACCAAGATATGGGGAGACATTGAATCCCCAGAGAAACTTGAACGAGGTTATGGGGAGACACTGAATCTCCAGAGACACAGGAGAGAGTTTATTGGGAGACGCTGCATTCCAAAGAGGCCGGAACGAGGTTATGGGGAGACATTGAATCTCCATAGAGACATGAATGAATTTATGGGGAGACATTCAATCTCGAGAGACACAGGAGGGAGTTTATTGGGAGACATTGAATCTCCAGAGACACAGGAATTAGGTTATGCGGAGACAGTGAATCTCCAGAGCCACAGGAGGGAGCTGATGGGGAGACATTGAATCTCTAGAGACACGAAAACGAGGTTATGGGGAGACATTGAATCTCAAGAGACACAGGAACGAGGTTATGGGGAGACATTGAATCTCCAGAGACACAGGAACGAGGTTATGGGGCGACATTGAATCTCCAGAGACACAGTAACGAGGTTATGATGAGATATTGAATCTCCAGAGGCACAGGAACGAGTTATTGGGAGACATTGAATCTCAAGAGACACAGGAGGGAGGTTATGGGGAGACATTGAATCTCGAAAGGCACAGGAACGAGGTTATGGGGAGACATTGAATCTCCAGAGACACAGGGACGTGATTATGGTGAGACATTGAATCTCAAGACACACAGGAACGAGGTTATGGGGAGAGATGAAATCTTCAGCGGCACAGGAACGAGGTTATGGGGAGACATTGAATCTCGACAGACACAGTAACGAGGTTATGGGGAGACATTGAATATACAGAGGCACAGGAACGAGTTTATGGGGAGTCATTGATTCTCCAGAGACACAGGAACGACATAATGGGGAGACACTGAATCTCCAGATACACAGGAACGAGGTTATGGGGAGACACTGATTCTCCAGAGACACAGGAACGAGTTTATGCGGAGACATTGAATGTCCAGAGACACAGGAACCAGGATATGGGGAGACATTGAATCCCCAGAGACACAGGAGAGAGTTTATTGGGAGACGCTGCATTCCAAAGAGGCAGGAACGAGGTTATGGGGAGACATTGAATCTCCATAGAGACATGAATGAATTTATGGGGAGACATTCAATCTCGAGAGACACAGGAGGGAGTTTATGGGGAGACATTGAATCTCCAGAGACACAGGAATTAGGTTATGGGGAGACAGTGAATCTCCAGAGCCACAGGAGGGAGCTGATGGGGAGACATTGAATCTCTAGAGACACGAAAACGAGGTTATGGGGAGACATTGAATCTCCAGAGACACAGGAACGAGGTTATGGGGAGACATTGAATCTCCAGAGACACAGGAACGAGGTTATGGGGAGACATTGAATCTCCAGAGACACAGTAACGAGGTTATGGGGAGACATTGAATCTCCAGAGGCACAGGAACGAGGTTATGGGGAGTCATTGATTCTCCAGAGACACAGGAACGACATAATGGGGAGACACTGAATCTCCAGAGGCACAGGAACGAGGTTATGGGGAGACACTGATTCTCCAGAGACACAGGAACGAGGTTATGGGGAGAAACTGAATCTCCAGAGACACAGGAATGAGGTTATGTTGAGAGATTGAATGTCCAGAGACACAGGAACCAAGATATGGGGAGACATTGAATCCCCAGAGAAACTTGAACGAGGTTATGGGGAGACACTGAATCTCCAGAGACACAGGAGAGAGTTTATTGGGAGACGCTGCATTCCAAAGAGGCAGGAACGAGGTTATGGGGAGACATTGAATCTCCATAGAGACATGAATGAATTTATGGGGAGACATTCAATCTCGAGAGACACAGGAGGGAGTTTATTGGGAGACATTGAATCTCCAGAGACACAGAAATTAGGTTATGCGGAGACAGTGAGTCTCCAGAGCCACAGGAGGGAGCTGATGGGGAGACATTGAATCTCTAGAGACACGAAAACGAGGTTATGGGGAGACATTGAATCTCAAGAGACACAGGAACGAGGTTATGGGGAGACATTGAATCTCCAGAGACACAGGAACGAGGTTATGGGGCGACATTGAATCTCCAGAGACACAGTAACGAGGTTATGATGAGATATTGAATCTCCAGAGGCACAGGAACGAGTTATTGGGAGACATTGAATTTCAAGAGACACAGGAGGGAGGTTATGGGGAGACATTGAATCTCGAAAGGCACAGGAACGAGGTTATGGGGAGACATTGAATCTCCAGAGACACAGGGACGTGATTATGGTGAGACATTGAATCTCAAGACACACAGGAACGAGGTTATGGGGAGAGATGAAATCTTCAGCGGCACAGGAACGAGGTTATGGGGAGACATTGAATCTCGACAGACACAGTAACGAGGTTATGGGGAGACATTGAATATACAGAGGCACAGGAACGAGTTTATGGGGAGTCATTGATTCTCCAGAGACACAGGAACGACATAATGGGGAGACACTGAATCTCCAGATACACAGGAACGAGGTTATGGGGAGACACTGATTCTCCAGAGACACAGGAACGAGTTTATGGGGAGACATTGAATGTCCAGAGACACAGGAACCAGGATATGGGGAGACATTGAATCCCCAGAGACACAGGAGAGAGTTTATTGGGAGACGCTGCATTCCAAAGAGGCAGGAACGAGGTTATGGGGAGACATAGAATCTCCATAGAGACATGAATGAATTTATGGGGAGACATTCAATCTCGAGAGACACAGGAGGGAGTTTATGGGGAGACATTGAATCTCCAGAGACACAGGAATTAGGTTATGGGGAGACAGTGAATCTCCAGAGCCACAGGAGGGAGCTGATGGGGAGACATTGAATCTCTAGAGACACGAAAACGAGGTTATGGGGAGACATTGAATCTCCAGAGACACAGGAACGAGGTTATGGGGAGACATTGAATCTCCAGAGACACAGGAACGAGGTTATGGGGAGACATTGAATCTCCAGAGACACAGTAACGAGGTTATGGGGAGACATTGAATCTCCAGAGGCACAGGAACGAGGTTATGGGGAGTCATTGATTCTCCAGAGACACAGGAACGACATAATGGGGAGACACTGAATCTCCAGAGGCACAGGAACGAGGTTATGGGGAGACACTGATTCTCCAGAGACACAGGAACGAGGTTATGGGGAGAAACTGAATCTCCAGAGACACAGGAATGAGGTTATGTTGAGAGATTGAATGTCCAGAGACACAGGAATGAGGATATGGGGAGACATTGAATCCCCAGAGAAACTTGAACGAGGTTATGGGGAGACACTGAATCTCCAGAGCCACAGGAGGGAGCTGATGGGGAGACATTGAATCTCTGGAGACACGAAAACGAGGTTATGGGGAGACATTGAATCTCCAGAGAGACAAGAACGAGGTTATGGGGAGACAGTGAATCTCGAGAGACACAGCAGGGAGTTTATGCAGAGGCATTGAATCTCCAGAGACACAGGAACGAGGTTATGGGGAGACATTGAATCTTCAGAGACACAGGAGGGAGGTTATGGTGAGACACTGATCCTTGAGAGACACAGGAACGAGGTTATGGGGAGACATTGAATCTCCAGAGACACAGGAATGAGGTTATGGGGAGAAATTGAATCTCCAGAGACACAGGAATGAGTTATTGGGAGACATTGAATCTCCAGAGACACAAGAGGGAGGATATGGGGAAGCACTGCATCTCGAGAGACACAGTAACAAGGTTATTGGGAGTCATTGAATCTCCAGAGACACAGCAGGGAGGTTATGGTGAGACACTGATCCTTGAGAGACACAGGAACGAGGTTATGGGGAGACTCTGCATCTCCAGACAGACAGGAATGAGGTTATGGGGAGACTTTAAATCTACAGAGACACAGCAGGGAGGTTATGGGGAGACATTGACACTCCTGAGAGACAGGAACGAGGTTATGGGGAGACATTGAAACTCCAGAGACAGAGGAGGGAGGTTATGGGGAGACTCTGCATTCCAGACAGACAGGAACAAGGTTATGGGGAGACTTTGGATCTCCAGAGAGACATGAATGAGATTATGGGGAGACATTGAATCTCGAGATACACAGGAGGGAGGTTATGGGGAGACATTGAATCTCCAGTGACAAAGGAGGGAAATTATTGGGAGACATTGAATCTCGAGAGGCACAGGAACGAGGTTATGGGGAGACATTGCATCTCCAGAGACACAGGGACGTGATTATGGGGAGACATTGAATCTCAAGACACACAGGAACGAGGTTATGGGGAGAGATGAAATCTTCAGAGGCACAGGAACGAGGTTATGGGGAGACATTGAATCTACAGAGGCACAGGAACGAGTTTATGGGGAGTCATTGATTCTCCAGAGGCACAGGAACGACATAATGGGGAGACACTGAATCTCCAGATACACAGGAACGAGGATATGTGGAGACATTGAATCTTAAGAGACACAGGAACGAGGTTATGGGGAGACATTGAATCTCCAGGAAAACTGGAGGGTGGTTATGGGGAGACTCTGAATCTCCAGAGAAACAGGAACGAGTTTATGGGGAGACATTGTAATTCCATAGACACCGGAGGGAGGTTATGGGGAGACTCTGCATTCCAGACAGACAGGAACGAGGTTATGGGGAGACTTTGGATCTCCAGAGACACAGGAACGAGGTTATGGGGAGACATTGAATCTCCAGAGACACAGAAACGAGGTTATGGGGCGACATTGAATCTCCAGAGACACAGTAACGAGGTTATGATGAGACATTGAATCTCCAGAGGCACAGGAACGAGTTATTGGGAGACATTGAATCTCAAGAGACACAGGAGGGAGGTTATGGGGAGACATTGAATCTCGAAAGGCACAGGAACGAGGTTATGGGGAGACATTGAATCTCCAGAGACACAGGGACGTGATTATGGTGAGACATTGAATCTCAAGACACACAGGAACGAGGTTATGGGGAGAGATGAAATCTTCAGCGGCACAGGAACGAGGTTATGGGGAGACATTGAATCTCGACAGACACAGTAACGAGGTTATGGGGAGACATTGAATATACAGAGGCACAGGAACGAGTTTATGGGGAGTCATTGTTTCTCCAGAGACACAGGAACGACATAATGGGGAGACACTGAATCTCCAGATACACAGGAACGAGGTTATGGGGAGACATTGATTCTCCAGAGACACAGGAACGAGTTTATGGGGAGACATTGAATGTCCAGAGACACAGGAACCAGGATATGGGGAGACATTGAATCCCCAGAGACACAGGAGAGAGTTTATTGGGAGACACTGCATTCCAAAGAGGCAGGAACGAGGTTATGGGGAGACATTGAATCTCCATAGAGACATGAATGAATTTATGGGGAGACATTCAATCTCGAGAGACACAGGAGGGAGTTTATGGGGAGACATTGAATCTCCAGAGACACAGGAATTAGGTTATGGGGAGACAGTGAATCTCCAGAGCCACAGGAACGAGGTTATGGGGAGACATTGAATCTCCAGAGACACAGGAACGAGGTTATGGGGAGACATTGAATCTCCAGAGACACAGTAACGAGGTTATGGGGAGACATTGAATCTCCAGAGGCACAGGAACGAGGTTATGGGGAGTCATTGAATCTTCAGAGACACAGGAGGGAGGTTATGGTGAGACACTGATCCTTGAGAGACACAGGAACGAGGTTATGGGGAGACATTGGATCTCCAGAGACACAGGAATGAGTTATTGGGAGACATTGAATCTCCAGAGACACAAGAGGGAGGATATGGGGAAGCACTGCATCTCGAGAGACACAGTAACAAGGTTATTGGGAGTCATTGAATCTCCAGAGACACAGCAGGGAGGTTATGGTGAGACATTGAATCTCGAGAGGCACAGGAACGAGGTTATGGGGAGACTCTGCATCTCCAGACAGACAGGAATGAGGTTATGGGGAGACTTTAAATCTACAGAGACACAGCAGGGAGGTTATGGGGAGACATTGACACTCCTGAGAGACAGGAACGAGGTTATGGGGAGACATTGAAACTCCAGAGACAGAGGAGGGAGGTTATGGGGAGACAGTGAATCTCCAGAGACACAGGCACGTGGTTATGGGGTGACAGTGAATCTCCAGAGACTCAGGAACGAGGATATGTGGAGACATTGAATCTTAAGAGACACAGGAACGAGGTTATGGGGAGACATTGAATCTCCAGATACACACGAACGAGGTTATGGGGAGACTCTGAATCTCCAGAGAAACAGGAACGAGTTTATGGGGAGACATTGCAATTCCATAGACACAGGAGGGAGGTTATGGGGAGACTCTGCATTCCAGACAGACAGGAACAAGGTTATGGGGAGACTTTGGATCTCCAGAGAGACATGAATGAGATTATGGGGAGACATTGAATCTCGAGATACACAGGAGGGAGGTTATGGGGAGACATTGAATCTCCAGTGACAAAGGAGGGAAATTATTGGGAGACATTGAATCTCGAGAGGCACAGGAACGAGGTTATGGGGAGACATTGCATCTCCAGAGACACAGGGACGTGATTATGGGGAGACATTGAATCTCAAGACACACAGGAACGAGGTTATGGGGAGAGATGAAATCTTCAGAGGCACAGGAACGAGGTTATGGGGAGACATTGAATCTACAGAGACACAGGGACGTGATTATGGGGAGACATTGAATCTCAAGACACACAGGAACGAGGTTATGGGGAGAGATGAAATCTTCAGAGGCACAGGAACGAGGTTATGGGGAGACATTGAATCTACAGAGGCACAGGAACGAGTTTATGGGGAGTCATTGATTCTCCAGAGGCACAGGAACGACATAATGGGGAGACACTGAATCTCCTGATACACAGGAACGAGGATATGTGGAGACATTGAATCTTAAGAGACACAGGAACGAGGTTATGGGGAGACATTGAATCTCCAGAAAAACTGGAGGGTGGTTATGGGGAGACTCTGAATCTCCAGAGAAACAGGAACGAGTTAATGGGGAGACATTGTAATTCCATAGACACCGGAGGGAGGTTATGGGGAGACTCTGCATTCCAGACAGACAGGAACGAGGTTATGGGGAGACTTTGGATCTCCAGAGAGACATGAATGAGATTATGGGGAGACATTGAATCTCGAGAGGCACTGGAACGAGGTTATGGGGAGACATTGAATCTCGAGAGACACAGGAGGGAGGTTATGGGGAGACATTGAATCTCGAGAGGCACAGCAACGAGGTTATGGGGAGACATTGAATCTCGAGAGACACAGGGGGGAGGTTATGGGGAGACATTGAATCTCGAGAGGCACAGGAACGAGGTTATGATGAGACATTGAAACTCCAGAGGCACAAGAACGAGTTATTGGGAGACATTGAATCTCGAGAGACACAGGAGTGAGGTTATGGGGAGACATTGAATCTCGAAAGGCACAGGAACGAGGTTATGGGGAGACATTGAATCTCCAGGGACACAGGGACGTGATTATGGTGAGACTTTGAATCTCAAGACACACAGGAACGAGGTTATGGGGAGAGATGAAATCTTCAGAGGCACAGGAACGAGGTTATGGGGAGACATTGAATCTCGAGAGGCACAGGAACGAGGTTATGATGAGACATTGAAACTCCAGAGGCACAGGAACGAGTTATTGGGAGACATTGAATCTCGAGAGACACAGGAGTGAGGTTATGGGGAGACATTGAATCTCTGGAGACACGAAAACGAGGTTATTGGGAGACATTGAATCTCCAGAGAGACAAGAACGAGGTTATGGGGAGACAGTGAATCTCGAGAGACACAGCAGGGAGTTTATGCAGAGCCATTGAATCTCCAGAGACACAGGAACGAGGTTATGGGGAGACATTGAATCTTCAGAGACACAGGAGGGAGGTTATGGTGAGACACTGATCCTTGAGAGACACAGGAACGAGGTTATGGGGAGACATTGAATCTCCAGAGACACAGGAATGAGGTTATGGGGAGAAATTGAATCTCCAGAGACACAGGAACGAGTTATTGGGAGACATTGAATCTCCAGAGACACAAGAGGGAGGTTATGGGGAAGCACTGCATCTCGAGAGACACAGTAACAAGGTTATTGGGAGTCATTGAATCTCCAGAGACACAACAGGGAGGTTATGGTGAGACACTGATCCTTGAGAGACACAGGAACGAGGTTATGGGGAGACTCTGCATCTCCAGACAGACAGGAATGAGGTTATGGGGAGACTTTAAATCTACAGAGACACAGCAGGGAGGTTATGGGGAGACATTGACACTCCTGAGAGACAGGAACGAGGTTATGGGGAGACATTGAAACTCCAGAGACAGAGGAGGGAGGTTATGGGGAGACAGTGAATCTCCAGAGACACAGGCACGTGGTTATGGGGTGACAGTGAATCTCCAGAGACTCAGGAACGAGGATATGTGGAGACATTGAATCTTAAGAGACACAGGAACGAGGTTATGGGGAGATATTGAATCTCCAGATACACACGAACGAGGTTATGGGGAGACTCTGAATCTCCAGAGAAACAGGAACGAGTTTATGGGGAGACATTGCAATTCCATAGACACAGGAGGGAGGTTATGGGGAGACTCTGCATTCCAGACAGACAGGAACGAGGTTATGGGGAGACTTTGGATCTCCAGAGAGACATGAATGAGATTATGGGGAGACATTGAATCTCGAGATACACAGGAGGGAGGTTATGGGGAGACATTGAATCTCAGGAGGCACAGGAACGAGGTTATGATGAGACATTGAATCTCCAGAGGCACAGGAACGACTTATTGGGAGACATTGAATCTCCAGTGACAAAGGAGGGAGATTATTGGGAGACATTGAATCTCGAGAGGCACAGGAACGAGGTTATGGGGAGACATTGAATCTCCAGAGACACAGGGACGTGATTATGGGGAGACATTGAATCTCAAGACACACAGGAACGAGGTTATGGGGAGAGATGAAATCTTCAGAGGCACAGGAACGAGGTTATGGGGAGACATTGAATCTCGACAGACACAGTAACGAGGTTATGGGGAGACATTGAATCTACAGAGGCACAGGAACGAGTTTATGGGGAGTCATTGATTCTCCAGAGGCACAGGAACGACATAATGGGGAGACACTGAATCTCCAGATACACAGGAACGAGGATATGTGGAGACATTGAATCTTAAGAGACACAGGAACGAGGTTATGGGGAGACATTGAATCTCCAGATATACACGAATGAGGTTATGGGGAGACATTGAATCTCCAGAAAAACTGGAGGGTGGTTATGGGGAGAATCTGAATCTCCAGAGAAACAGGAACGAGTTTATGGGGAGACATTGTAATTCCATAGACACCGGAGGGAGGTTATGGGGAGACTCTGCGTTCCAGACAGACAGGAACGAGGTTATGGGGAGACTTTGGATCTCCAGAGAGACATGAATGAGATTATGGGGAGACATTGAATCTCGAGAGGCACTGGAACGAGGTTATGGGGAGACATTGAATCTCGAGAGACACAGGAGGGAGGTTATGGGGAGACATTGAATCTCGAGAGGCACAGGAACGAGGTTATGGGGAGACATTGAATCTCGAGAGACACAGGACGGAGGTTATGGTGAGACATTGAATCTCGAGAGGCACAGGAACGAGGTTATGATGAGACATTGAAACTCCAGAGGCACAAGAACGAGTTATTGGGAGACATTGAATCTCGAGAGACACAGGAGTGAGGTTATGGGGAGACATTGAATCTCGAAAGGCACAGGAACGAGGTTATGGGGAGACATTGAATCTCCAGAGACACAGGGACGTGATTATGGTGAGACATTGAATCTCAAGACACACAGGAACGAGGTTATGGGGAGAGATGAAATCTTCAGAGGCACAGGAACGAGGTTATGGGGAGACATTGAATCTCGAGAGGCACAGGAACGAGGTTATGATGAGACATTGAAACTCCAGAGGCACAGGAACGAGTTATTGGGAGACATTGAATCTCGATAGACACAGGAGTGAGGTTATGGGGAGACATTGAATCTCTGGAGACACGAAAACGAGGTTATTGGGAGACATTGAATCTCCAGAAAGACAAGAACGAGGTTATGGGGAGACAGTGAATCTCGAGAGACACAGCAGGGAGTTTATGCAGAGGCATTGAATCTCCAGAGACACAGGTACGAGGTTATGGGGAGACATTGAATCTTCAGAGACACAGTAGGGAGGTTATGGTGAGACACTGATCCTTGAGAGACACAGGAACGAGGTTATGGGGAGACATTGAATCTCCAGAGACACAGGAATGAGGTTATGGGGAGATATTGAATCTCCAGAGACACAGGAACGAGTTATTGGGAGACATTGAATCTCCAGAGACACAAGAGGGAGGTTATGGGGAAGCACTGCATCTCGAGAGACACAGTAACAAGGTTATTAGGAGTCACTGAATCTCCAGAGACACAACAGGGAGGTTATGGTGAGACACTGATCCTTGAGAGACACAGGAACGAGGTTATGGGGAGACTCTGCATCTCCAGACAGACAGGAATGAGGTTATGGGGAGACTTTAAATCTACAGAGACACAGCAGGGAGGTTATGGGGAGACATTGACACTCCTGAGAGACAGGAACGAGGTTATGGGGAGACATTGAAACTCCAGAGACAGAGGAGGGAGGTTATGGGGAGACAGTGAATCTCCAGAGACACAGGCACGTGGTTATGGGGTGACAGTGAATCTCCAGAGACTCAGGAACGAGGATATGTAGAGACATTGAATCTTAAGAGACACAGGAACGAGGTTATGGGGAGACATTGAATCTCCAGATACACACGAACGAGGTTATGGGGAGACTCTGAATCTCCAGAGAAACAGGAACGAGTTTATGGGGAGACATTGCAATTCCATAGACACAGGAGGGAGGTTATGGGGAGACTCTGCATTCCAGACAGACAGGAACGAGGTTATGGGGAGACTTTGGATCTCCAGAGAGACATGAATGAGATTATGGGGAGACATTGAATCTCGAGATACACAGGAGGGAGGTTATGGGGAGACATTGAATCTCAGGAGGCACAGGAACGAGGTTATGATGAGACATTGAATCTCCAGAGGCACAGGAACGACTTATTGGGAGACATTGAATCTCCAGTGACAAAGGAGGGAGATTATTGGGAGACATTGAATCTCGAGATGCACAGGAACGAGGTTATGGGGAGACATTGAATCTCCAGAGACACAGGGACGTGATTATGGGGAGACATTGAATCTCAAGACACACAGGAACGAGGTTATGGGGAGAGATGAAATCTTCAGAGACACAGGAACGAGGTTATGGGGAGACATTGAATCTCGACAGACACAGTAACGAGGTTATGGGGAGACATTGAATCTACAGAGGCACAGGAACGAGTTTATGGGGAGTCATTGATTCTCCAGAGGCACAGGAACGACATAATGTGGAGACACTGAATCTCCAGATACACAGGAACGAGGATATGTGGAGACATTGAATCTTAAGAGACACAGGAACGAGGTTATGGGGAGACATTGAATCTCCAGATATACACGAATGAGGTTATGGGGAGACATTGAATCTCCAGAAAAACTGGAGGGTGGTTATGGGGAGACTCTGAATCTCCAGAGAAACAGGAACGAGTTTATGGGGAGACATTGTAATTCCATAGACACCGGAGGGAGGTTATGGGGAGACTCTGCATTCCAGACAGACAGGAACGAGGTTATGGGGAGACTTTGGATCTCCAGAGAGACATGAATGAGATTATGGGGAGACATTGAATCTCGAGAGGCACTGGAACGAGGTTATGGGGAGACATTGAATCTCGAGAGACACAGGAGGGAGGTTATGGGGAGACATTGAATCTCGAGAGGCACAGGAACGAGGTTATGGGGAGACATTGAATCTCGAGAGACACAGGACGGAGGTTATGGTGAGACATTGAATCTCGAGAGGCACAGGAACGAGGTTATGATGAGACATTGAAACTCCAGAGGCACAAGAACGAGTTATTGGGAGACATTGAATCTCGAGAGACACAGGAGTGAGGTTATGGGGAGACATTGAATCTCGAAAGGCACAGGAACGAGGTTATGGGGAGACATTGAATCTCCAGAGACACAGGGACGTGATTATGGTGAGACATTGAATCTCAAGACACACAGGAACGAGGTTATGGGGAGAGATGAAATCTTCAGAGGCACAGGAACGAGGTTATGGGGAGACATTGAATCTCGAGAGGCACAGGAACGAGGTTATGATGAGACATTGAAACTCCAGAGGCACAGGAACGAGTTATTGGGAGACATTGAATCTCGATAGACACAGGAGTGAGGTTATGGGGAGACATTGAATCTCTGGAGACACGAAAACGAGGTTATTGGGAGACATTGAATCTCCAGAAAGACAAGAACGAGGTTATGGGGAGACAGTGAATCTCGAGAGACACAGCAGGGAGTTTATGCAGAGGCATTGAATCTCCAGAGACACAGGTACGAGGTTATGGGGAGACAGTGAATCTCGAGAGACACAGCAGGGAGTTTATGCAGAGGCATTGAATCTCCAGAGACACAGGTACGAGGTTATGGGGAGACATTGAATCTTCAGAGACACAGGAGGGAGGTTATGGTGAGACACTGATCCTTGAGAGACACAGGAACGAGGTTATGGGGAGACATTGAATCTCCAGAGACACAGGAATGAGGTTATGGGGAGAAATTGAATCTCCAGAGACACAGGAACGAGTTATTGGGAGACATTGAATCTCCAGAGACACAAGAGGGAGGTTATGGGGAAGCACTGCATCTCGAGAGACACAGTAACAAGGTTATTGGGAGTCATTGAATCTCCAGAGACACAACAGGGAGGTTATGGTGAGACACTGATCCTTGAGAGACACAGGAACGAGGTTATGGGGAGACTCTGCATCTCCAGACAGACAGGAATGAGGTTATGGGGAGACTTTAAATCTACAGAGACACAGCAGGGAGGTTATGGGGAGACATTGACACTCCTGAGAGACAGGAACGAGGTTATGGGGAGACATTGAAACTCCAGAGACAGAGGAGGGAGGTTATGGGGAGACAGTGAATCTCCAGAGACACAGGCACGTGGTTATGGGGTGACTGTGAATCTCCAGAGACTCAGGAACGAGGATATGTGGAGACATTGAATCTTAAGAGACACAGGAACGAGGTTATGGGGAGATATTGAATCTCCAGATACACACGAACGAGGTTATGGGGAGACTCTGAATCTCCAGAGAAACAGGAACGAGTTTATGGGGAGACATTGCAATTCCATAGACACAGGAGGGAGGTTATGGGGAGACTCTGCATTCCAGACAGACAGGAACGAGGTTATGGGGAGACTTTGGATCTCCAGAGAGACATGAATGAGATTATGGGGAGACATTGAATCTCGAGATACACAGGAGGGAGGTTATGGGGAGACATTGAATCTCAGGAGGCACAGGAACGAGGTTATGATGAGACATTGAATCTCCAGAGGCACAGGAACGACTTATTGGGAGACATTGAATCTCCAGTGACAAAGGAGGGAGATTATTGGGAGACATTGAATCTCGAGAGGCACAGGAACGAGGTTATGGGGAGACATTGAATCTCCAGAGACACAGGGACGTGATTATGGGGAGACATTGAATCTCAAGACACACAGGAACGAGGTTATGGGGAGAGATGAAATCTTCAGAGGCACAGGAACGAGGTTATGGGGAGACATTGAATCTCGACAGACACAGTAACGAGGTTATGGGGAGACATTGAATCTACAGAGGCACAGGAACGAGTTTATGGGGAGTCATTGATTCTCCAGAGGCACAGGAACGACATAATGGGGAGACACTGAATCTCCAGATACACAGGAACGAGGATATGTGGAGACATTGAATCTTAAGAGACACAAGAACGAGGTTATGGGGAGACATTGAATCTCCAGATATACACGAATGAGGTTATGGGGAGACATTGAATCTCCAGAAAAACTGGAGGGTGGTTATGGGGAGACTCTGAATCTCCAGAGAAACAGGAACGAGTTTATGGGGAGACATTGTAATTCCATAGACACCGGAGGGAGGTTATGGGGAGACTCTGCGTTCCAGACAGACAGGAACGAGGTTATGGGGAGACTTTGGATCTCCAGAGAGACATGAATGAGATTATGGGGAGACATTGAATCTCGAGAGGCACTGGAACGAGGTTATGGGGAGACATTGAATCTCGAGAGACACAGGAGGGAGGTTATGGGGAGACATTGAATCTCGAGAGGCACAGGAACGAGGTTATGGGGAGACATTGAATCTCGAGAGACACAGGACGGAGGTTATGGTGAGACATTGAATCTCGAGAGGCACAGGAACGAGGTTATGATGAGACATTGAAACTCCAGAGGCACAAGAACGAGTTATTGGGAGACATTGAATCTCGAGAGACACAGGAGTGAGGTTATGGGGAGACATTGAATCTCGAAAGGCACAGGAACGAGGTTATGGGGAGACATTGAATCTCCAGAGACACAGGGACGTGATTATGGTGAGACATTGAATCTCAAGACACACAGGAACGAGGTTATGGGGAGAGATGAAATCTTCAGAGGCACAGGAACGAGGTTATGGGGAGACATTGAATCTCGAGAGGCACAGGAACGAGGTTATGATGAGACATTGAAACTCCAGAGGCACAGGAACGAGTTATTGGGAGACATTGAATCTCGATAGACACAGGAGTGAGGTTATGGGGAGACATTGAATCTCTGGAGACACGAAAACGAGGTTATTGGGAGACATTGAATCTCCAGAAAGACAAGAACGAGGTTATGGGGAGACAGTGAATCTCGAGAGACACAGCAGGGAGTTTATGCAGAGGCATTGAATCTCCAGAGACACAGGTACGAGGTTATGGGGAGACATTGAATCTTCAGAGACACAGTAGGGAGGTTATGGTGAGACACTGATCCTTGAGAGACACAGGAACGAGGTTATGGGGAGACATTGAATCTCCAGAGACACAGGAATGAGGTTATGGGGAGATATTGAATCTCCAGAGACACAGGAACGAGTTATTGGGAGACATTGAATCTCCAGAGACACAAGAGGGAGGTTATGGGGAAGCACTGCATCTCGAGAGACACAGTAACAAGGTTATTAGGAGTCACTGAATCTCCAGAGACACAACAGGGAGGTTATGGTGAGACACTGATCCTTGAGAGACACAGGAACGAGGTTATGGGGAGACTCTGCATCTCCAGACAGACAGGAATGAGGTTTTGGGGAGACTTTAAATCTACAGAGACACAGCAGGGAGGTTATGGGGAGACATTGACACTCCTGAGAGACAGGAACGAGGTTATGGGGAGACATTGAAACTCCAGAGACAGAGGAGGGAGGTTATGGGGAGACAGTGAATCTCCAGAGACACAGGCACGTGGTTATGGGGTGACAGTGAATCTCCAGAGACTCAGGAACGAGGATATGTGGAGACATTGAATCTTAAGAGACACAGGAACGAGGTTATGGGGAGACATTGAATCTCCAGATACACACGAACGAGGTTATGGGGAGACTCTGAATCTCCAGAGAAACAGGAACGAGTTTATGGGGAGACATTGCAATTCCATAGACACAGGAGGGAGGTTATGGGGAGACTCTGCATTCCAGACAGACAGGAACGAGGTTATGGGGAGACTTTGGATCTCCAGAGAGACATGAATGAGATTATGGGGAGACATTGAATCTCGAGATACACAGGAGGGAGGTTATGGGGAGACATTGAATCTCAGGAGGCACAGGAACGAGGTTATGATGAGACATTGAATCTCCAGAGGCACAGGAACGACTTCTGGGAGACATTGAATCTCCAGTGACAAAGGAGGGAGATTATTGGGAGACATTGAATCTCGAGAGGCACAGGAACGAGGTTATGGGGAGACATTGAATCTCCAGAGACACAGGGACGTGATTATGGGGAGACATTGAATCTCAAGACACACAGGAACGAGGTTATGGGGAGAGATGAAATCTTCAGAGGCACAGGAACGAGGTTATGGGGAGACATTGAATCTCGACAGACACAGTAACGAGGTTATGGGGAGACATTGAATCTACAGAGGCACAGGAACGAGTTTATGGGGAGTCATTGATTCTCCAGAGGCACAGGAACGACATAATGGGGAGACACTGAATCTCCAGATACACAGGAACGAGGATATGTGGAGACATTGAATCTTAAGAGACACAGGAACGAGGTTATGGGGAGACATTGAATCTCCAGATATACACGAATGAGGTTATGGGGAGACATTGAATCTCCAGAAAAACTGGAGGGTGGTTATGGGGAGACTCTGAATCTCCAGAGAAACAGGAACGAGTTTATGGGGAGACATTGTAATTCCATAGACACCGGAGGGAGGTTATGGGGAGACTCTGCATTCCAGACAGACAGGAACAAGGTTATGGGGAGACTTTGGATCTCCAGAGAGACATGAATGAGATTATGGGGAGACATTGAATCTCGAGAGGCACTGGAACGAGGTTATGGGGAGACATTGAATCTCGAGAGACACAGGAGGGAGGTTATGGGGAGACATTGAATCTCGAGAGGCACAGGAACGAGGTTATGGGGAGACATTGAATCTCGAGAGACACAGGACGGAGGTTATGGTGAGACATTGAATCTCGAGAGGCACAGGAACGAGGTTATGATGAGACATTGAAACTCCAGAGGCACAAGAACGAGTTATTGGGAGACATTGAATCTCGAGAGACACAGGAGTGAGGTTAAGGGGAGACATTGAATCTCCAGAGACACAGGGACGTGATTATGGTGAGACATTGAATCTCAAGACACACAGGAACGAGGTTATGGGGAGAGATGAAATCTTCAGAGGCACAGGAACGAGGTTATGGGGAGACATTGAATCTCGAGAGGCACAGGAACGAGGTTATGATGAGACATTGAAACTCCAGAGGCACAGGAACGAGTTATTGGGAGACATTGAATCTCGATAGACACAGGAGTGAGGTTATGGGGAGACATTGAATCTCTGGAGACACGAAAACGAGGTTATTGGGAGACATTGAATCTCCAGAAAGACAAGAACGAGGTTATGGGGAGACAGTGAATCTCGAGAGACACAGCAGGGAGTTTATGCAGAGGCATTGAATCTCCAGAGACACAGGTACAAGGTTATGGGGAGACATTGAATCTTCAGAGACACAGTAGGGAGGTTATGGTGAGACACTGATCCTTGAGAGACACAGGAACGAGGTTATGGGGAGACATTGAATCTCCAGAGACACAGGAATGAGGTTATGGGGAGATATTGAATCTCCAGAGACACAGGAACGAGTTATTGGGAGACATTGAATCTCCAGAGACACAAGAGGGAGGTTATGGGGAAGCACTGCATCTCGAGAGACACAGTAACAAGGTTATTAGGAGTCACTGAATCTCCAGAGACACAACAGGGAGGTTATGGTGAGACACTGATCCTTGAGAGACACAGGAACGAGGTTATGGGGAGACTCTGCATCTCCAGACAGACAGGAATGAGGTTATGGGGAGACTTTAAATCTACAGAGACACAGCAGGGAGGTTATGGGGAGACATTGACACTCCTGAGAGACAGGAACGAGGTTATGGGGAGACATTGAAACTCCAGAGACAGAGGAGGGAGGTTATGGGGAGACAGTGAATCTCCAGAGACACAGGCACGTGGTTATGGGGTGACAGTGAATCTCCAGAGACTCAGGAACGAGGATATGTGGAGACATTGAATCTTAAGAGACACAGGAACGAGGTTATGGGGAGACATTGAATCTCCAGATACACACGAACGAGGTTATGGGGAGACTCTGAATCTCCAGAGAAACAGGAACGAGTTTATGGGGAGACATTGCAATTCCATAGACACAGGAGGGAGGTTATGGGGAGACTCTGCATTCCAGACAGACAGGAACGAGGTTATGGGGAGACTTTGGATCTCCAGAGAGACATGAATGAGATTATGGGGAGACATTGAATCTCGAGATACACAGGAGGGAGGTTATGGGGAGACATTGAATCTCAGGAGGCACAGGAACGAGGTTATGATGAGACATTGAATCTCCAGAGGCACAGGAACGACTTATTGGGAGACATTGAATCTCCAGTGACAAAGGAGGGAGATTATTGGGAGACATTGAATCTCGAGAGGCACAGGAACGAGGTTATGGGGAGACATTGAATCTCCAGAGACACAGGGACGTGATTATGGGGAGATATTGAATCTCAAGACACACAGGAACGAGGTTATGGGGAGAGATGAAATCTTCAGAGGCACAGGAACGAGGTTATGGGGAGACATTGAATCTCGACAGACACAGTAACGAGGTTATGGGGAGACATTGAATCTACAGAGGCACAGGAACGAGTTTATGGGGAGTCATTGATTCTCCAGAGGCACAGGAACGACATAATGGGGAGACACTGAATCTCCAGATACACAGGAACGAGGATATGTGGAGACATTGAATCTTAAGAGACACAGGAACGAGGTTATGGGGAGACATTGAATCTCCAGATATACACGAATGAGGTTATGGGGAGACATTGAATCTCCAGAAAAACTGGAGGGTGGTTATGGGGAGACTCTGAATCTCCAGAGAAACAGGAACGAGTTTATGGGGAGACATTGTAATTCCATAGACACAGGAGGGAGGTTATGGGGAGACTCTGCATTCCAGACAGACAGGAACGAGGTTATGGGGAGAGATGAAATCTTCAGAGGCACAGGAACGAGGTTATGGGGAGACATTGAATCTCGACAGACACAGTAACGAGGTTATGGGGAGACATTGAATCTACAGAGGCACAGGAACGAGTTTATGGGGAGTCATTGATTCTCCAGAGGCACAGGAACGACATAATGGGGAGACACTGAATCTCCAGATACACAGGAACGAGGATATGTGGAGACATTGAATCTCCAGATATACACGAATGAGGTTATGGGGAGACATTGAATCTCCAGAAAAACTGGAGGGTGGTTATGGGGAGACTCTGAATCTCCAGAGAAACAGGAACGAGTTTATGGGGAGACATTGTAATTCCATAGACACAGGAGGGAGATTATGGGGAGACTCTGCATTCCAGACAGACAGGAACGAGGTTATGGGGAGACTTTGGATCTCCAGAGAGACATGAATGAGATTATGGGGAGACATTGAATCTCGAGAGACACAGGAGGGAGGTTATGGGGAGACATTGAATCTCGAGAGGCACAGGAACGAGGTTATGGGGAGACATTGAATCTCGAGAGCCACAGGAGGGAGGTTATGGGGAGACATTGAATCTCGAGAGGCACAGGAACGAGGTTATGATGAGACATTGAAACTCCAGAGGCACAGGAACGAGTTATTGGGAGACATTGAATCTCGAGAGACACAGGAGTGAGGTTATGGGGAGACATTGAATCTCGAAAGGCACAGGAACGAGGTTATGGGGAGACATTGAATCTCCAGAGACACAGGGACGTGATTATGGTGAGACATTGAATCTCGAGAGGCACAGGAACGAGGTTATGGGGAGACATTGAATCTCGAGAGCCACAGGAGGGAGGTTATGGGGAGACATTGAATCTCGAGAGGCACAGGAACGAGGTGATGATGAGACATTGAAACTCCAGAGGCACAGGAACGAGTTATTGGGAGACATTGAATCTCGAGAGACACAGGAGTGAGGTTATGGGGAGACATTGAATCTCGAAAGGCACAAGAACGAGTTTATGGGGAGTCATTGATTCTCCAGAGGAACAGGAACGACATAATGGGGAGACACTGAATCTCCAGATACACAGGAACGAGGATATGTGGAGACATTGAATCTCCAGATATACACGAATGAGGTTATGGGGAGACATTGAATCTCCAGAAAAACTGGAGGGTGGTTATGGGGAGACTCTGAATCTCCAGAGAAACAGGAACGAGTTTATGGGGAGACATTGTAATTCCATAGACACAGGAGGGAGGTTATGGGGAGACTCTGCATTCCAGACAGACAGGAACGAGGTTATGGGGAGACTTTGGATCTCCAGAGAGACATGAATGAGATTATGGGGAGACATTGAATCTCGAGAGACACAGGAGGGAGGTTATGGGGAGACATTGAATCTCGAGAGGCACAGGAACGAGGTTATGGGGAGACATTGAATCTCGAGAGCCACAGGAGGGAGGTTATGGGGAGACATTGAATCTCGAGAGGCACAGGAACGAGGTTATGATGAGACATTGAAACTCCAGAGGCACAGGAACGAGTTATTGGGAGACATTGAATCTCGACAGACACAAGAGTGAGGTTATGGGGAGACATTGAATCTCGAAAGGCACAGGAACGAGGTTATGGGGAGACATTGAATCTCCAGAGACACAGGGACGTGATTATGGTGAGACATTGAATCTCAAGACACACAGGAACGAGGTTATGGGGAGAGATGAAATCTTCAGAGGCACAGGAACGAGGTTATGGGGAGACATTGAATCTCGACAGACACAGTAACGAGATTATGGGGAGACATTGAATCTACAGAGGCACAGGAACGAGTTTATGGGGAGTCATTGATTCTCCAGAGACACAGGAACGACATAATAGGGAGACACTGAATCTCCAGAGAGACAGGAACGAGGTTATGGGGAGACACTGATTCTCCAGAGACACAGGAACGAGGTTATGGGGAGAAACTGAATCTCCAGAGACACAGGAATGAGGTTAAGTTGAGAGATTGAATGTCCAGAGACACAGGAATGAGGATATGGGGAGACATTGAATCCCCAGAGAAACTTGAACGAGGTTATGGGGAGACACTGAATCTCCAGAGCCACAGGAGGGAGCTGATGGGGAGACATTGAATCTCTGGAGACACGAAAACGAGGTTATGGGGAGACATTGAATCTCCAGAGAGACAAGAACGAGGTTATGGGGAGACAGTGAATCTCGAGAGACACAGCAGGGAGTTTATGCAGAGCCATTGAATCTCCAGAAACACAGGAACGAGGTTATGGGGAGACATTGAATCTTCAGAGACACAGGAGGGAGGTTATGGTGAGACACTGATCCTTGAGAGACACAGGAACGAGGTTATGGGGAGACATTGAATCTCCAGAGACACAGGAATGAGGTTATGGGGAGACATTGAATCTCCAGAGACACAGGAACGAATTATTGGGAGACATTGAATCTCCAGAGACACAGGAGGCAGGATATGGGGAAGCACTGCATCTCGAGAGACACAGTAACAAGGTTATTGGGAGTCATTGAATCTCCAGAGACACAGCAGGGAGGTTATGGTGAGACACTGATCCTTGAGAGACACTGGAACGAGGTTATGGGGAGACATTGAATCTCGACAGACACAGTAACGAGATTATGGGGAGACATTGAATCTACAGAGGCACAGGAACGAGTTTATGGGGAGTCATTGATTCTCCAGAGACACAGGAACGACATAATGGGGAGACACTGAATCTCCAGATACACAGGAACGAGGATATGTGGAGACATTGAATCTTAAGAGACACAGGAACGAGGTTATGGGGAGACATTGAATCTCCAGCGACACAGGAACGAGTTTATGGGGAGAGATTGAATGTCCAGAGACACAGGAACCAGGATATGGGGAGACATTGAATCCCCAGAGAAACTTGAACGAGGTTATGGGGAGACACTGAATCTCCAGAGACACAGGAGAGAGTTTATTGGGAGACGCTGCATTCCAAAGAGGCAGGAACGAGGTTATGGGGAGACATTGAATCTCCATAGAGACATGAATGAATTTATGGGGAGACATTCAATCTCGAGAGACACAGGAGGGAGTTTATTGGGAGACATTGAATCTCCAGAGACACAGGAATTAGGTTATGCGGAGACAGTGAATCTCCAGAGCCACAGGAGGGAGCTGATGGGGAGACATTGAATCTCTAGAGACACGAAAACGAGGTTATGGGGAGACATTGAATCTCAAGAGACACAGGAACGAGGTTATGGGGAGACATTGAATCTCCAGAGACACAGGAACGAGGTTATGGGGCGACATTGAATGTCCAGAGACACAGTAACGAGGTTATGATGAGACATTGAATCTCCAGAGGCACAGGAACGAGTTATTGGGAGATATTGAATCTCGAGAGACACAGGAACGAGGTTATGGGGAGACATTGAATCTCGAAAGGCACAGGAACGAGGTTATGGGGAGACATTGAATCTCCAGAGACACAGGGACGTGATTATGGTGAGACATTGAATCTCAAGACACACAGGAACGAGGTTATGGGGAGAGATGAAATCTTCAGCGGCACAGGAACGAGGTTATGGGGAGACATTGAATCTCGACAGACACAGTAACGAGGTTATGGGGAGACTTTGAATATACAGAGGCACAGGAACGAGTTTATGGGGAGTCATTGATTCTCCAGAGACACAGGAACGACATAATGGGGAGACACTGAATCTCCAGATACACAGGAACGAGGTTATGGGGAGACACTGATTCTCCAGAGACACAGGAACGAGTTTATGGGGAGACATTGAATGTCCAGAGACACAGGAACCAGGATATGGGGAGACATTGAATCCCCAGAGACACAGGAGAGAGTTTATTGGGAGACGCTGCATTCCAAAGAGGCAGGAACGAGGATATGTGGAGACATTGAATCTTAAGAGACACAGGAACGAGGTTATGGGGAGACATTGAATCTCCAGATACACACGAACGAGGTTATGGGGAGACTCTGAATCTCCAGAGAAACAGGAACGAGTTTATGGGGAGACATTGCAATTCCATAGACACAGGAGGGAGGTTATGGGGAGACTCTGCATTCCAGACAGACAGGAACGAGGTTATGGGGAGACTTTGGATCTCCAGAGAGACATGAATGAGATTATGGGGAGACATTGAATCTCGAGATACACAGGAGGGAGGTTATGGGGAGACATTGAATCTCAGGAGGCACAGGAACGAGGTTATGATGAGACATTGAATCTCCAGAGGCACAGGAACGACTTATTGGGAGACATTGAATCTCCAGTGACAAAGGAGGGAGATTATTGGGAGACATTGAATCTCGAGAGGCACAGGAACGAGGTTATGGGGAGACATTGAATCTCCAGAGACACAGGGACGTGATTATGGGGAGACATTGAATCTCAAGACACACAGGAACGAGGTTATGGGGAGAGATGAAATCTTCAGAGGCACAGGAACGAGGTTATGGGGAGACATTGAATCTCGACAGACACAGTAACGAGGTTATGGGGAGACATTGAATCTACAGAGGCACAGGAACGAGTTTATGGGGAGTCATTGATTCTCCAGAGGCACAGGAACGACATAATGGGGATACACTGAATCTCCAGATACACAGGAACGAGGATATGTGGAGACATTGAATCTTAAGAGACACAGGAACGAGGTTATGGGGAGACATTGAATCTCCAGAGAAACAGGAACGAGTTTATGGGGAGACATTGTAATTCCATAGACACAGGAGGGAGGTTATGGGGAGACTCTGCATTCCAGACAGACAGGAACGAGGTTATGGGGAGAGATGAAATCTTCAGAGGCACAGGAACGAGGTTATGGGGAGACATTGAATCTCGACAGACACAGTAACGAGGTTATGGGGAGACATTGAATCTACAGAGGCACAGGAACGAGTTTATGGGGAGTCATTGATTCTCCAGAGGCACAGGAACGACATAATGGGGAGACACTGAATCTCCAGATACACAGGAACGAGGATATGTGGAGACATTGAATCTCCAGATATACACGAATGAAGTTATGGGGAGACATTGAATCTCCAGAAAAACTGGAGGGTGGTTATGGGGAGACTCTGAATCTCCAGAGAAACAGGAACGAGTTTATGGGGAGACATTGTAATTCCATAGACACAGGAGGGAGGTTATGGGGAGACTCTGCATTCCAGACAGACAGGAACGAGGTTATGGGGAGACATTGGATCTCCAGAGAGACATGAATGAGACTATGGGGAGACATTGAATCTCGAGAGACACAGGAGGGAGGTTATGGGGAGACATTGAATCTCGAGAGGCACAGGAACGAGGTTATGGGGAGACATTGAATCTCGAGAGCCACAGGAGGGAGGTTATGGGGAGACATTGAATCTCGAGAGGCACAGGAACGAGGTTATGATGAGACATTGAAACTCCAGAGGCACAGGAACGAGTTATTGGGAGACATTGAATCTCGAGAGACACAGGAGTGAGGTTATGGGGAGACATTGAATCTCGAAAGGCACAGGAACGAGGTTATGGGGAGACATTGAATCTCCAGAGACACAGGGACGTGATTATGGTGAGACATTGAATCTCGAGAGGCACAGGAACGAGGTTATGGGGAGACATTGAATCTCGAGAGCCACAGGAGGGAGGTTATGGGGAGACATTGAATCTCGAGAGGCACAGGAACGAGGTTATGATGAGACATTGAAACTCCAGAGGCACAGGAACGAGTTATTGGGAGACATTGAATCTCGAGAGACACAGGAGTGAGGTTATGGGGAGACATTGAATCTCGAAAGGCACAGGAACGAGTTTATGGGGAGTCATTGATTCTCCAGAGGAACAGGAACGACATAATGGGGAGACACTGAATCTCCAGATACACAGGAACGAGGATATGTGGAGACATTGAATCTCCAGATATACACAAATGAGGTTATGGGGAGACATTGAATCTCCAGAAAAACTGGAGGGTGGTTATGGGGAGACTCTGCATTCCAGACAGACAGGAACGAGGTTATGGGGAGACTTTGGATCTCCAGAGAGACATGAATGAGATTATGGGGAGACATTGAATCTCGAGAGACACAGGAGGGAGGTTATGGGGAGACATTGAATCTCGAGAGGCACAGGAACGAGGTTATGGGGAGACATTGAATCTCGAGAGCCACAGGAGGGAGGTTATGGGGAGACATTGAATCTCGAGAGGCACAGGAACGAGGTTATGATGAGACATTGAAACTCCAGAGGCACAGGAACGAGTTATTGGGAGACATTGAATCTCGAGAGACACAAGAGTGAGGTTATGGGGAGACATTGAATCTCGAAAGGCACAGGAACGAGGTTATGGGGAGACATTGAATCTCCAGAGACACAGGGACGTGATTATGGTGAGACATTGAATCTCAAGACACACAGGAACGAGGTTATGGGGAGAGATGAAATCTTCAGAGGCACAGGAACGAGGTTATGGGGAGACTTTGAATCTCGACAGACACAGTAACGAGATTATGGGGAGACATTGAATCTACAGAGGCACAGGAACGAGTTTATGGGGAGTCATTGATTCTCCAGAGACACAGGAACGACATAATGGGGAGACACTGAATCTCCAGATACACAGGAACGAGGATATGTGGAGACATTGAATCTTAAGAGACACAGGAACGAGGTTATGGGGAGACATTGAATCTCCAGAGACACAGGAACGAGTTTATGGGGAGAGATTGAATGTCCAGAGACACAGGAAACAGGATATGGGGAGACATTGAATCCCCAGAGAAACTTGAACGAGGTTATGGGGAGACACTTAATCTCCAGAGACACAGGAGAGAGTTTATTGGGAGACGCTGCATTCCAAAGAGGCAGGAACGAGGTTATGGGGAGACATTGAATCTCCATAGAGACATGAATGAATTTATGGGGAGACATTCAATCTCGAGAGACACAGGAGGGAGTTTATGCGGAGACATTGAATCTCCAGAGACACAGGAATTAGGTTATGGGGAGACAGTGAATCTCCAGAGCCACAGGAGGGAGCTGATGGGGAGACATTGAATCTCTAGAGTCACGAAAACGAGGTTATAGGGAGACATTGAATCTCCAGAGACACAGGAACGAGGTTATGGGGAGACATTGAATCTCCAGAGGCACAGGAACGATGTTATGGGGAGTCATTGATTCTCCAGAGACACAGGAACAACATAATAGGGAGACACTGAATCTCCAGAGAGACAGGAACGAGGTTATGGGGAGACACTGATTCTCCAGAGACACAGGAACGAGGTTATAGGGAGAAACTGAATCTCCAGAGACACAGGAATGAGGTTAAGTTGAGAGATTGAATGTCCAGAGACACAGGAATGAGGATATGGGGAGACATTGAATCCCCAGAGAAACTTGAACGAGGTTATGGGGAGACACTGAATCTCCAGAGCCACAGGAGGGAGCTGATGGGGAGACATTGAATCTCTGGAGACACGAAAACGAGGTTATGGGGAGACATTGAATCTCCAGAGAGACAAGAACGAGGTTATGGGGAGACAGTGAATCTCGAGAGACACAGCAGGGAGTTTATGCAGAGCCATTGAATCTCCAGAGACACAGGAACGAGGTTATGGGGAGACATTGAATCTTCAGAGACACAGGAGGGAGGTTATGGTGAGACACTGATCCTTGAGAGACACAGGAACGAGGTTATGGGGAGACATTGAATCTCCAGAGACACAGGAATGAGGTTATGGGGAGACATTGAATCTCCAGAGACACAGGAACGAATTATTGGGAGACATTGAATCTCCAGAGACACAGGAGGCAGGATATGGGGAAGCACTGCATCTCGAGAGACACAGTAACAAGGTTATTGGGAGTCATTGAATCTCCAGAGACACAGCAGGGAGGTTATGGTGAGACACTGATCCTTGAGAGACACTGGAACGAGGTTATGGGGAGACATTGAATCTCGACAGACACAGTAACGAGATTATGGGGAGACATTGAATCTACAGAGGCACAGGAACGAGTTTATGGGGAGTCATTGATTCTCCAGAGACACAGGAACGACATAATGGGGAGACACTGAATCTCCAGATACACAGGAACGAGGATATGTGGAGACATTGAATCTTAAGAGACACAGGAACGAGGTTATGGGGAGACATTGAATCTCCAGCGACACAGGAACGAGTTTATGGGGAGAGATTGAATGTCCAGAGACACAGGAACCAGGATATGGGGAGACATTGAATCCCCAGAGAAACTTGAACGAGGTTATGGGGAGACACTGAATCTCCAGAGACACAGGAGAGAGTTTATTGGGAGACGCTGCATTCCAAAGAGGCAGGAACGAGGTTATGGGGAGACATTGAATCTCCATAGAGACATGAATGAATTTATGGGGAGACATTCAATCTCGAGAGACACAGGAGGGAGTTTATTGGGAGACATTGAATCTCCAGAGACACAGGAATTAGGTTATGCGGAGACAGTGAATCTCCAGAGCCACAGGAGGGAGCTGATGGGGAGACATTGAATCTCTAGAGACACGAAAACGAGGTTATGGGGAGACATTGAATCTCAAGAGACACAGGAACGAGGTTATGGGGAGACATTGAATCTCCAGAGACACAGGAACGAGGTTATGGGGCGACATTGAATGTCCAGAGACACAGTAACGAGGTTATGATGAGACATTGAATCTCCAGAGGCACAGGAACGAGTTATTGGGAGACATTGAATCTCGAGAGACACAGGAGGGAGGTTATGGGGAGACATTGAATCTCGAAAGGCACAGGAACGAGGTTATGGGGAGACATTGAATCTCCAGAGACACAGGGACGTGATTATGGTGAGACATTGAATCTCAAGACACACAGGAACGAGGTTATGGGGAGAGATGAAATCTTCAGCGGCACAGGAACGAGGTTATGGGGAGACATTGAATCTCGACAGACACAGTAACGAGGTTATGGGGAGACATTGAATATACAGAGGCACAGGAACGAGTTTATGGGGAGTCATTGATTCTCCAGAGACACAGGAACGACATAATGGGGAGACACTGAATCTCCAGATACACAGGAACGAGGTTATGGGGAGACACTGATTCTCCAGAGACACAGGAACGAGTTTATGGGGAGACATTGAATGTCCAGAGACACAGGAACCAGGATATGGGGAGACATTGAATCCCCAGAGACACAGGAGAGAGTTTATTGGGAGACGCTGCATTCCAAAGAGGCAGGAACGAGGTTATGGGGAGACATTGAATCTCCATAGAGACATGAATGAATTTATGGGGAGACATTCAATCTCGAGAGACACAGGAGGGAGTTTATGGGGAGACATTGAATCTCCAGAGACACAGGAATTAGGTTATGGGGAGACAGTGAATCTCCAGAGCCACAGGAGGGAGCTGATGGGGAGACATTGAATCTCTAGAGACACGAAAACGAGGTTATGGGGAGACATTGAATCTCCAGAGACACAGGAACGAGGTTATGGGGAGACATTGAATCTCCAGAGACACAGGAACGAGGTTATGGGGAGACATTGAATCTCCAGAGACACAGTAACGAGGTTATGGGGAGACATTGAATCTCCAGAGGCACAGGAACGAGGTTATGGGGAGTCATTGATTCTCCAGAGACACAGGAACGACATAATGGGGAGACACTGAATCTCCAGAGACACAGGAACGAGGTTATGGGGAGACACTGATTCTCCAGAGACACAGGAACGAGGTTATGGGGAGAAACTGAATCTCCAGAGACACAGGAATGAGGTTATGTTGAGAGATTGAATGTCCAGAGACACAGGAATGAGGATATGGGGAGACATTGAATCCCCAGAGAAACTTGAACGAGGTTATGGGGAGACACTGAATCTCCAGAGCCACAGGAGGGAGCTGATGGGGAGACATTGAATCTCTGGAGACACGAAAACGAGGTTATGGGGAGACATTGAATCTCCAGAGACACAGGAACGAGGTTATGGGGCGACATTGAATGTCCAGAGACACAGTAACGAGGTTATGATGAGACATTGAATCTCCAGAGGCACAGGAACGAGTTATTGGGAGACATTGAATCTCGAGAGACACAGGAGGGAGGTTATGGGGAGACATTGAATCTCGAAAGGCACAGGAACGAGGTTATGGGGAGACATTGAATCTCCAGAGACACAGGGACGTGATTATGGTGAGACATTGAATCTCAAGACACACAGGAACGAGGTTATGGGGAGAGATGAAATCTTCAGCGGCACAGGAACGAGGTTATGGGGAGACATTGAATCTCGACAGACACAGTAACGAGGTTATGGGGAGACATTGAATATACAGAGGCACAGGAACGAGTTTATGGGGAGTCATTGATTCTCCAGAGACACAGGAACGACATAATGGGGAGACACTGAATCTCCAGATACACAGGAACGAGGTTATGGGGAGACACTGATTCTCCAGAGACACAGGAACGAGTTTATGGGGAGACATTGAATGTCCAGAGACACAGGAACCAGGATATGGGGAAACACTGAATCCCCAGAGACACAGGAGAGAGTTTATTGGGAGACGCTGCATTCCAAAGAGGCAGGAACGAGGTTATGGGGAGACATTGAATCTCCATAGAGACATGAATGAATTTATGGGGAGACATTCAATCTCGAGAGACACAGGAGGGAGTTTATGGGGAGACATTGAATCTCCAGAGACACAGGAATTAGGTTATGGGGAGACAGTGAATCTCCAGAGCCACAGGAGGGAGCTGATGGGGAGACATTGAATCTCTAGAGACACGAAAACGAGGTTATGGGGAGACATTGAATCTCCAGAGACACAGGAACGAGGTTATGGGGAGACATTGAATCTCCAGAGACACAGGAACGAGGTTATGGGGAGACATTGAATCTCCAGAGACACAGTAACGAGGTTATGGGGAGACATTGAATCTCCAGAGGCACAGGAACGAGGTTATGGGGAGTCATTGATTCTCCAGAGACACAGGAACGACATAATGGGGAGACACTGAATCTCCAGAGACACAGGAACGAGGTTATGGGGAGACACTGATTCTCCAGAGACACAGGAACGAGGTTATGGGGAGAAACTGAATCTCCAGAGACACAGGAATGAGGTTATGTTGAGAGATTGAATGTCCAGAGACACAGGAATGAGGATATGGGGAGACATTGAATCCCCAGAGAAACTTGAACGAGGTTATGGGGAGACACTGAATCTCCAGAGCCACAGGAGGGAGCTGATGGGGAGACATTGAATCTCTGGAGACACGAAAACGAGGTTATGGGGAGACATTGAATCTCCAGAGACACAGGAACGAGGTTATGGGGCGACATTGAATGTCCAGAGACACAGTAACGAGGTTATGATGAGACATTGAATCTCCAGAGGCACAGGAACGAGTTATTGGGAGACATTGAATCTCGAGAGACACAGGAGGGAGGTTATGGGGAGACATTGAATCTCGAAAGGCACAGGAACGAGGTTATGGGGAGACATTGAATCTCCAGAGACACAGGGACGTGATTATGGTGAGACATTGAATCTCAAGACACACAGGAACGAGGTTATGGGGAGAGATGAAATCTTCAGCGGCACAGGAACGAGGTTATGGGGAGACATTGAATCTCGACAGACACAGTAACGAGGTTATGGGGAGACATTGAATATACAGAGGCACAGGAACGAGTTTATGGGGAGTCATTGATTCTCCAGAGACACAGGAACGACATAATGGGGAGACACTGAATCTCCAGATACACAGGAACGAGGTTATGGGGAGACACTGATTCTCCAGAGACACAGGAACGAGTTTATGGGGAGACATTGAATGTCCAGAGACACAGGAACCAGGATATGGGGAAACACTGAATCCCCAGAGACACAGGAGAGAGTTTATTGGGAGACGCTGCATTCCAAAGAGGCAGGAACGAGGTTATGGGGAGACATTGAATCTCCATAGAGACATGAATGAATTTATGGGGAGACATTCAATCTCGAGAGACACAGGAGGGAGTTTATGGGGAGACATTGAATCTCCAGAGACACAGGAATTAGGTTATGGGGAGACAGTGAATCTCCAGAGCCACAGGAGGGAGCTGATGGGGAGACATTGAATCTCTAGAGACACGAAAACGAGGTTATGGGGAGACATTGAATCTCCAGAGACACAGGAACGAGGTTATGGGGAGACATTGAATCTCCAGAGACACAGGAACGAGGTTATGGGGAGACATTGAATCTCCAGAGACACAGTAACGAGGTTATGGGGAGACATTGAATCTCCAGAGGCACAGGAACGAGGTTATGGGGAGTCATTGATTCTCCAGAGACACAGGAACGACATAATGGGGAGACACTGAATCTCCAGAGACACAGGAACGAGGTTATGGGGAGACACTGATTCTCCAGAGACACAGGAACGAGGTTATGGGGAGAAACTGAATCTCCAGAGACACAGGAATGAGGTTATGTTGAGAGATTGAATGTCCAGAGACACAGGAATGAGGATATGGGGAGACATTGAATCCCCAGAGAAACTTGAACGAGGTTATGGGGAGACACTGAATCTCCAGAGCCACAGGAGGGAGCTGATGGGGAGACATTGAATCTCTGGAGACACGAAAACGAGGTTATGGGGAGACAGTGAATCTCGAGAGACACAGCAGGGAGTTTATGCAGAGGCATTGAATCTCCAGAGACACAGGAACGAGGTTATGGGGAGACATTGAATCTTCAGAGACACAGGAGGGAGGTTATGGTGAGACACTGATCCTTGAGAGACACAGGAACGAGGTTATGGGGAGACATTGAATCTCCAGAGACACAGGAATGAGGTTATGGGGAGAAATTGAATCTCCAGAGACACAGGAATGAGTTATTGGGAGACATTGAATCTCCAGAGACACAAGAGGGAGGTTATGGGGAAGCACTGCATCTCGAGAGACACAGTAACAAGGTTATTGGGAGTCATTGAATCTCCAGAGACACAGCAGGGAGGTTATGGTGAGACACTGATCCTTGAGAGACACAGGAACGAGGTTATGGGGAGACTCTGCATCTCCAGACAGACAGGAATGAGGTTATGGGGAGACTTTAAATCTACAGAGACACAGCAGGGAGGTTATGGGGAGACATTGACACTCCTGAGAGACAGGAACGAGGTTATGGGGAGACATTGAAACTCCAGAGACAGAGGAGGGAGGTTATGGGGAGACAGTGAATCTCCAGAGACACAGGCACGTGGTTATGGGGTGACAGTGAATCTCCAGAGACTCAGGAACGAGGATATGTGGAAACATTGAATCTTAAGAGACACAGGAACGAGGTTATGGGGAGACATTGAATCTCCAGATACACACGAACGAGGTTATGGGGAGACTCTGAATCTCCAGAGAAACAGGAACGAGTTTATGGGGAGACATTGCAATTCCATAGACACAGGAGGGAGGTTATGGGGAGACTCTGCATTCCAGACAGACAGGAACAAGGTTATGGGGAGACTTTGGATCTCCAGAGAGACATGAATGAGATTATGGGGAGACATTGAATCTCGAGATACACAGGAGGGAGGTTATGGGGAGACTCTGCATTCCAGACAGACAGGAACAAGGTTATGGGGAGACTTTGGATCTCCAGAGAGACATGAATGAGGTTATGGGGAGACATTGAATCTCCAGAGGCACAGGAACGATGTTATGGGGAGTCATTGATTCTCCAGAGACACAGGAATGACATAATAGGGAGACACTGAATCTCCAGAGAGACAGGAACGAGGTTATGGGGAGACACTGATTCTCCAGAGACACAGGAACGAGGTTATGGGGAGAAACTGAATCTCCAGAGACACAGGAATGAGGTTAAGTTGAGAGATTGAATGTCTAGAGACACAGGAATGAGGATATGGGGAGACATTGAATCCCCAGACAAACTTGAACGAGGTTATGGGGAGACACTGAATCTCCAGAGCCACAGGAGGGATCTGATGGGGAGACATTGAATCTCTGGAGACACGAAAACGAGGTTATGGGGAGACATTGAATCTCCAGAGAGACAAGAACGAGGTTATGGGGAGACAGTGAATCTCGAGAGACACAGCAGGGAGTTTATGCAGAGCCATTGAATCTCCAGAGACACAGGAACGAGGTTATGGGGAGACATTGAATCATCAGAGACACAGGAGGGAGGTTATGGTGAGACACTGATCCTTGAGAGACACAGGAACGAGGTTATGGGGAGACATTGAATCTCCAGAGACACAGGAATGAGGTTATGGGGAGACATTGAATCTCCAGAGACACAGGAACGAATTATTGGGAGACATTGAATCTCCAGAGACACAGGAGGCAGGATATGGGGAAGCACTGCATCTCGAGAGACACAGTAACAAGGTTATTGGGAGTCATTGAATCTCCAGAGACACAGCAGGGAGGTTATGGTGAGACACTGATCCTTGAGAGACACTGGAACGAGGTTATGGGGAGACATTGAATCTCGACAGACACAGTAACGAGATTATGGGGAGACATTGAATCTACAGAGGCACAGGAACGAGTTTATGGGGAGTCATTGATTCTCCAGAGACACAGGAACGACATAATGGGGAGACACTGAATCTCCAGATACACAGGAACGAGGATATGTGGAGACATTGAATCTTAAGAGACACAGGAACGAGGTTATGGGGAGACATTGAATCTCCAGCGACACAGGAACGAGTTTATGGGGAGAGATTGAATGTCCAGAGACACAGGAACCAGGATATGGGGAGACATTGAATCCCCAGAGAAACTTGAACGAGGTTATGGGGAGACACTGAATCTCCAGAGACACAGGAGAGAGTTTATTGGGAGACGCTGCATTCCAAAGAGGCAGGAACGAGGTTATGGGGAGACATTGAATCTCCATAGAGACATGAATTAATTTATGGGGAGACATTCAATCTCGAGAGACACAGGAGGGAGTTTATTGGGAGACATTGAATCTCCAGAGACACAGGAATTAGGTTATGCGGAGACAGTGAATCTCCAGAGCCACAGGAGGGAGCTGATGGGGAGACATTGAATCTCTAGAGACACGAAAACGAGGTTATGGGGAGACATTGAATCTCAAGAGACACAGGAACGAGGTTATGGGGAGACATTGAATCTCCAGAGACACAGGAACGAGGTTATGGGGCGACATTGAATGTCCAGAGACACAGTAACGAGGTTATGATGAGACATTGAATCTCCAGAGGCACAGGAACGAGTTATTGGGAGACATTGAATCTCGAGAGACACAGGAGGGAGGTTATGGGGAGACATTGAATCTCGAAAGGCACAGGAACGAGGTTATGGGGAGACATTGAATCTCCAGAGACACAGGGACGTGATTATGGTGAGACATTGAATCTCAAGACACACAGGAACGAGGTTATGGGGAGAGATGAAATCTTCAGCGGCACAGGAACGAGGTTATGGGGAGACATTGAATCTCGACAGACACAGTAACGAGGTTATGGGGAGACATTGAATATAGAGAGGCACAGGAACGAGTTTATGGGGAGTCATTGATTCTCCAGAGACACAGGAACGACATAATGGGGAGACACTGAATCTCCAGATACACAGGAACGAGGTTATGGGGAGACACTGATTCTCCAGAGACACAGGAACGAGTTTATGGGGAGACATTGAATGTCCAGAGACACAGGAACCAGGATATGGGGAGACATTGAATCCCCAGAGACACAGGAGAGAGTTTATTGGGAGACGCTGCATTCCAAAGAGGCAGGAACGAGGTTATGGGGAGACATTGAATCTCCATAGAGACATGAATGAATTTATGGGGAGACATTCAATCTCGAGAGACACAGGAGGGAGTTTATGGGGAGACATTGAATCTCCAGAGACACAGGAATTAGATTATGGGGAGACAGTGAATCTCCAGAGCCACAGGAGGGAGCTGATGGGGAGACATTGAATCTCTAGAGACACGAAAACGAGGTTATGGGGAGACATTGAATCTCCAGAGACACAGGAACGAGGTTATGGGGAGACATTGAATCTCCAGAGACACAGGAACGAGGTTATGGGGAGACATTGAATCTCCAGAGACACAGTAACGAGGTTATGGGGAGACATTGAATCTCCAGAGGCACAGGAACGAGGTTATGGGGAGTCATTGATTCTCCAGAGACACAGGAACGACATAATGGGGAGACACTGAATCTCCAGAGACACAGGAACGAGGTTATGGGGAGACACTGATTCTCCAGAGACACAGGAACGAGGTTATGGGGAGAAACTGAATCTCCAGAGACACAGGAATGAGGTTATGTTGAGAGATTGAATGTCCAGAGACACAGGAATGAGGATATGGGGAGACATTGAATCCCCAGAGAAACTTGAACGAGGTTATGGGGAGACACTGAATCTCCAGAGCCACAGGAGGGAGCTGATGGGGAGACATTGAATCTCTGGAGACACGAAAACGAGGTTATGGGGAGACATTGAATCTCCAGAGACACAGGAACGAGGTTATGGGGCGACATTGAATGTCCAGAGACACAGTAACGAGGTTATGATGAGACATTGAATCTCCAGAGGCACAGGAACGAGTTATTGGGAGACATTGAATCTCGAGAGACACAGGAGGGAGGTTATGGGGAGACATTGAATCTCGAAAGGCACAGGAACGAGGTTATGGGGAGACATTGAATCTCCAGAGACACAGGGACGTGATTATGGTGAGACATTGAATCTCAAGACACACAGGAACGAGGTTATGGGGAGAGATGAAATCTTCAGCGGCACAGGAACGAGGTTATGGGGAGACATTGAATCTCGACAGACACAGTAACGAGGTTATGGGGAGACATTGAATATACAGAGGCACAGGAACGAGTTTATGGGGAGTCATTGATTCTCCAGAGACACAGGAACGACATAATGGGGAGACACTGAATCTCCAGATACACAGGAACGAGGTTATGGGGAGACACTGATTCTCCAGAGACACAGGAACGAGTTTATGGGGAGACATTGAATGTCCAGAGACACAGGAACCAGGATATGGGGAAACACTGAATCCCCAGAGACACAGGAGAGAGTTTATTGGGAGACGCTGCATTCCAAAGAGGCAGGAACGAGGTTATGGGGAGACATTGAATCTCCATAGAGACATGAATGAATTTATGGGGAGACATTCAATCTCGAGAGACACAGGAGGGAGTTTATGGGGAGACATTGAATCTCCAGAGACACAGGAATTAGGTTATGGGGAGACAGTGAATCTCCAGAGCCACAGGAGGGAGCTGATGGGGAGACATTGAATCTCTAGAGACACGAAAACGAGGTTATGGGGAGACATTGAATCTCCAGAGACACAGGAACGAGGTTATGGGGAGACATTGAATCTCCAGAGACACAGGAACGAGGTTATGGGGAGACATTGAATCTCCAGAGACACAGTAACGAGGTTATGGGGAGACATTGAATCTCCAGAGGCACAGGAACGAGGTTATGGGGAGTCATTGATTCTCCAGAGACACAGGAACGACATAATGGGGAGACACTGAATCTCCAGAGACACAGGAACGAGGTTATGGGGAGACACTGATTCTCCAGAGACACAGGAACGAGGTTATGGGGAGAAACTGAATCTCCAGAGACACAGGAATGAGGTTATGTTGAGAGATTGAATGTCCAGAGACACAGGAATGAGGATATGGGGAGACATTGAATCCCCAGAGAAACTTGAACGAGGTTATGGGGAGACACTGAATCTCCAGAGCCACAGGAGGGAGCTGATGGGGAGACATTGAATCTCTGGAGACACGAAAACGAGGTTATGGGGAGACAGTGAATCTCGAGAGACACAGCAGGGAGTTTATGCAGAGGCATTGAATCTCCAGAGACACAGGAACGAGGTTATGGGGAGACATTGAATCTTCAGAGAAACAGGAGGGAGGTTATGGTGAGACACTGATCCTTGAGAGACACAGGAACGAGGTTATGGGGTGACATTGAATCTCCAGAGACACAGGAATGAGGTTATGGGGAGAAATTGAATCTCCAGAGACACAGGAATGAGTTATTGGGAGACATTGAATCTCCAGAGACACAAGAGGGAGGTTATGGGGAAGCACTGCATCTCGAGAGACACAGTAACAAGGTTATTGGGAGTCATTGAATCTCCAGAGACACAGCAGGGAGGTTATGGTGAGACACTGATCCTTGAGAGACACAGGAACGAGGTTATGGGGAGACTCTGCATCTCCAGACAGACAGGAATGAGGTTATGGGGAGACTTTAAATCTACAGAGACACAGCAGGGAGGTTATGGGGAGACATTGACACTCCTGAGAGACAGGAACGAGGTTATGGGGAGACATTGAAACTCCAGAGACAGAGGAGGGAGGTTATGGGGAGACAGTGAATCTCCAGAGACACAGGCACGTGGTTATGGGGTGACAGTGAATCTCCAGAGACTCAGGAACGAGGATATGTGGAAACATTGAATCTTAAGAGACACAGGAACGAGGTTATGGGGAGACATTGAATCTCCAGATACACACGAACGAGGTTATGGGGAGACTCTGAATCTCCAGAGAAACAGGAACGAGTTTATGGGGAGACATTGCAATTCCATAGACACAGGAGGGAGGTTATGGGGAGACTCTGCATTCCAGACAGACAGGAACAAGGTTATGGGGAGACTTTGGATCTCCAGAGAGACATGAATGAGATTATGGGGAGACATTGAATCTCGAGATACACAGGAGGGAGGTTATGGGGAGACATTGAATCTCCAGTGACAAAGGAGGGAAATTATTGGGAGACATTGAATCTCGAGAGGCACAGGAACGAGGTTATGGGGAGACATTGAATCTCCAGAGACACAGGGACGTGATTATGGGGAGACATTGAATCTCAAGACACACAGGAACGAGGTTATGGGGAGAGATGAAGTCTTCAGAGGCACAGGAACGAGGTTATGGGGAGACATTGAATCTCGACAGACACAGTAACGAGGTTATGGGGAGACATTGAATCTACAGAGGCACAGGAACGAGTTTATGGGGAGTCATTGATTCTCCAGAGGCACAGGAACGACATAATGGGGAGACACTGAATCTCCAGATACACAGGAACGAGGATATGTGGAGACATTGAATCTTAAGAGACACAGGAACGAGGTTATGGGGAGACATTGAATCTCCAGATATACACGAATGAGGTTATGGGGAGACATTGAATCTCCAGAAAAACTGGAGGGAGGTTATGGGGAGACTCTGCATTCCAGACAGACAGGAACGATGTTATGGGGAGACTTTGTATCTCCAGAGAGAGATGAATGAGATTATGGGGAGACATTGAATCTCGAGAGGCACTGGAACGAGGTTATGGGGAGACATTGAATCTCGAGAGACACAGGAGGGAGGTTATGGGGAGACATTGAATCTCGAGAGGCACAGGAACGAGGTTATGATGAGACATTGAAACTCCAGAGGCACAAGAACGAGTTATTGGGAGACATTGAATCTCGAGAGACACAGGAGTGAGGTTATGGGGAGACATTGAATCTTGAAAGGCACAGGAACGAGGTTATGGGGAGACATTGAATCTCCAGAGACACAGGGACGTGTTTATGGTGAGACATTGAATCTCAAGACACACAGGAACGAGGTTATGGGGAGAGATGAAATCTTCAGAGGCACAGGAACGAGGTTATGGGGAGACATTGAATCTCGAGAGGCACAGGAACGAGGTTATGATGAGACATTGAAACTCCAGAGGCACAGGAACGAGTTATTGGGAGACATTGAATCTCGAGAGACACAGGAGTGAGGTTATGGGGAGACATTGAATCTCTGGAGACACGAAAACGAGGTTATTGGGAGACATTGAATCTCCAGAGAGACAAGAACGAGGTTATGGGGAGACAGTGAATCTCGAGAGACACAGCAGGGAGTTTATGCAGAGGCATTGAATCTCCAGAGACACAGGAACGAGGTTATGGGGAGACATTGAATCTTCAGAAACACAGGAGGGAGGTTATGGTGAGACACTGATCCTTGAGAGACACAGGAACGAGGTTATGGGGAGACATTGAATCTCCAGAGACACAGGAATGAGGTTATGGGGAGAAATTGAATCTCCAGAGACACAGGAACGAGTTATTGGGAGACATTGAATCTCCAGAGACACAAGAGGGAGGTTATGGGGAAGCACTGCATCTCGAGAGACACAGTAACAAGGTTATTGGGAGTCATTGAATCTCCAGAGACACAACAGGGAGGTTATGGTGAGACACTGATCCTTGAGAGACACAGGAACGAGGTTATGGGGAGACTCTGCATCTCCAGACAGACAGGAATGAGGTTATGGGGAGACTTTAAATCTACAGAGACACAGCAGGGAGGTTATGGGGAGACATTGACACTCCTGAGAGACAGGAACGAGGTTATGGGGAGACATTGAAACTCCAGAGACAGAGGAGGGAGGTTATGGGGAGACAGTGAATCTCCAGAGACACAGGCACGTGGTTATGGGGTGACAGTGAATCTCCAGAGACTCAGGAACGAGGATATGTGGAGACATTGAATCTTAAGAGACACAGGAACGAGGTTATGGGGAGATATTGAATCTCCAGATACACACGAACGAGGTTATGGGGAGACTCTGAATCTCCAGAGAAACAGGAACGAGTTTATGGGGAGACATTGCAATTCCATAGACACAGGAGGGAGGTTATGGGGAGACTCTGCATTCCAGACAGACAGGAACGAGGTTATGGGGAGACTTTGGATCTTCAGAGAGACATGAATGAGATTATGGGGAGACATTGAATCTCGAGATACACAGGAGGGAGGTTATGGGGAGACATTGAATCTCAGGAGGCACAGTAACGAGGTTATAATGAGACATTGAATCTCCAGAGGCTCAGGAACGACTTATTGGGAGACATTGAATCTCCAGTGACAAAGGAGGGAGATTATTGGGAGACATTGAATCTCGAGAGGCACAGGAACGAGGTTATGGGGAGACATTGAATCTCCAGAGACACAGGGACGTGATTATGGGGAGACATTGAATCTCAAGACACACAGGAACGAGGTTATGGGGAGAGATGAAATCTTCAGAGGCACAGGAACGAGGTTATGGGGAGACATTGAATCTCGACAGACACAGTAACGAGGTTATGGGGAGACATTGAATCTACAGAGGCACAGGAACGAGTTTATGGGGAGTCATTGATTCTCCAGAGGCACAGGAACGACATAATGGGGAGACACTGAATCTCCAGATACACAGGAACGAGGATATGTGGAGACATTGAATCTTAAGAGACACAGGAACGAGGTTATGGGGAGACATTGAATCTCCAGATATACACGAATGAGGTTATGGGGAGACATTGAATCTCCAGAAAAACTGGAGGGTGGTTATGGGGAGACTCTGAATCTCCAGAGAAACAGGAACGAGTTTATGGGGAGACATTGTAATTCCATAGACAGCGGAGGGAGGTTATGGGGAGACTCTGCATTCCAGACAGACAGGAACGAGGTTATGGGGAGACTTTGGATCTCCAGAGAGACATGAATGAGATTATGGGGAGACATTGAATCTCGAGAGACACAGGAGGGAGGTTATGGGGAGACATTGAATCTACAGAGGCACAGGAACGAGTTTATGGGGAGTCATTGATTCTCCAGAGACTCAGGAACGACATAATGGGGAGACACTGAATCTCCAGATACACAGGAACGAGGATATGTGGAGACATTGAATCTTAAGAGACACAGGAACGAGGTTATGGGGAGACATTGAATCTCCAGAGACACAGGAACGAGTTTATGGGGAGAGATTGAATGTCCAGAGACACAGGAAACAGGATATGGGGAGACATTGAATCCCCAGAGAAACTTGAACGAGGTTATGGGGAGACACTTAATCTCCAGAGACACAGGAGAGAGTTTATTGGGAGACGCTGCATTCCAAAGAGGCAGGAACGAGGTTATGGGGAGACATTGAATCTCCATAGAGACATGAATGAATTTATGGGGAGACATTCAATCTCGAGAGACACAGGAGGGAGTTTATGCGGAGACATTGAATCTCCAGAGACACAGGAATTAGGTTATGGGGAGACAGTGAATCTCCAGAGCCACAGGAGGGAGCAGATGGGGAGACATTGAATCTCTAGAGACACGAAAACGAGGTTATGGGGAGACATTGAATCTCCAGAGACACAGGAACGAGGTTATGGGGAGACATTGAATCTCCAGAGGCACAGGAACGATGTTATGGGGAGTCATTGATTCTCCAGAGACACAGGAACGACATAATAGGGAGACACTGAATCTCCAGAGACACAGGAACGAGGTTATGGGGAGACACTGATTCTCCAGAGACACAGGAACGAGGTTATGGGGAGAAACTGAATCTCCAGAGACACAGGAATGAGGTTAAGTTGAGAGATTGAATGTCCAGAGACACAGGAATGAGGATATGGGGAGACATTGAATCCCCAGAGAAACTTGAACGAGGTTATGGGGAGACACTGAATCTCCAGAGCCACTCGAGGGAGCTGATGGGGAGACATTGAATCTCTGGAGACACGAAAACGAGGTTATGGGGAGACATTGAATCTCCAGAGAGACAAGAACGAGGTTATGGGGAGACAGTGAATCTCGAGAGACACAGCAGGGAGTTTATGCAGAGCCATTGAATCTCCAGAGACACAGGAACGAGGTTATGGGGAGACATTGAATCTTCAGAGACACAGGAGGGAGGTTATGGTGAGACACTGATCCTTGAGAGACACAGGAACGAGGTTATGGCGAGACATTGAATCTCCAGAGACACAGGAATGAGGTTATGGGGAGACATTGAATCTCCAGAGACACAGGAACGAATTATTGGGAGACATTGAATCTCCAGAGACACAGGAGGCAGGTTATGGGGAAGCACTGCATCTCGAGAGACACAGTAACAAGGTTATTGGGAGTCATTGAATCTCCAGAGACACAGCAGGGAGGTTATGGTGAGACACTGATCCTTGAGAGACACTGGAACGAGGTTATGGGGAGACATTGAATCTCCAGAGTCACAGGAACGAGGTTATGATGAGTCATTGAATCTCCAGAGACACAGGAAAGAGTTATTGGGAGACATTGAATCTCGAGAGACACAGGAGGGAGGTTATGGGGAGACATTGAATCTCGAAAGGCACAGGAACGAGGTTATGGGGAGACATTGAATCTCCAGAGACACAGGGACGTGATTATGGTGAGACATTGAATCTCAAGACACACAGGAACGAGGTTCTGGGGAGAGATGAAATCTTCAGCGGTACAGGAACGAGGTTATGGGGAGACATTGAATCTCGACAGACACAGTAACGAGGTTATGGGGAGACATTGAATATACAGAGGCACAGGAACGAGTTTATGGGGAGTCATTGATTCTCCAGAGACACAGGAACGACATAATGGGGAGACACTGAATCTCCAGATACACAGGAACGAGATTATGGGGGACACTGATTCTCCAGAGACACAGGAATGAGTTTATGGGGAGAGATTGAATGTCCAGAGACACAGGAACCAGGATATGGGGAGACATTGAATCCCCAGAGAAACTTGAACGAGGTTATGGGGAGACACTGAATCTCCAGAGACACAGGAGAGAGTTTATTGGGAGACGCTGCATTCCAAAGAGGCAGGAACAAGGTTATGGGGAGACATTGAATCTCCATAGAGATATGAATGAATTTATGGGGAGACATTCAATCTCGAGAGACACAGGAGGGAGTTTATGGGGAGACATTGAATCTCCAGAGACACAGGAATTAGGTTATGCGGAGACAGTGAATCTCCAGAGCCACAGGAGGGGGATGATGGGGAGACATTGAATCTCTAGAGACACGAAAACGAGGTTATGGGGAGACATTGAATCTCCAGAGACACAGGAACGAGGTTATGGGGAGACATTGAATCTCCAGAGACACAGGAACGAGGTTATGGGGCGACATTGAATCTCCAGAGACACAGTAACGAGGTTATGATGAGACATTGAATCTCCAGAGGCACAGGAACGCGTTATTGGGAGACATTGAATCTCAAGAGACACAGGAGGGAGGTTATGGGGAGACATTGAATCTCGAGAGACACAGGAGGGAGGTTATGGGGAGACATTGAATCTACAGAGGCACAGGAACGAGTTTATGGGGAGTCATTGATTCTCCAGAGACACAGGAACGACATAATGGGGAGACACTGAATCTCCAGATACACAGGAACGAGGATATGTGGAGACATTGAATCTTAAGAGACACAGGAACGAGGTTATGGGGAGACATTGAATCTCCAGAGACACAGGAACGAGTTTATGGGGAGAGATTGAATGTCCAGAGACACAGGAAACAGGATATGGGGAGACATTGAATCCCCAGAGAAACTTGAACGAGGTTATGGGGAGACACTTAATCTCCAGAGACACAGGAGAGAGTTTATTGGGAGTCGCTGCATTCCAAAGAGGCAGGAACGAGTTTATGGGGAGACATTGAATCTCCATAGAGAAATGAATGAATTTATGGGGAGACATTCAATCTCGAGAGACACAGGAGGGAGTTTATGCGGAGACATTGAATCTCCAGAGACACAGGAATTAGGTTATGGGGAGACAGTGAATCTCCAGAGCCACAGGAGGGAGCAGATGGGGAGACATTGAATCTCTAGAGACACGAAAACGAGGTTATGGGGAGACATTGAATCTCCAGAGACACAGGAACGAGGTTATGGGGAGACATTGAATCTCCAGAGGCACAGGAACGATGTTATGGGGAGTCATTGATTCTCCAGAGACACAGGAACGACATAATAGGGAGACACTGAATCTCCAGAGACACAGGAACGAGGTTATGGGGAGACACTGATTCTCCAGAGACACAGGAACGAGGTTATGGGGAGAAACTGAATCTCCAGAGACACAGGAATGAGGTTAAGTTGAGAGATTGAATGTCCAGAGACACAGTAATGAGGATATGGGGAGACATTGAATCCCCAGAGAAACTTGAACGAGGTTATGGGGAGACACTGAATCTCCAGAGCCACTCGAGGGAGCTGATGGGGAGACATTGAATCTCTGGAGACACGAAAACGAGGTTATGGGGAGACATTGAATCTCCAGAGAGACAAGAACGAGGTTATGGGGAGACAGTGAATCTCGAGAGACACAGCAGGGAGTTTATGCAGAGCCATTGAATCTCCAGAGACACAGGAACGAGGTTATGGGGAGACATTGAATCTTCAGAGACACAGGAGGGAGGTTATGGTGAGACACAGATCCTTGAGAGACACAGGAACGAGGTTATGGGGAGACATTGAATCTCCAGAGACACAGGAATGAGGTTATGGGGAGACATTGAATCTCCAGAGACACAGGAACGAATTATTGGGAGACATTGAATCTCCAGAGACACAGGAGGCAGGTTATGGGGAAGCACTGCATCTCGAGAGACACAGTAACAAGGTTATTGGGAGTCATTGAATCTCCAGAGACACAGCAGGGAGGTTATGGTGAGACACTGATCCTTGAGAGACACTGGAACGAGGTTATGGGGAGACATTGAATCTCCAGAGTCACAGGAACGAGGTTATGATGAGTCATTGAATCTCCAGAGACACAGGAAAGAGTTATTGGGAGACATTGAATCTCGAGAGACACAGGAGGGAGGTTATGGGGAGACATTGAATCTCGAAAGGCACAGGAACGAGGTTATGGGGAGACATTGAATCTCCAGAGACACAGGGACGTGATTATGGTGAGACATTGAATCTCAAGACACACAGGAACGAGGTTCTGGGGAGAGATGAAATCTTCAGCGGTACAGGAACGAGGTTATGGGGAGACATTGAATCTCGACAGACACAGTAACGAGGTTATGGGGAGACATTGAATATACAGAGGCACAGGAACGAGTTTATGGGGAGTCATTGATTCTCCAGAGACACAGGAACGACATAATGGGGAGACACTGAATCTCCAGATACACAGGAACGAGATTATGGGGGACACTGATTCTCCAGAGACACAGGAATGAGTTTATGGGGAGAGATTGAATGTCCAGAGACACAGGAACCAGGATATGGGGAGACATTGAATCCCCAGAGAAACTTGAACGAGGTTATGGGGAGACACTGAATCTCCAGAGACACAGGAGAGAGTTTATTGGGAGACGCTGCATTCCAAAGAGGCAGGAACAAGGTTATGGGGAGACATTGAATCTCCATAGAGACATGAATGAATTTATGGGGAGACATTCAATCTCGAGAGACACAGGAGGGAGTTTATGGGGAGACATTGAATCTCCAGAGACACAGGAATTAGGTTATGCGGAGACAGTGAATCTCCAGAGCCACAGGAGGGGGATGATGGGGAGACATTGAATCTCTAGAGACACGACAACGAGGTTATGGGGAGACATTGAATCTCCAGAGACACAGGAACGAGGTTATGGGGAGACATTGAATCTCCAGAGACACAGGAACGAGGTTATGGGGCGACATTGAATCTCCAGAGACACAGTAACGAGGTTATGATGAGACATTGAATCTCCAGAGGCACAGGAACGTGTTATTGGGAGACATTGAATCTCAAGAGACACAGGAGGGAGGTTATGGGGAGACATTGAATCTCGAAAGGCACAGGAACGAGGTTATGGGGAGACATTGAATCTCCAGAGACACAGGAACGAGGTTATGGGGAGAGATGAAATCTTCAGCGGCACAGGAACGAGGTTATGGGGAGACATTGAATCTCGACAGACACAGTAACGAGGTTATGGGGAGACATTGAATATACAGAGGCACAGGAACGAGTTTATGGGGAGTAATTGATTCTCCAGAGACACAGGAACGACATAATGGGGGGACACTGAATCTCCAGATACACAGGAACGAGGTTATGGGGAGACACTGAATCTCCAGAGACACAGGAACGAGTTTATGGGGAGACATTGAATGTTCGGAGACACAGGAACCAGGATATGGGGAGACATTGAATCCCCAGAGACAAAGGAGAGAGTTTATTGGGAGACGCTGCATTCCAAAGAGGCAGGAACGAGGTTATGGGGAGACATTGAATCTCCAGAGGCACAGGAACGACTTATTGGGAGACATTGAATCTCCAGTGACAAAGGAGGGAGATTATTGGGAGACATTGAATCTCGAGAGGCACAGGAACGAGGTTATGGGGAGACATTGAATCTCCAGAGACACAGGGACGTGATTATGGGGAGACATTGAATCTCAAGACACACAGGAACGAGGTTATGGGGAGAGATGAAATCTTCAGAGACACAGTAACGAGGTTATGGGGAGACATTGAATCTACAGAGGCACAGGAACGAGTTTATGGGGAGTCATTGATTCTCCAGAGACACAGGAACGACATAATGGGGAGACACTGAATCTCCAGATACACAGGAACGAGGATATGTGGAGACATTGAATCTTAAGAGACACAGGAACGAGGTTATGGGGAGACATTGAATCTCCAGATATACACGAATGAGGTTATGGGGAGACATTGAATCTCTAGAAAAACTGGAGGGTGGTTATGGGGAGACTCTGAATCTCCAGAGAAACAGGAACGAGTTTATGGGGAGACATTGTAATTCCATAGACACAGGAGGGAGGTTATGGGGAGACTCTGCATTCCAGACAGACAGGACCGAGTTATTGGGAGAGATGAAATCTTCAGAGGCACAGGAACGAGGTTATGGGGAGACATTGAATCTCTACAGACACAGTAACGAGGTTATGGGGAGACATTGAATCTACAGAGGCACAGGAACGAGTTTATGGGGAGTCATTGATTCTCCAGAGACACAGGAACGACATAATGGGGAGACACTGAATCTCCAGATACACGGGAACGAGGATATGCGGAGACATTGAATCTTAAGAGACACAGGAACGAGGTTATGGGGAGACATTGAATCTCCAGAGACACAGGAACGAGTTTATGGGGAAAGAATGAATGTCCAGAGACACAGGAAACAGGATATGGGGAGACATTGAATCCCCAGAGAAACTTGAACGAGGTTATGGGGAGACACTGAATCTCCAGAGACACAGGAGAGAGTTTATTGGGAGACGCTGCATTCCAAAGAGGCAGGAACGAGGTTATGGGGAGACATTGAATCTCCATAGAGACATGAATGAATTTATGGGGAGACATTCAATCTCGAGAGACACAGGAGGGAGTTTATGGGGAGACATTGAATCTCCAGAGACACAGGAATTAGGTTATGGGGAGACAGTGAATCTCCAGAGCCACAGGAGGGAGCTGATGGGGAGACATTGAATCTCTAGAGACACGAAAACGAGGTTATGGGGAGACATTGAATCTCCAGAGACACAGGAACGAGGTTATGGGGAGACATTGAATCTCCAGAGGCACAGGAACGAGGTTATGGGGAGACATTGAATCTCCAGAGACACAGTAACGAGGTTATGGGGAGACATTGAATCTCCAGAGGCACAGGAACGAGGTTATGGGGAGTCATTGATTCTCCAGAGACACAGGAACGACATAATGGGGAGACACTGAATCTCCAGAGACACAGGAACGAGGTTATGGGGAGACACTGATTCTCCAGAGACACAGGAACGAGGTTATGGGGAGAAACTGAATCTCCAGAGACACAGGAATGAGGTTAAGTTGAGAGATTGAATGTCCAGAGACACAGGAATGAGGATATGGGGAGACATTGAATCCCCAGAGAAACTTGAACGAGGTTATGGGGAGACACTGAATCTCCAGAGCCACAGGAGGGAGCTGATGGGGAGACATTGAATCTCTGGAGACACGAAAACGAGGTTATGGGGAGACATTGAATCTCCAGAGAGACAAGAACGAGGTTATGGGGAGACAGTGAATCTCGAGAGACACAGCAGGGAGTTTATGCAGAGCCATTGAATCTCCAGAGACACAGGAACGAGGTTATGGGGAGACATTGAATCTTCAGAGATACAGGAGGGAGGTTATGGTGAGACACTGATCCTTGAGAGACACAGGAACGAGGTTATGGGGCGACATTGAATCTCCAGAGACACAGGAATGAGGTTATGGGGAGACATTGAATCTCCAGAGACACAGGAACGAATTATTGGGAGACATTGAATCTCCAGAGACACAGGAGGCAGGTTATGGGGAAGCACTGCATCTCGAGAGACACAGTAACAAGGTTATTGGGAGTCATTGAATCTCCAGAGACAAAGCAGGGAGGTTATGGTGAGACACTGATCCTTGAGAGACACTGGAACGAGGTTATGGGGAGTCATTGATTCTCCAGAGACACAGGAACGACATAATGGGGAGACACTGAATCTCCAGATACACAGGAACGAGGTTATGGGGAGACATTGAATCTCCAGAGACACAGGAATGAGGTTATGGGGAGACATTGAATCTCCAGAGACACAGGAACGAATTATTGGGAGACATTGAATCTCCAGAGACACAGGAGGCAGGTTATGGGGAAGCACTGCATCTCGAGAGACACAGTAACAAGGTTATTGGGAGTCATTGAATCTCCAGAGACACAGCAGGGAGGTTATGGTGAGACACTGATCCTTGAGAGACACTGGAACGAGGTTATGGGGAGACATTGAATCTCCAGAGTCACAGGAACGAGGTTATGATGAGTCATTGAATCTCCAGAGACACAGGAAAGAGTTATTGGGAGACATTGAATCTCGAGAGACACAGGAGGGAGGTTATGGGGAGACATTGAATCTCGAAAGGCACAGGAACGAGGTTATGGGGAGACATTGAATCTCCAGAGACACAGGGACGTGATTATGGTGAGACATTGAATCTCAAGACACACAGGAACGAGGTTCTGGGGAGAGATGAAATCTTCAGCGGTACAGGAACGAGGTTATGGGGAGACATTGAATCTCGACAGACACAGTAACGAGGTTATGGGGAGACATTGAATATACAGAGGCACAGGAACGAGTTTATGGGGAGTCATTGATTCTCCAGAGACACAGGAACGACATAATGGGGAGACACTGAATCTCCAGATACACAGGAACGAGATTATGGGGGACACTGATTCTCCAGAGACACAGGAATGAGTTTATGGGGAGAGATTGAATGTCCAGAGACACAGGAACCAGGATATGGGGAGACATTGAATCCCCAGAGAAACTTGAACGAGGTTATGGGGAGACACTGAATCTCCAGAGACACAGGAGAGAGTTTATTGGGAGACGCTGCATTCCAAAGAGGCAGGAACAAGGTTATGGGGAGACATTGAATCTCCATAGAGACATGAATGAATTTATGGGGAGACATTCAATCTCGAGAGACACAGGAGGGAGTTTATGGGGAGACATTGAATCTCCAGAGACACAGGAATTAGGTTATGCGGAGACAGTGAATCTCCAGAGCCACAGGAGGGGGATGATGGGGAGACATTGAATCTCTAGAGACACGAAAACGAGGTTATGGGGAGACATTGAATCTCCAGAGACACAGGAACGAGGTTATGGGGAGACATTGAATCTCCAGAGACACAGGAACGAGGTTATGGGGCGACATTGAATCTCCAGAGACACAGTAACGAGGTTATGATGAGACATTGAATCTCCAGAGGCACAGGAACGCGTTATTGGGAGACATTGAATCTCAAGAGACACAGGAGGGAGGTTATGGGGAGACATTGAATCTCGAGAGACACAGGAGGGAGGTTATGGGGAGACATTGAATCTACAGAGGCACAGGAACGAGTTTATGGGGAGTCATTGATTCTCCAGAGACACAGGAACGACATAATGGGGAGACACTGAATCTCCAGATACACAGGAACGAGGATATGTGGAGACATTGAATCTTAAGAGACACAGGAACGAGGTTATGGGGAGACATTGAATCTCCAGAGACACAGGAACGAGTTTATGGGGAGAGATTGAATGTCCAGAGACACAGGAAACAGGATATGGGGAGACATTGAATCCCCAGAGAAACTTGAACGAGGTTATGGGGAGACACTTAATCTCCAGAGACACAGGAGAGAGTTTATTGGGAGTCGCTGCATTCCAAAGAGGCAGGAACGAGTTTATGGGGAGACATTGAATCTCCATAGAGAAATGAATGAATTTATGGGGAGACATTCAATCTCGAGAGACACAGGAGGGAGTTTATGCGGAGACATTGAATCTCCAGAGACACAGGAATTAGGTTATGGGGAGACAGTGAATCTCCAGAGCCACAGGAGGGAGCAGATGGGGAGACATTGAATCTCTAGAGACACGAAAACGAGGTTATGGGGAGACATTGAATCTCCAGAGACACAGGAACGAGGTTATGGGGAGACATTGAATCTCCAGAGGCACAGGAACGATGTTATGGGGAGTCATTGATTCTCCAGAGACACAGGAACGACATAATAGGGAGACACTGAATCTCCAGAGACACAGGAACGAGGTTATGGGGAGACACTGATTCTCCAGAGACACAGGAACGAGGTTATGGGGAGAAACTGAATCTCCAGAGACACAGGAATGAGGTTAAGTTGAGAGATTGAATGTCCAGAGACACAGGAATGAGGATATGGGGAGACATTGAATCCCCAGAGAAACTTGAACGAGGTTATGGGGAGACACTGAATCTCCAGAGCCACTCGAGGGAGCTGATGGGGAGACATTGAATCTCTGGAGACACGAAAACGAGGTTATGGGGAGACATTGAATCTCCAGAGAGACAAGAACGAGGTTATGGGGAGACAGTGAATCTCGAGAGACACAGCAGGGAGTTTATGCAGAGCCATTGAATCTCCAGAGACACAGGAACGAGGTTATGGGGAGACATTGAATCTTCAGAGACACAGGAGGGAGGTTATGGTGAGACACAGATCCTTGAGAGACACAGGAACGAGGTTATGGGGAGACATTGAATCTCCAGAGACACAGGAATGAGGTTATGGGGAGACATTGAATCTCCAGAGACACAGGAACGAATTATTGGGAGACATTGAATCTCCAGAGACACAGGAGGCAGGTTATGGGGAAGCACTGCATCTCGAGAGACACAGTAACAAGGTTATTGGGAGTCATTGAATCTCCAGAGACACAGCAGGGAGGTTATGGTGAGACACTGATCCTTGAGAGACACTGGAACGAGGTTATGGGGAGACATTGAATCTCCAGAGTCACAGGAACGAGGTTATGATGAGTCATTGAATCTCCAGAGACACAGGAAAGAGTTATTGGGAGACATTGAATCTCGAGAGACACAGGAGGGAGGTTATGGGGAGACATTGAATCTCGAAAGGCACAGGAACGAGGTTATGGGGAGACATTGAATCTCCAGAGACACAGGGACGTGATTATGGTGAGACATTGAATCTCAAGACACACAGGAACGAGGTTCTGGGGAGAGATGAAATCTTCAGCGGTACAGGAACGAGGTTATGGGGAGACATTGAATCTCGACAGACACAGTAACGAGGTTATGGGGAGACATTGAATATACAGAGGCACAGGAACGAGTTTATGGGGAGTCATTGATTCTCCAGAGACACAGGAACGACATAATGGGGAGACACTGAATCTCCAGATACACAGGAACGAGATTATGGGGGACACTGATTCTCCAGAGACACAGGAATGAGTTTATGGGGAGAGATTGAATGTCCAGAGACACAGGAACCAGGATATGGGGAGACATTGAATCCCCAGAGAAACTTGAACGAGGTTATGGGGAGACACTGAATCTCCAGAGACACAGGAGAGAGTTTATTGGGAGACGCTGCATTCCAAAGAGGCAGGAACAAGGTTATGGGGAGACATTGAATCTCCATAGAGACATGAATGAATTTATGGGGAGACATTCAATCTCGAGAGACACAGGAGGGAGTTTATGGGGAGACATTGAATCTCCAGAGACACAGGAATTAGGTTATGCGGAGACAGTGAATCTCCAGAGCCACAGGAGGGGGATGATGGGGAGACATTGAATCTCTAGAGACACGACAACGAGGTTATGGGGAGACATTGAATCTCCAGAGACACAGGAACGAGGTTATGGGGAGACATTGAATCTCCAGAGACACAGGAACGAGGTTATGGGGCGACATTGAATCTCCAGAGACACAGTAACGAGGTTATGATGAGACATTGAATCTCCAGAGGCACAGGAACGTGTTATTGGGAGACATTGAATCTCAAGAGACACAGGAGGGAGGTTATGGGGAGACATTGAATCTCGAAAGGCACAGGAACGAGGTTATGGGGAGACATTGAATCTCCAGAGACACAGGAACGTGATTATGGTGAGACATTGAATCTCAAGACACACAGGAACGAGGTTATGGGGAGAGATGAAATCTTCAGCGGCACAGGAACGAGGTTATGGGGAGACATTGAATCTCGACAGACACAGTAACGAGGTTATGGGGAGACATTGAATATACAGAGGCACAGGAACGAGTTTATGGGGAGTCATTGATTCTCCAGAGACACAGGAACGACATAATGGGGGGACACTGAATCTCCAGATACACAGGAACGAGGTTATGGGGAGACACTGAATCTCCAGAGACACAGGAACGAGTTTATGGGGAGACATTGAATGTTCGGAGACACAGGAACCAGGATATGGGGAGACATTGAATCCCCAGAGACAAAGGAGAGAGTTTATTGGGAGACGCTGCATTCCAAAGAGGCAGGAACGAGGTTATGGGGAGACATTGAATCTCCAGAGGCACAGGAACGACTTATTGGGAGACATTGAATCTCCAGTGACAAAGGAGGGAGATTATTGGGAGACATTGAATCTCGAGAGGCACAGGAACGAGGTTATGGGGAGACATTGAATCTCCAGAGACACAGGGACGTGATTATGGGGAGACATTGAATCTCAAGACACACAGGAACGAGGTTATGGGGAGAGATGAAATCTTCAGAGACACAGTAACGAGGTTATGGGGAGACATTGAATCTACAGAGGCACAGGAACGAGTTTATGGGGAGTCATTGATTCTCCAGAGACACAGGAACGACATAATGGGGAGACACTGAATCTCCAGATACACAGGAACGAGGATATGTGGAGACATTGAATCTTAAGAGACACAGGAACGAGGTTATGGGGAGACATTGAATCTCCAGATATACACGAATGAGGTTATGGGGAGACATTGAATCTCTAGAAAAACTGGAGGGTGGTTATGGGGAGACTCTGAATCTCCAGAGAAACAGGAACGAGTTTATGGGGAGACATTGTAATTCCATAGACACAGGAGGGAGGTTATGGGGAGACTCTGCATTCCAGACAGACAGGAACGAGTTATTGGGAGAGATGAAATCTTCAGAGGCACAGGAACGAGGTTATGGGGAGACATTGAATCTCTACAGACACAGTAACGAGGTTATGGGGAGACATTGAATCTACAGAGGCACAGGAACGAGTTTATGGGGAGTCATTGATTCTCCAGAGACACAGGAACGACATAATGGGGAGACACTGAATCTCCAGATACACGGGAACGAGGATATGCGGAGACATTGAATCTTAAGAGACACAGGAACGAGGTTATGGGGAGACATTGAATCTCCAGAGACACAGGAACGAGTTTATGGGGAAAGAATGAATGTCCAGAGACACAGGAAACAGGATATGGGGAGACATTGAATCCCCAGAGAAACTTGAACGAGGTTATGGGGAGACACTGAATCTCCAGAGACACAGGAGAGAGTTTATTGGGAGACGCTGCATTCCAAAGAGGCAGGAACGAGGTTATGGGGAGACATTGAATCTCCATAGAGACATGAATGAATTTATGGGGAGACATTCAATCTCGAGAGACACAGGAGGGAGTTTATGGGGAGACATTGAATCTCCAGAGACACAGGAATTAGGTTATGGGGAGACAGTGAATCTCCAGAGCCACAGGAGGGAGCTGATGGGGAGACATTGAATCTCTAGAGACACGAAAACGAGGTTATGGGGAGACATTGAATCTCCAGAGACACAGGAACGAGGTTATGGGGAGACATTGAATCTCCAGAGGCACAGGAACGAGGTTATGGGGAGACATTGAATCTCCAGAGACACAGTAACGAGGTTATGGGGAGACATTGAATCTCCAGAGGCACAGGAACGAGGTTATGGGGAGTCATTGATTCTCCAGAGACACAGGAACGACATAATGGGGAGACACTGAATCTCCAGAGACACAGGAACGAGGTTATGGGGAGACACTGATTCTCCAGAGACACAGGAACGAGGTTATGGGGAGAAACTGAATCTCCAGAGACACAGGAATGAGGTTAAGTTGAGAGATTGAATGTCCAGAGACACAGGAATGAGGATATGGGGAGACATTGAATCCCCAGAGAAACTTGAACGAGGTTATGGGGAGACACTGAATCTCCAGAGCCACAGGAGGGAGCTGATGGGGAGACATTGAATCTCTGGAGACACGAAAACGAGGTTATGGGGAGACATTGAATCTCCAGAGAGACAAGAACGAGGTTATGGGGAGACAGTGAATCTCGAGAGACACAGCAGGGAGTTTATGCAGAGCCATTGAATCTCCAGAGACACAGGAACGAGGTTATGGGGAGACATTGAATCTTCAGAGATACAGGAGGGAGGTTATGGTGAGACACTGATCCTTGAGAGACACAGGAACGAGGTTATGGGGCGACATTGAATCTCCAGAGACACAGGAATGAGGTTATGGGGAGACATTGAATCTCCAGAGACACAGGAACGAATTATTGGGAGACATTGAATCTCCAGAGACACAGGAGGCAGGTTATGGGGAAGCACTGCATCTCGAGAGACACAGTAACAAGGTTATTGGGAGTCATTGAATCTCCAGAGACAAAGCAGGGAGGTTATGGTGAGACACTGATCCTTGAGAGACACTGGAACGAGGTTATGGGGAGTCATTGATTCTCCAGAGACACAGGAACGACATAATGGGGAGACACTGAATCTCCAGATACACAGGAACGAGGTTATGGGGAGACACTGAATCTCCAGAGACACAGGAACGAGTTTATGGGGAGACATTGAATGTTCGGAGACACAGGAACCAGGATATGGGGAGACATTGAATCCCCAGAGACACAGGAGAGAGTTTTTTGGGAGACGCTGCATTCCAAAGAGGCAGGAACGAGGTTATGGGGAGACATTGAATCTCCAGAGGCACAGGAACGACTTATTGGGAGACATTGAATCTCCAGTGACAAAGGAGGGAGATTATTGGGAGACATTGAATCTCGAGAGGCACAGGAACGAGGTTATGGGGAGACATTGAATCTCCAGAGACACAGGGACGTGATTATGGGGAGACATTGAATCTCAAGACACACAGGAACGAGGTTATGGGGAGAGATGAAATCTTCAGAGACACAGTAACGAGGTTATGGGGAGACATTGAATCTACAGAGGCACAGGAACGAGTTTATGGGGAGTCATTGATTCTCCAGAGACACAGGAACGACATAATGGGGAGACACTGAATCTCCAGATACACAGGAACGAGGATATGTGGAGACATTGAATCTTAAGAGACACAGGAACGAGGTTATGGGGAGACATTGAATCTCCAGATATACACGAATGAGGTTATGGGGAGACATTGAATCTCTAGAAAAACTGGAGGGTGGTTATGGGGAGACTCTGAATCTCCAGAGAAACAGGAACGAGTTTATGGGGAGACATTGTAATTCCATAGACACAGGAGGGAGGTTATGGGGAGACTCTGCATTCCAGACAGACAGGAACGAGTTATTGGGAGAGATGAAATCCTCAGAGGCACAGGAACGAGGTTATGGGGAGACATTGAATCTCTACAGACACAGTAACGAGGTTATGGGGAGACATTGAATCTACAGAGGCACAGGAACGAGTTTATGGGGAGTCATTGATTCTCCAGAGACACAGGAACGACATAATGGGGAGACACTGAATCTCCAGATACACGGGAACGAGGATATGTGGAGACATTGAATCTTAAGAGACACAGGAACGAGGTTATGGGGAGACATTGAATCTCCAGAGACACAGGAACGAGTTTATGGGGAAAGAATGAATGTCCAGAGACACAGGAAACAGGATATGGGGAGACATTGAATCCCCAGAGAAACTTGAACGAGGTTATGGGGAGACACTGAATCTCCAGAGACACAGGAGAGAGTTTATTGGGAGACGCTGCATTCCAAAGAGGCAGGAACGAGGTTATGGGGAGACATTGAATCTCCATAGAGACATGAATGAATTTATGGGGAGACATTCAATCTCGAGAGACACAGGAGGGAGTTTATGGGGAGACATTGAATCTCCAGAGACACAGGAATTAGGTTATGGGGAGACAGTGAATCTCCAGAGCCACAGGAGGGAGCTGATGGGGAGACATTGAATCTCTAGAGACACGAAAACGAGGTTATGGGGAGACATTGAATCTCCAGAGACACAGGAACGAGGTTATGGGGAGACATTGAATCTCCAGAGGCACAGGAACGAGGTTATGGGGAGACATTGAATCTCCAGAGACACAGTAACGAGGTTATGGGGAGACATTGATTCTCCAGAGGCACAGGAACGAGGTTATGGGGAGTCATTGATTCTCCAGAGACACAGGAACGACATAATGGGGATACACTGAATCTCCAGAGACACAGGAACGAGGTTATGGGGAGACACTGATTCTCCAGAGACACAGGAACGAGGTTATGGGGAGAAACTGAATCTCCAGAGACACAGGAATGAGGTTAAGTTGAGAGATTGAATGTCCAGAGACACAGGAATGAGGATATGGGGAGACATTGAATCCCCAGAGAAACTTGAACGAGGTTATGGGGAGACACTGAATCTCCAGAGCCACAGGAGGGAGCTGATGGGGAGACATTGAATCTCTGGAGACACGAAAACGAGGTTATGGGGAGACATTGAATCTCCAGAGAGACAAGAACGAGGTTATGGGGAGACAGTGAATCTCGAGAGACACAGCAGGGAGTTTATGCAGAGCCATTGAATCTCCAGAGACACAGGAACGAGGTTATGGGGAGACATTGAATCTTCAGAGATACAGGAGGGAGGTTATGGTGAGACACTGATCCTTGAGAGACACAGGAACGAGGTTATGGGGCGACATTGAATCTCCAGAGACACAGGAATGAGGTTATGGGGAGACATTGAATCTCCAGAGACACAGGAACGAATTATTGGGAGACATTGAATCTCCAGAGACACAGGAGGCAGGTTATGGGGAAGCACTGCATCTCGAGAGACACAGTAACAAGGTTATTGGGAGTCATTGAATCTCCAGAGACAAAGCAGGGAGGTTATGGTGAGACACTGATCCTTGAGAGACACTGGAACGAGGTTATGGGGAGTCATTGATTCTCCAGAGACACAGGAACGACATAATGGGGAGACACTGAATCTCCAGATACACAGGAACGAGGTTATGGGGAGACATTGAATCTCCAGAGACACAGGAATGAGGTTATGGGGAGACATTGAATCTCCAGAGACACAGGAACGAATTATTGGGAGACATTGAATCTCCAGAGACACAGGAGGCAGGTTATGGGGAAGCACTGCATCTCGAGAGACACAGTAACAAGGTTATTGGGAGTCATTGAATCTCCAGAGACACAGCAGGGAGGTTATGGTGAGACACTGATCCTTGAGAGACACTGGAACGAGGTTATGGGGAGACATTGAATCTCCAGAGTCACAGGAACGAGGTTATGATGAGTCATTGAATCTCCAGAGACACAGGAAAGAGTTATTGGGAGACATTGAATCTCGAGAGACACAGGAGGGAGGTTATGGGGAGACATTGAATCTCGAAAGGCACAGGAACGAGGTTATGGGGAGACATTGAATCTCCAGAGACACAGGGACGTGATTATGGTGAGACATTGAATCTCAAGACACACAGGAACGAGGTTCTGGGGAGAGATGAAATCTTCAGCGGTACAGGAACGAGGTTATGGGGAGACATTGAATCTCGACAGACACAGTAACGAGGTTATGGGGAGACATTGAATATACAGAGGCACAGGAACGAGTTTATGGGGAGTCATTGATTCTCCAGAGACACAGGAACGACATAATGGGGAGACACTGAATCTCCAGATACACAGGAACGAGATTATGGGGGACACTGATTCTCCAGAGACACAGGAATGAGTTTATGGGGAGAGATTGAATGTCCAGAGACACAGGAACCAGGATATGGGGAGACATTGAATCCCCAGAGAAACTTGAACGAGGTTATGGGGAGACACTGAATCTCCAGAGACACAGGAGAGAGTTTATTGGGAGACGCTGCATTCCAAAGAGGCAGGAACAAGGTTATGGGGAGACATTGAATCTCCATAGAGACATGAATGAATTTATGGGGAGACATTCAATCTCGAGAGACACAGGAGGGAGTTTATGGGGAGACATTGAATCTCCAGAGACACAGGAATTAGGTTATGCGGAGACAGTGAATCTCCAGAGCCACAGGAGGGGGATGATGGGGAGACATTGAATCTCTAGAGACACGAAAACGAGGTTATGGGGAGACATTGAATCTCCAGAGACACAGGAACGAGGTTATGGGGAGACATTGAATCTCCAGAGACACAGGAACGAGGTTATGGGGCGACATTGAATCTCCAGAGACACAGTAACGAGGTTATGATGAGACATTGAATCTCCAGAGGCACAGGAACGCGTTATTGGGAGACATTGAATCTCAAGAGACACAGGAGGGAGGTTATGGGGAGACATTGAATCTCGAGAGACACAGGAGGGAGGTTATGGGGAGACATTGAATCTACAGAGGCACAGGAACGAGTTTATGGGGAGTCATTGATTCTCCAGAGACACAGGAACGACATAATGGGGAGACACTGAATCTCCAGATACACAGGAACGAGGATATGTGGAGACATTGAATCTTAAGAGACACAGGAACGAGGTTATGGGGAGACATTGAATCTCCAGAGACACAGGAACGAGTTTATGGGGAGAGATTGAATGTCCAGAGACACAGGAAACAGGATATGGGGAGACATTGAATCCCCAGAGAAACTTGAACGAGGTTATGGGGAGACACTTAATCTCCAGAGACACAGGAGAGAGTTTATTGGGAGTCGCTGCATTCCAAAGAGGCAGGAACGAGTTTATGGGGAGACATTGAATCTCCATAGAGAAATGAATGAATTTATGGGGAGACATTCAATCTCGAGAGACACAGGAGGGAGTTTATGCGGAGACATTGAATCTCCAGAGACACAGGAATTAGGTTATGGGGAGACAGTGAATCTCCAGAGCCACAGGAGGGAGCAGATGGGGAGACATTGAATCTCTAGAGACACGAAAACGAGGTTATGGGGAGACATTGAATCTCCAGAGACACAGGAACGAGGTTATGGGGAGACATTGAATCTCCAGAGGCACAGGAACGATGTTATGGGGAGTCATTGATTCTCCAGAGACACAGGAACGACATAATAGGGAGACACTGAATCTCCAGAGACACAGGAACGAGGTTATGGGGAGACACTGATTCTCCAGAGACACAGGAACGAGGTTATGGGGAGAAACTGAATCTCCAGAGACACAGGAATGAGGTTAAGTTGAGAGATTGAATGTCCAGAGACACAGGAATGAGGATATGGGGAGACATTGAATCCCCAGAGAAACTTGAACGAGGTTATGGGGAGACACTGAATCTCCAGAGCCACTCGAGGGAGCTGATGGGGAGACATTGAATCTCTGGAGACACGAAAACGAGGTTATGGGGAGACATTGAATCTCCAGAGAGACAAGAACGAGGTTATGGGGAGACAGTGAATCTCGAGAGACACAGCAGGGAGTTTATGCAGAGCCATTGAATCTCCAGAGACACAGGAACGAGGTTATGGGGAGACATTGAATCTTCAGAGACACAGGAGGGAGGTTATGGTGAGACACAGATCCTTGAGAGACACAGGAACGAGGTTATGGGGAGACATTGAATCTCCAGAGACACAGGAATGAGGTTATGGGGAGACATTGAATCTCCAGAGACACCGGAACGAATTATTGGGAGACATTGAATCTCCAGAGACACAGGAGGCAGGTTATGGGGAAGCACTGCATCTCGAGAGACACAGTAACAAGGTTATTGGGAGTCATTGAATCTCCAGAGACACAGCAGGGAGGTTATGGTGAGACACTGATCCTTGAGAGACACTGGAACGAGGTTATGGGGAGACATTGAATCTCCAGAGTCACAGGAACGAGGTTATGATGAGTCATTGAATCTCCAGAGACACAGGAAAGAGTTATTGGGAGACATTGAATCTCGAGAGACACAGGAGGGAGGTTATGGGGAGACATTGAATCTCGAAAGGCACAGGAACGAGGTTATGGGGAGACATTGAATCTCCAGAGACACAGGGACGTGATTATGGTGAGACATTGAATCTCAAGACACACAGGAACGAGGTTCTGGGGAGAGATGAAATCTTCAGCGGTACAGGAACGAGGTTATGGGGAGACATTGAATCTCGACAGACACAGTAACGAGGTTATGGGGAGACATTGAATATACAGAGGCACAGGAACGAGTTTATGGGGAGTCATTGATTCTCCAGAGACACAGGAACGACATAATGGGGAGACACTGAATCTCCAGATACACAGGAACGAGATTATGGGGGACACTGATTCTCCAGAGACACAGGAATGAGTTTATGGGGAGAGATTGAATGTCCAGAGACACAGGAACCAGGATATGGGGAGACATTGAATCCCCAGAGAAACTTGAACGAGGTTATGGGGAGACACTGAATCTCCAGAGACACAGGAGAGAGTTTATTGGGAGACGCTGCATTCCAAAGAGGCAGGAACAAGGTTATGGGGAGACATTGAATCTCCATAGAGACATGAATGAATTTATGGGGAGACATTCAATCTCGAGAGACACAGGAGGGAGTTTATGGGGAGACATTGAATCTCCAGAGACACAGGAATTAGGTTATGCGGAGACAGTGAATCTCCAGAGCCACAGGAGGGGGATGATGGGGAGACATTGAATCTCTAGAGACACGACAACGAGGTTATGGGGAGACATTGAATCTCCAGAGACACAGGAACGAGGTTATGGGGAGACATTGAATCTCCAGAGACACAGGAACGAGGTTATGGGGCGACATTGAATCTCCAGAGACACAGTAACGAGGTTATGATGAGACATTGAATCTCCAGAGGCACAGGAACGTGTTATTGGGAGACATTGAATCTCAAGAGACACAGGAGGGAGGTTATGGGGAGACATTGAATCTCGAAAGGCACAGGAACGAGGTTATGGGGAGACATTGAATCTCCAGAGACACAGGAACGTGATTATGGTGAGACATTGAATCTCAAGACACACAGGAACGAGGTTATGGGGAGAGATGAAATCTTCAGCGGCACAGGAACGAGGTTATGGGGAGACATTGAATCTCGACAGACACAGTAACGAGGTTATGGGGAGACATTGAATATACAGAGGCACAGGAACGAGTTTATGGGGAGTCATTGATTCTCCAGAGACACAGGAACGACATAATGGGGGGACACTGAATCTCCAGATACACAGGAACGAGGTTATGGGGAGACACTGAATCTCCAGAGACACAGGAACGAGTTTATGGGGAGACATTGAATGTTCGGAGACACAGGAACCAGGATATGGGGAGACATTGAATCCCCAGAGACAAAGGAGAGAGTTTATTGGGAGACGCTGCATTCCAAAGAGGCAGGAACGAGGTTATGGGGAGACATTGAATCTCCAGAGGCACAGGAACGACTTATTGGGAGACATTGAATCTCCAGTGACAAAGGAGGGAGATTATTGGGAGACATTGAATCTCGAGAGGCACAGGAACGAGGTTATGGGGAGACATTGAATCTCCAGAGACACAGGGACGTGATTATGGGGAGACATTGAATCTCAAGACACACAGGAACGAGGTTATGGGGAGAGATGAAATCTTCAGAGACACAGTAACGAGGTTATGGGGAGACATTGAATCTACAGAGGCACAGGAACGAGTTTATGGGGAGTCATTGATTCTCCAGAGACACAGGAACGACATAATGGGGAGACACTGAATCTCCAGATACACAGGAACGAGGATATGTGGAGACATTGAATCTTAAGAGACACAGGAACGAGGTTATGGGGAGACATTGAATCTCCAGATATACACGAATGAGGTTATGGGGAGACATTGAATCTCTAGAAAAACTGGAGGGTGGTTATGGGGAGACTCTGAATCTCCAGAGAAACAGGAACGAGTTTATGGGGAGACATTGTAATTCCATAGACACAGGAGGGAGGTTATGGGGAGACTCTGCATTCCAGACAGACAGGAACGAGTTATTGGGAGAGATGAAATCTTCAGAGGCACAGGAACGAGGTTATGGGGAGACATTGAATCTCTACAGACACAGTAACGAGGTTATGGGGAGACATTGAATCTACAGAGGCACAGGAACGAGTTTATGGGGAGTCATTGATTCTCCAGAGACACAGGAACGACATAATGGGGAGACACTGAATCTCCAGATACACGGGAACGAGGATATGCGGAGACATTGAATCTTAAGAGACACAGGAACGAGGTTATGGGGAGACATTGAATCTCCAGAGACACAGGAACGAGTTTATGGGGAAAGAATGAATGTCCAGAGACACAGGAAACAGGATATGGGGAGACATTGAATCCCCAGAGAAACTTGAACGAGGTTATGGGGAGACACTGAATCTCCAGAGACACAGGAGAGAGTTTATTGGGAGACGCTGCATTCCAAAGAGGCAGGAACGAGGTTATGGGGAGACATTGAATCTCCATAGAGACATGAATGAATTTATGGGGAGACATTCAATCTCGAGAGACACAGGAGGGAGTTTATGGGGAGACATTGAATCTCCAGAGACACAGGAATTAGGTTATGGGGAGACAGTGAATCTCCAGAGCCACAGGAGGGAGCTGATGGGGAGACATTGAATCTCTAGAGACACGAAAACGAGGTTATGGGGAGACATTGAATCTCCAGAGACACAGGAACGAGGTTATGGGGAGACATTGAATCTCCAGAGGCACAGGAACGAGGTTATGGGGAGACATTGAATCTCCAGAGACACAGTAACGAGGTTATGGGGAGACATTGAATCTCCAGAGGCACAGGAACGAGGTTATGGGGAGTCATTGATTCTCCAGAGACACAGGAACGACATAATGGGGAGACACTGAATCTCCAGAGACACAGGAACGAGGTTATGGGGAGACACTGATTCTCCAGAGACACAGGAACGAGGTTATGGGGAGAAACTGAATCTCCAGAGACACAGGAATGAGGTTAAGTTGAGAGATTGAATGTCCAGAGACACAGGAATGAGGATATGGGGAGACATTGAATCCCCAGAGAAACTTGAACGAGGTTATGGGGAGACACTGAATCTCCAGAGCCACAGGAGGGAGCTGATGGGGAGACATTGAATCTCTGGAGACACGAAAACGAGGTTATGGGGAGACATTGAATCTCCAGAGAGACAAGAACGAGGTTATGGGGAGACAGTGAATCTCGAGAGACACAGCAGGGAGTTTATGCAGAGCCATTGAATCTCCAGAGACACAGGAACGAGGTTATGGGGAGACATTGAATCTTCAGAGATACAGGAGGGAGGTTATGGTGAGACACTGATCCTTGAGAGACACAGGAACGAGGTTATGGGGCGACATTGAATCTCCAGAGACACAGGAATGAGGTTATGGGGAGACATTGAATCTCCAGAGACACAGGAACGAATTATTGGGAGACATTGAATCTCCAGAGACACAGGAGGCAGGTTATGGGGAAGCACTGCATCTCGAGAGACACAGTAACAAGGTTATTGGGAGTCATTGAATCTCCAGAGACAAAGCAGGGAGGTTATGGTGAGACACTGATCCTTGAGAGACACTGGAACGAGGTTATGGGGAGTCATTGATTCTCCAGAGACACAGGAACGACATAATGGGGAGACACTGAATCTCCAGATACACAGGAACGAGGTTATGGGGAGACACTGAATCTCCAGAGACACAGGAACGAGTTTATGGGGAGACATTGAATGTTCGGAGACACAGGAACCAGGATATGGGGAGACATTGAATCCCCAGAGACACAGGAGAGAGTTTTTTGGGAGACGCTGCATTCCAAAGAGGCAGGAACGAGGTTATGGGGAGACATTGAATCTCCAGAGGCACAGGAACGACTTATTGGGAGACATTGAATCTCCAGTGACAAAGGAGGGAGATTATTGGGAGACATTGAATCTCGAGAGGCACAGGAACGAGGTTATGGGGAGACATTGAATCTCCAGAGACACAGGAACGAGTTTATGGGGAAAGAATGAATGTCCAGAGACACAGGAAACAGGATATGGGGAGACATTGAATCCCCAGAGAAACTTGAACGAGGTTATGGGGAGACACTGAATCTCCAGAGACACAGGAGAGAGTTTATTGGGAGACGCTGCATTCCAAAGAGGCAGGAACGAGGTTATGGGGAGACATTGAATCTCCATAGAGACATGAATGAATTTATGGGGAGACATTCAATCTCGAGAGACACAGGAGGGAGTTTATGGGGAGACATTGAATCTCCAGAGACACAGGAATTAGGTTATGGGGAGACAGTGAATCTCCAGAGCCACAGGAGGGAGCTGATGGGGAGACATTGAATCTCTAGAGACACGAAAACGAGGTTATGGGGAGACATTGAATCTCCAGAGACACAGGAACGAGGTTATGGGGAGACATTGAATCTCCAGAGGCACAGGAACGAGGTTATGGGGAGACATTGAATCTCCAGAGACACAGTAACGAGGTTATGGGGAGACATTGAATCTCCAGAGGCACAGGAACGAGGTTATGGGGAGTCATTGATTCTCCAGAGACACAGGAACGACATAATGGGGAGACACTGAATCTCCAGAGACACAGGAACGAGGTTATGGGGAGACACTGATTCTCCAGAGACACAGGAACGAGGTTATGGGGAGAAACTGAATCTCCAGAGACACAGGAATGAGGTTAAGTTGAGAGATTGAATGTCCAGAGACACAGGAATGAGGATATGGGGAGACATTGAATCCCCAGAGAAACTTGAACGAGGTTATGGGGAGACACTGAATCTCCAGAGCCACAGGAGGGAGCTGATGGGGAGACATTGAATCTCTGGAGACACGAAAACGAGGTTATGGGGAGACATTGAATCTCCAGAGAGACAAGAACGAGGTTATGGGGAGACAGTGAATCTCGAGAGACACAGCAGGGAGTTTATGCAGAGCCATTGAATCTCCAGAGACACAGGAACGAGGTTATGGGGAGACATTGAATCTTCAGAGATACAGGAGGGAGGTTATGGTGAGACACTGATCCTTGAGAGACACAGGAACGAGGTTATGGGGCGACATTGAATCTCCAGAGACACAGGAATGAGGTTATGGGGAGACATTGAATCTCCAGAGACACAGGAACGAATTATTGGGAGACATTGAATCTCCAGAGACACAGGAGGCAGGTTATGGGGAAGCACTGCATCTCGAGAGACACAGTAACAAGGTTATTGGGAGTCATTGAATCTCCAGAGACAAAGCAGGGAGGTTATGGTGAGACACTGATCCTTGAGAGACACTGGAACGAGGTTATGGGGAGTCATTGATTCTCCAGAGACACAGGAACGACATAATGGGGAGACACTGAATCTCCAGATACACAGGAACGAGGTTATGGGGAGACACTGAATCTCCAGAGACACAGGAACGAGTTTATGGGGAGACATTGAATGTTCGGAGACACAGGAACCAGGATATGGGGAGACATTGAATCCCCAGAGACACAGGAGAGAGTTTTTTGGGAGACGCTGCATTCCAAAGAGGCAGGAACGAGGTTATGGGGAGACATTGAATCTCCAGAGGCACAGGAACGACTTATTGGGAGACATTGAATCTCCAGTGACAAAGGAGGGAGATTATTGGGAGACATTGAATCTCGAGAGGCACAGGAACGAGGTTATGGGGAGACATTGAATCTCCAGAGACACAGGGACGTGATTATGGGGAGACATTGAATCTCAAGACACACAGGAACGAGGTTATGGGGAGAGATGAAATCTTCAGAGACACAGTAACGAGGTTATGGGGAGACATTGAATCTACAGAGGCACAGGAACGAGTTTATGGGGAGTCATTGATTCTCCAGAGACACAGGAACGACATAATGGGGAGACACTGAATCTCCAGATACACAGGAACGAGGATATGTGGAGACATTGAATCTTAAGAGACACAGGAACGAGGTTATGGGGAGACATTGAATCTCCAGATATACACGAATGAGGTTATGGGGAGACATTGAATCTCTAGAAAAACTGGAGGGTGGTTATGGGGAGACTCTGAATCTCCAGAGAAACAGGAACGAGTTTATGGGGAGACATTGTAATTCCATAGACACAGGAGGGAGGTTATGGGGAGACTCTGCATTCCAGACAGACAGGAACGAGTTATTGGGAGAGATGAAATCCTCAGAGGCACAGGAACGAGGTTATGGGGAGACATTGAATCTCTACAGACACAGTAACGAGGTTATGGGGAGACATTGAATCTACAGAGGCACAGGAACGAGTTTATGGGGAGTCATTGATTCTCCAGAGACACAGGAACGACATAATGGGGAGACACTGAATCTCCAGATACACGGGAACGAGGATATGTGGAGACATTGAATCTTAAGAGACACAGGAACGAGGTTATGGGGAGACATTGAATCTCCAGAGACACAGGAACGAGTTTATGGGGAAAGAATGAATGTCCAGAGACACAGGAAACAGGATATGGGGAGACATTGAATCCCCAGAGAAACTTGAACGAGGTTATGGGGAGACACTGAATCTCCAGAGACACAGGAGAGAGTTTGTTGGGAGACGCTGCATTCCAAAGAGGCAGGAACGAGGTTATGGGGAGACATTGAATCTCCATAGAGACATGAATGAATTTATGGGGAGACATTCAATCTCGAGAGACACAGGAGGGAGTTTATGGGGAGACATTGAATCTCCAGAGACACAGGAATTAGGTTATGGGGAGACAGTGAATCTCCAGAGCCACAGGAGGGAGCTGATGGGGAGACATTGAATCTCTAGAGACACGAAAACGAGGTTATGGGGAGACATTGAATCTCCAGAGACACAGGAACGAGGTTATGGGGAGACATTGAATCTCCAGAGGCACAGGAACGAGGTTATGGGGAGACATTGAATCTCCAGAGACACAGTAACGAGGTTATGGGGAGACATTGAATCTCCAGAGGCACAGGAACGAGGTTATGGGGAGTCATTGATTCTCCAGAGACACAGGAACGACATAATAGGGAGACACTGAATCTCCAGAGACACAGGAACGAGGTTATGGGGAGACACTGATTCTCCAGAGACACAGGAACGAGGTTATGGGGAGAAACTGAATCTCCAGAGACACAGGAATGAGGTTAAGTTGAGAGATTGAATGTCCAGAGACACAGGAATGAGGATATGGGGAGACATTGAATCCCCAGAGAAACTTGAACGAGGTTATGGGGAGACACTGAATCTCCAGAGCCACAGGAGGGAGCTGATGGGGAGACACTGAATCTCTGGAGACACGAAAACGAAGTTATGGGGAGACATTGAATCTCCAGAGAGACAAGAACGAGGTTATGGGGAGACAGTGAATCTCGAGAGACACAGCAGGGAGTTTATGCAGAGCCATTGAATCTCCAGAGACACAGGAACGAGGTTATGGGGAGACATTGAATCTTCAGAGATACAGGAGGGAGGTTATGGTGAGACACTGATCCTTGAGAGACACAGGAACGAGGTTATGGGGCGACATTGAATCTCCAGAGACACAGGAATGAGGTTATGGGGAGACATTGAATCTCCAGAGACACAGGAACGAATTATTGGGAGACATTGAATCTCCAGAGACACAGGAGGCAGGTTATGGGGAGGCACTGCATCTCGAGAGACACAGTAACAAGGTTATTGGGAGTCATTGAATCTCCAGAGACACAGCAGGGAGGTTATGGTGAGACACTGATCCTTGAGAGACACTGGAACGAGGTTATGGGGAGACTCTGCATCTCCAGACAGACAGGAATGAGGTTATGGGGATAATTTAAATCTACAGAGACACAGCAGGGAGGTTATGGGGAGACATTGACACTCCTGAGAGACAGGAACGAGGTTATGGGGAGACATTGAAACTCCAGAGACAGAGGAGGGAGGTTATGGGGAGACAGTGAATCTCCAGAGACACAGGCACGTGGTTATGGGGTGACAGTGAATCTCCAGAGACTCAGGAACGAGGATATGTGGAGACATTGAATCTTAAGAGACACAGGAACGAGGTTATGGGGAGACATTGAATCTCCAGATACACACGAACGAGGTTATGGGGAGACTCTGAATCTCCAGAGAAACAGGAACGAGTTTATGGGGAGACATTGCAATTCCATAGACACAGGAGGGAGGTTATGGGGAGACTCTGCATTCCAGACAGACAGGAACGAGGTTATGGGGAGACTTTGGATCTCCAGAGAGACATGAATGAGATTATGGGGAGACATTGAATCTCGAGATACACAGGAGGGAGGTTATGGGGAGACATTGAATCTCAGGAGGCACAGGAACGAGGTTATGATGAGACATTGAATCTCCAGAGGCACAGGAACGACTTATTGGGAGACATTGAATCTCCAGTGACAAAGGAGGGAGATTATTGGGAGACATTGAATCTCGAGAGGCACAGGAACGGGGTTATGGGGAGACATTGAATCTCCAGAGACACAGGGACGTGATTATGGGGAGACATTGAATCTCAAGACACACAGGAACGAGGTTATGGGGAGAGATGAAATCTTCAGAGACACAGTAACGAGTTTATGGGGAGTCATTGATTCTCCAGAGACACAGGAACGACATAATGGGGAGACACTGAATCTCCAGATACACAGGAACGAGGATATGTGGAGACATTGAATCTTAAGAGACACAGGAACGAGGTTATGGGGAGACATTGAATCTCCAGATATACACGAATGAGGTTATGGGGAGACATTGAATCTCTAGAAAAACTGGAGGGTGGTTATGGGGAAGCACTGCATCTCGAGAGACACAGTAACAAGGTTATTGGGAGTCATTGAATCTCCAGAGACACAGCAGGGAGGTTATGGTGAGACACTGATCCTTGAGAGACACTGGAACGAGGTTATGGGGAGACATTGAATCTCCAGAGTCACAGGAACGAGGTTATGATGAGTCATTGAATCTCCAGAGACACAGGAAAGAGTTATTGGGAGACATTGAATCTCGAGAGACACAGGAGGGAGGTTATGGGGAGACATTGAATCTCGAAAGGCACAGGAACGAGGTTATGGGGAGACATTGAATCTCCAGAGACACAGGGACGTGATTATGGTGAGACATTGAATCTCAAGACACACAAGAACGAGGTTCTGGGGAGAGATGAAATCTTCAGCGGTACAGGAACGAGGTTATGGGGAGACATTGAATCTCGACAGACACAGTAACGAGGTTATGGGGAGACATTGAATATACAGAGGCACAGGAACGAGTTTATGGGGAGTCATTGATTCTCCAGAGACACAGGAACGACATAATGGGGAGACACTGAATCTCCAGATATACAGGAACGAGATTATGGGGGACACTGATTCTCCAGAGACACAGGAATGAGTTTATGGGGAGAGATTGAATGTCCAGAGACACAGGAACCAGGATATGGGGAGACATTGAATCCCCAGAGAAACTTGAACGAGGTTATGGGGAGACACTGAATCTCCAGAGACACAGGAGAGAGTTTATTGGGAGACGCTGCATTCCAAAGAGGCAGGAACAAGGTTATGGGGAGACATTGAATCTCCATAGAGACATGAATGAATTTATGGGGAGACATTCAATCTCGAGAGACACAGGAGGGAGTTTATGGGGAGACATTGAATCTCCAGAGACACAGGAATTAGGTTATGCGGAGACAGTGAATCTCCAGAGCCACAGGAGGGAGCTGATGGGGAGACATTGAATCTCTAGAGACACGAAAACGAGGTTATGGGGAGACATTGAATCTCCAGAGACACAGGAACGAGGTTATGGGGAGACATTGAATCTCCAGAGACACAGGAACGAGGTTATGGGGCGACATTGAATCTCCAGAGACACAGTAACGAGGTTATGATGAGACATTGAATCTCCAGAGGCACAGGAACGCGTTATTGGGAGACATTGAATCTCGAGAGACACAGGAGGGAGGTTATGGGGAGACATTGAATCTCGAAAGGCACAGGAATGAGGTTATGGGGAGACTTTAAATCTACAGAGACACAGCAGGGAGGTTATGGGGAGACATTGACACTCCTGAGAGACAGGAACGAGGTTATGGGGAGACATTGACACTCCAGAGACAGAGGAGGGAGGTTATGGGGAGACAGTGAATCTCCAGAGATACAGGCACGTGGTTATGGGGTGACAGTGAATCTCCAGAGACTCTGGAACGAGGATATGTGGAGACATTGAATCTTAAGAGACAGAGGAACGAGGTTATGGGGAGACATTGAATCTCCAGATACACACGAACGAGGTTATGGGGAGACTCTGAATCTCCAGAGACACAGGAGAGAGTTTATTGGGAGACGCTGCATTCCAAAGAGGCAGGAACGAGGTTATGGGGAGACATTGAATCTCCATAGAGACATGAATGAATTTATGGGGAGACATTCAATCTCGAGAGACACAGGAGGGAGTTTATGGGGAGACATTGAATCTCCAGAGACACAGGAATGAGTTTATGGGGAGAGATTGAATGTCCAGAGACACAGGAACCAGGATATGGGGAGACATTGAATCCCCAGAGAAACTTGAACGAGGTTATGGGGAGACACTGAATCTCCAGAGACACAGGAGAGAGTTTATTGGGAGACGCTGCATTCCAAAGAGGCAGGAACAAGGTTATGGGGAGACATTGAATCTCCATAGAGACATCAATGAATTTATGGGGAGACATTCAATCTCGAGAGACACAGGAGGGAGTTTATGGGGAGACATTGAATCTCCAGAGACACAGGAATTAGGTTATGCGGAGACAGTGAATCTCCAGAGCCACAGGAGGGAGCTGATGGGGAGACATTGAATCTCTAGAGACACGAAAACGAGGTTATGGGGAGACATTGAATCTCCAGAGACACAGGAACGAGGTTATGGGGAGACATTGAATCTCCAGAGACACAGGAACGAGGTTATGGGGCGACATTGAATCTCCAGAGACACAGTAACGAGGTTATGATGAGACATTGAATCTCCAGAGGCACAGGAACGCGTTATTGGGAGACATTGAATCTCGAGAGACACAGGAGGGAGGTTATGGGGAGACATTGAATCTCGAAAGGCACAGGAATGAGGTTATGGGGAGACTTTAAATCTACAGAGACACAGCAGGGAGGTTATGGGGAGACATTGACACTCCTGAGAGACAGGAACGAGGTTATGGGGAGACATTGAAACTCCAGAGACACAGGCACGTGGTTATGGGGTGACAGTGAATCTCCAGAGACTCAGGAACGAGGATATGTGGAGACATTGAATCTTAAGAGACAGAGGAACGAGGTTATGGGGAGACATTGAATCTCCAGATACACACGAACGAGGTTATGGGGAGACTCTGAATCTCCAGAGACACAGGAGAGAGTTTATTGGGAGACGCTGCATTCCAAAGAGGCAGGAACGAGGTTATGGGGAGACATTGAATCTCCATAGAGACATGAATGAATTTATGGGGAGACATTCAATCTCGAGAGACACAGGAGGGAGTTTATGGGGAGACATTTAATCTCCAGAGACACAGGAATTAGGTTATGGGGAGACAGTGAATCTCCAGAGCCACAGGAGGGAGCTGATGGGGAGACATTGAATCTCTAGAGACACGAAAACGAGGTTATGGGGAGACATTGAATCTCCAGAGACACAGGAACGAGGTTATGGGGAGACATTGAATCTCCAGAGGCACAGGAACGAGGTTATGGGGAGACATTGAATCTCCAGAGACACAGTAACGAGGTTATGGGGAGACATTGAATCTCCAGAGGCACAGGAACGAGGTTATGGGGAGTCATTGATTCTCCAGAGACACAGGAACGACATAATAGGGAGACACTGAATCTCCAGAGACACAGGAACGAGGTTATGGGGAGACACTGATTCTCCAGAGACACAGGAACGAGGTTATGGGGAGAAACTGAATCTCCAGAGACACAGGAATGAGGTTAAGTTGAGAGATTGAATGTCCAGAGACACAGGAATGAGGATATGGGGAGACATTGAATCCCCAGAGAAACTTGAACGAGGTTATGGGGAGACACTGAATCTCCAGAGCCACAGGAGGGAGCTGATGGGGAGACATTGAATCTCTGGAGACACGAAAACGAAGTTATGGGGAGACATTGAATCTCCAGAGAGACAAGAACGAGGTTATGGGGAGACAGTGAATCTCGAGAGACACAGCAGGGAGTTTATGCAGAGCCATTGAATCTCCAGAGACACAGGAACGAGGTTATGGGGAGACATTGAATCTTCAGAGATACAGGAGGGAGGTTATGGTGAGACACTGATCCTTGAGAGACACAGGAACGAGGTTATGGGGCGACATTGAATCTCCAGAGACACAGGAATGAGGTTATGGGGAGACATTGAATCTCCAGAGACACAGGAACGAATTATTGGGAGACATTGAATCTCCAGAGACACAGGAGGCAGGTTATGGGGAAGCACTGCATCTCGAGAGACACAGTAACAAGGTTATTGGGAGTCATTGAATCTCCAGAGACACAGCAGGGAGGTTATGGTGAGACACTGATCCTTGAGAGACACTGGAACGAGGTTATGGGGAGACTCTGCATCTCCAGACAGACAGGAATGAGGTTATGGGGATAATTTAAATCTACAGAGACACAGCAGGGTGGTTATGGGGAGACATTGACACTCCTGAGAGACAGGAACGAGGTTATGGGGAGACATTGAAACTCCAGAGACAGAGGAGGGAGGTTATGGGGAGACAGTGAATCTCCAGAGACACAGGCACGTGGTTATGGGGTGACAGTGAATCTCCAGAGACTCAGGAACGAGGATATGTGGAGACATTGAATCTTAAGAGACACAGGAACGAGGTTATGGGGAGACATTGAATCTCCAGATACACACGAACGAGGTTATGGGGAGACTCTGAATCTCCAGAGAAACAGGAACGAGTTTATGGGGAGACATTGCAATTCCATAGACACAGGAGGGAGGTTATGGGGAGACTCTGCATTCCAGGCAGACAGGAACGAGGTTATGGGGAGACTTTGGATCTCCAGAGAGACATGAATGAGATTATGGGGAGACATTGAATCTCGAGATACACAGGAGGGAGGTTATGGGGAGACATTGAATCTCAGGAGGCACAGGAACGAGGTTATGATGAGACATTGAATCTCCAGAGGCACAGGAACGACTTATTGGGAGACATTGAATCTCCAGTGACAAAGGAGGGAGATTATTGGGAGACATTGAATCTCGAGAGGCACAGGAACAGGGTTATGGGGAGACATTGAATCTCCAGAGACACAGGGACGTGATTATGGGGAGACATTGAATCTCAAGACACACAGGAACGAGGTTATGGGGAGAGATGAAATCTTCAGAGACACAGTAACGAGGTTATGGGGAGACATTGAATCTACAGAGGCACAGGAACGAGTTTATGGGGAGTCATTGATTCTCCAGAGACACAGGAACGACATAATGGGGAGACACTGAATCTCCAGATACACAAGAACGAGGATATGTGGAGACATTGAATCTTAAGAGACACAGGAACGAGGTTATGGGGAGACATTGAATCTCCAGATATACACGAATGAGGTTATGGGGAGACATTGAATCTCTAGAAAAACTGGAGGGTGGTTATGGGGAAGCACTACATCTCGAGAGACACAGTAACAAGGTTATTGGGAGTCATTGAATCTCCAGAGACACAGCAGGGAGGTTATGGTGAGACACTGATCCTTGAGAGACACTGGAACGAGGTTATGGGGAGACATTGAATCTCCAGAGTCACAGGAACGAGGTTATGATGAGTCATTGAATCTCCAGAGACACAGGAAAGAGTTATTGGGAGACATTGAATCTCGAGAGACACAGGAGGGAGGTTATGGGGAGACATTGAATCTCGAAAGGCACAGGAACGAGGTTATGGGGAGACATTGAATCTCCAGAGACACAGGGATGTGATTATGGTGAGACATTGAATCTCAAGACACACAAGAACGAGGTTCTGGGGAGAGATGAAATCTTCAGCGGTACAGGAACGAGTTTATGGGGAGTCATTGATTCTCCAGAGACACAGGAACGACATAATGGGGAGACACTGAATCTCCAGATATACAGGAACGAGATTATGGGGGACACTGATTCTCCAGAGACACAGGAATGAGTTTATGGGGAGAGATTGAATGTCCAGAGACACAGGAACCAGGATATGGGGAGACATTGAATCCCCAGAGAAACTTGAACGAGGTTATGGGGAGACACTGAATCTCCAGAGACACAGGAGAGAGTTTATTGGGAGACGCTGCATTCCAAAGAGGCAGGAACAAGGTTATGGGGAGACATTGAATCTCCATAGAGACATGAATGAATTTATGGGGAGACATTCAATCTCGAGAGACACAGGAGGGAGTTTATGGGGAGACATTGAATCTCCAGAGACACAGGAATTAGGTTATGCGGAGACAGTTAATCTCAAGAGCCACAGGAGGGAGCTGATGGGGAGACATTGAATCTCTAGAGACACGAAAACGAGGTTATGGGGAGACATTGAATCTCCAGAGACACAGGAACGAGGTTATGGGGAGACATTGAATCTCCAGAGACACAGGAACGAGGTTATGGGGCGACATTGAATCTCCAGAGACACAGTAACGAGGTTATGATGAGACATTGAATCTCCAGAGGCACAGGAACGCGTTATTGGGAGACATTGAATCTCGAGAGACACAGGAGGGAGGTTATGGGGAGACATTGAATCTCGAAAGGCACAGGAATGAGGTTATGGGGAGACTTTAAATCTACAGAGACACAGCAGGGAGGTTATGGGGAGACATTGACACTCCTGAGAGACAGGAACGAGGTTATGGGGAGACATTGAAACTCCAGAGACAGAGGAGGGAGGTTATGGGGAGACAGTGAATCTCCAGAGACACAGGCACGTGGTTATGGGGTGACAGTGAATCTCCAGAGACTCAGGAACGAGGATATGTGGAGACATTGAATCTTAAGAGACACAGGAACGAGGTTATGGGGAGACATTGAATCTCCAGATACACACGAACGAGGTTATGGGGAGACTCTGAATCTCCAGAGAAACAGGAACGAGTTTATGGGGAGACATTGCAATTCCATAGACACAGGAGGGAGGTTATGGGGAGACTCTGCATTCCAGACAGACAGGAACGATGTTATGGGGAGACTTTGGATCTCCAGAGAGACATGAATGAGATTATGGGGAGACATTGAATCTCGAGATACACAGGAGGGAGGTTATGGGGAGACATTGAATCTCAGGAGGCACAGGAACGAGGTTATGATGAGACATTGAATCTCCAGAGGCACAGGAACGACTTATTGGGAGACATTGAATCTCCAGTGACAAAGGAGGGAGATTATTGGGAGACATTGAATCTCGAGAGGCACAGGAACGAGGTTATGGGGAGACATTGAATCTCCAGAGACACAGGGACGTGATTATGGGGAGACATTGAATCTCAAGACACACAGGAACGAGGTTATGGGGAGAGATGAAATCTTCAGAGACACAGTAACGAGGTTATGGGGAGACATTGAATCTACAGAGGCACAGGAACGAGTTTATGGGGAGTCATTGATTCTCCAGAGACACAGGAACGACATAATGGGGAGACACTGAATCTCCAGATACACAGGAACGAGGATATGTGGAGACATTGAATCTTAAGAGACACAGGAACGAGGATATGTGGAGACATTGAATCTTAAGAGGCACAGGAACGACTTATTGGGAGACATTGAATCTCCAGTGACAAAGGAGGGAGATTATTGGGAGACATTGAATCTCGAGAGGCACAGGAACGAGGTTATGGGGAGACATTGAATCTCCAGAGACACAGGAACGAGGTTATGGGGAGACATTGAATCTCCAGAGGCACAGGAACGAGGTTATGGGGAGACATTGAATCTCCAGAGACACAGTAACGAGGTTATGGGGAGACATTGAATCTCCAGAGGCACAGGAACGAGGTTATGGGGAGTCATTGATTCTCCAGAGACACAGGAACGACATAATAGGGAGACACTGAATCTCCAGAGACACAGGAACGAGGTTATGGGGAGACACTGATTCTCCAGAGACACAGGAACGAGGTTATGGGGAGAAACTGAATCTCCAGAGACACAGGAATGAGGTTAAGTTGAGAGATTGAATGTCCAGAGACACAGGAATGAGGATATGGGGAGACATTGAATCCCCAGAGAAACTTGAACGAGGTTATGGGGAGACACTGAATCTCCAGAGCCACAGGAGGGAGCTGATGGGGAGACATTGAATCTCTGGAGACACGAAAACGAGGTTATGGGGAGACATTGAATCTCCAGAGAGACAAGAACGAGGTTATGGGGAGACAGTGAATCTCGAGAGACACAGCAGGGAGTTTATGCAGAGCCATTGAATCTCCAGAGACACAGGAACGAGGTTATGGGGAGACATTGAATCTTCAGAGATACAGGAGGGAGGTTATGGTGAGACACTGATCCTTGAGAGACACAGGAACGAGGTTATGGGGCGACATTGAATCTCCAGAGACACAGGAATGAGGTTATGGGGAGACATTGAATCTCCAGAGACACAGGAACGAATTATTGGGAGACATTGAATCTCCAGAGACACAGGAGGCAGGTTATGGGGAAGCACTGCATCTCGAGAGACACAGTAACAAGGTTATTGGGAGTCATTGAATCTCCAGAGACACAGCAGGGAGGTTATGGTGAGACACTGATCCTTGAGAGACACTGGAACGAGGTTATGGGGAGACTCTGCATCTCCAGACAGACAGGAATGAGGTTATGGGGATAATTTAAATCTACAGAGACACAGCAGGGAGGTTATGGGGAGACATTGACACTCCTGAGAGACAGGAACGAGGTTATGGGGAGACATTGAAACTCCAGAGACAGAGGAGGGAGGTTATGGGGAGACATTGAATCTCCAGATACACACGAACGAGGTTATGGGGAGACTCTGAATCTCCAGAGAAACAGGAACGAGTTTATGGGGAGACATTGCAATTCCATAGACACAGGAGGGAGGTTATGGGGAGACTCTGCATTCCAGACAGACAGGAACGATGTTATGGGGAGACTTTGGATCTCCAGAGAGACATGAATGAGATTATGGGGAGACATTGAATCTCGAGATACACAGGAGGGAGGTTATGGGGAGACATTGAATCTCAGGAGGCACAGGAACGAGGTTATGATGAGACATTGAATCTCCAGAGGCACAGGAACGACTTATTGGGAGACATTGAATCTCCAGTGACAAAGGAGGGAGATTATTGGGAGACATTGAATCTCGAGAGGCACAGGAACGAGGTTATGGGGAGACATTGAATCTCCAGAGACACAGGGACGTGATTATGGGGAGACATTGAATCTCAAGACACACAGGAACGAGGTTATGGGGAGAGATGAAATCTTCAGAGACACAGTAACGAGGTTATGGGGAGACATTGAATCTACAGAGGCACAGGAACGAGTTTATGGGGAGTCATTGATTCTCCAGAGACACAGGAACGACATAATGGGGAGACACTGAATCTCCAGATACGCAGGAACGAGGATATGTGGAGACATTGAATCTTAAGAGACACAGGAACGAGGTTATGGGGAGACATTGAATCTCCAGATATACACGAATGAGGTTATGGGGAGACATTGAATCTCTAGAAAAACTGGAGGGTGGTTATGGGGAGACTCTGAATCTCCAGAGAAACAGGAACGAGTTTATGGGGAGACATTGTAATTCCATAGACACAGGAGGGAGGTTATGGGGAGACTCTGCATTCCAGACAGACAGGAACGAGTTATTGGGAGAGATGAAATCTTCAGAGGCACAGGAACGAGGTTATGGGGAGATATTGAATCTCTACAGACACAGTAACGAGGTTATGGGGAGACATTGAATCTACAGAGGCACAGGAACGAGTTTATGGGGAGTCATTGATTCTCCAGAGACACAGGAACGACATAATGGGGAGACACTGAATCTCCAGATACACAGGAACGAGGATATGTGGAGACATTGAATCTTAAGAGACACAGGAACGAGGTTATGGGGAGACATTGAATCTCCAGAGACACAGGAACGAGTTTATGGGGAAAGAATGAATGTCCAGAGACACAGGAAACAGGATATGGGGAGACATTGAATCCCCAGAGAAACTTGAACGAGGTTATGGGGAGACACTGAATCTCCAGAGACACAGGAGAGAGTTTATTGGGAGACGCTGCATTCCAAAGAGGCAGGAACGAGGTTATGGGGAGACATTGAATCTCCATAGAGACATGAATGAATTTATGGGGAGACATTCAATCTCGAGAGACACAGGAGGGAGTTTATGGGGAGACATTGAATCTCCAGAGACACAGGAATTAGGTTATGGGGAGACAGTGAATCTCCAGAGCCACAGGAGGGAGCTGATGGGGAGACATTGAATCTCCAGAGACACAGTAACGAGGTTATGGGGAGACATTGAATCTCCAGAGGCACAGGAACGAGGTTATGGGGAGTCATTGATTCTCCAGAGACACAGGAACAACATAATAGGGAGACACTGAATCTCCAGAGACACAGGAACGAGGTTATGGGGAGACACTGATTCTCCAGAGACACAGGAACGAGGTTATGGGGAGAAACTGAATCTCCAGAGACACAGGAATGAGGTTAAGTTGAGAGATTGAATGTCCAGAGACACAGGAATGAGGATATGGGGAGACATTGAATCCCCAGAGAAACTTGAACGAGGTTATGGGGAGACACTGAATCTCCAGAGCCACAGGAGGGAGCTGATGGGGAGACATTGAATCTCTGGAGACACGAAAACGAAGTTATGGGGAGACATTGAATCTCCAGAGAGACAAGAACGAGGTTATGGGGAGACAGTGAATCTCGAGAGACACAGCAGGGAGTTTATGCAGAGCCATTGAATCTCCAGAGACACAGGAACGAGGTTATGGGGAGACATTGAATCTTCAGAGATACAGGAGGGAGGTTATGGTGAGACACTGATCCTTGAGAGACACAGGAACGAGGTTATGGGGCGACATTGAATCTCCAGAGACACAGGAATGAGGTTATGGGGAGACATTGAATCTCCAGAGACACAGGAACGAATTATTGGGAGACATTGAATCTCCAGAGACACAGGAGGCAGGTTATGGGGAAGCACTGCATCTCGAGAGACACAGTAACAAGGTTATTGGGAGTCATTGAATCTCCAGAGACACAGCAGGGAGGTTATGGTGAGACACTGATCCTTGAGAAACACTGGAACGAGGTTATGGGGAGACTCTGCATCTCCAGACAGACAGGAATGAGGTTATGGGGATAATTTAAATCTACAGAGACACAGCAGGGAGGTTATGGGGAGACATTGACACTCCTGAGAGACAGGAACGAGGTTATGGGGAGACATTGAAACTCCAGAGACAGAGGAGGGAGGTTATGGGGAGACAGTGAATCTCCAGAGACACAGGCACGTGGTTATGGGGTGACAGTGAATCTCCAGAGACTCAGGAACGAGGATATGTGGAGACATTGAATCTTAAGAGACACAGGAACGAGGTTATGGGGAGACATTGAATCTCCAGATACACACGAACGAGGTTATGGGGAGACTCTGAATCTCCAGAGAAACAGGAACGAGTTTATGGGGAGACATTGCAATTCCATAGACACAGGAGTGAGGTTATGGGGAGACTCTGCATTCCAGACAGACAGGAACGATGTTATGGGGAGACTTTGGATCTCCAGAGAGACATGAATGAGATTATGGGGAGACATTGAATCTCGAGATACACAGGAGGGAGGTTATGGGGAGACATTGAATCTCAAGAGGCACAGGAACGAGGTTATGATGAGACATTGAATCTCCAGAGGCACAGGAACGACTTATTGGGAGACATTGAATCTCCAGTGACAAAGGAGGGAGATTATTGGGAGACATTGAATCTCGAGAGGCACAGGAACGAGGTTATGGGGAGACATTGAATCTCCAGAGACACAGGGACGTGATTATGGGGAGACATTGAATCTCAAGACACACAGGAACGAGGTTATGGGGAGAGATGAAATCTTCAGAGACACAGTAACGAGGTCATGGGGAGACATTGAATCTCGACAGACACAGTAACGAGGTTATGGGGAGACATTGAATCTACAGAGGCACAGGAACGAGTTTATGGGGAGTCATTGATTCTCCAGAGGCACAGGAACGACATAATGGGGAGACACTGAATCTCCAGATACACAGGAACGAGGATATGTGGAGACATTGAATCTTAAGAGACACAGGAACGAGGTTATGGGGAGACATTGAATCTCCAGATATACACGAATGAGGTTATGGGGAGACATTGAATCTCCAGAAAAACTGGAGGGTGGTTATGGGGAGACTCTGAATCTCCAGAGAAACAGGAACGAGTTTATGGGGAGACATTGTAATTCCATAGACACAGGAGGGAGGTTATGGGGAGACTCTGCATTCCAGACAGACAGGAACGAGGTTATGGGGAGACTTTGGATCTCCAGAGAGACATGAATGAGATTATGGGGAGACATTGAATCTCGAGAGACACAGGAGGGAGGTTATGGGGAGACATTGAATCTCGAGAGGCACAGGAACGACATAATGGGGAGACACTGAATCTCCAGATACACAGGAACGAGGATATGTGGAGACATTGAATCTTAAGAGACACAGGAACGAGGTTATGGGGAGACATTGAATCTCCAGATATACACGAATGAGGTTATGGGGAGACATTGAATCTCCAGAGACACAGGAATTAGGTTATGGGGAGACAGTGAATCTCCAGAGCCACAGGAGGGAGCTGATGGGGAGACATTGAATCTCTAGAGACACGAAAACGAGGTTATGGGGAGACATTGAATCTCCAGAGACACAGGAACGAGGTTATGGGGAGACATTGAATCTCCAGAGGTACAGGAACGAGGTTATGGGGAGACATTGAATCTCCAGAGACACAGTAACGAGGTTATGGGGAGACATTGAATCTCCAGAGGCACAGGAACGAGGTTATGGGGAGTCATTGATTCTCCAGAGACACAGGAACGACATAATAGGGAGACACTGAATCTCCAGAGACACAGGAACGAGGTTATGGGGAGACACTGATTCTCCAGAGACACAGGAACGAGGTTATGGGGAGAAACTGAATCTCCAGAGACACAGGAATGAGGTTAAGTTGAGAGATTGAATGTCCAGAGACACAGGAATGAGGATATGGGGAGACATTGAATCCCCAGAGAAACTTGAACGTGGTTATGGGGAGACACTGAATCTCCAGAGCCACAGGAGGGAGCTGATGGGGAGACATTGAATCTCTGGAGACACGAAAACGAGGTTATGGGGAGACATTGAATCTCCAGAGAGACAAGAACGAGGTTATGGGGAGACAGTGAATCTCGAGAGACACAGCAGGGAGTTTATGCAGAGCCATTGAATCTCCAGAGACACAGGAACGAGGTTATGGGGAGACATTGAATCTCCAGATATACACGAATGAGGTTATGGGGAGACATTGAATCTCTAGAAAAACTGGAGGGTGGTTATGGGGAGACTCTGAATCTCCAGAGAAACAGGAACGAGTTTATGGGGAGACATTGTAATTCCATAGACACAGGAGGGAGGTTATGGGGAGACTCTGCATTCCAGACAGACAGGAACGAGTTATTGGGAGAGATGAAATCTTCAGAGGCACAGGAACGAGGTTATGGGGAGACATTGAATCTCTACAGACACAGTAACGAGGTTATGGGGAGACATTGAATCTACAGAGGCACAGGAACGAGTTTATGGGGAGTCATTGATTCTCCAGAGACACAGGAACGACATAATGGGGAGACACTGAATCTCCAGATACACAGGAACGAGGATATGTGGAGACATTGAATCTTAAGAGACACAGGAACGAGGTTATGGGGAGACATTGAATCTCCAGAGACACAGGAACGAGTTTATGGGGAAAGAATGAATGTCCAGAGACACAGGAAACAGGATATGGGGAGACATTGAATCCCCAGAGAAACTTGAACGAGGTTATGGGGAGACACTGAATCTCCAGAGACACAGGAGAGAGTTTATTGGGAGACGCTGCATTCCAAAGAGGCAGGAACGAGGTTATGGGGAGACATTGAATCTCCATAGAGACATGAATGAATTTATGGGGAGACATTCAATCTCGAGAGACACAGGAGGGAGTTTATGGGGAGACATTGAATCTCCAGAGACACAGGAATTAGGTTATGGGGAGACAGTGAATCTCCAGAGCCACAGGAGGGAGCTGATGGGGAGACATTGAATCTCTAGAGACACGAAAACGAGGTTATGGGGAGACATTGAATCTCCAGAGACACAGGAACGAGGTTATGGGGAGACATTGAATCTCCAGAGGCACAGGAACGAGGTTATGGGGAGACATTGAATCTCCAGAGACACAGTAACGAGGTTATGGGGAGACATTGAATCTCCAGAGGCACAGGAACGAGGTTATGGGGAGTCATTGATTCTCCAGAGACACAGGAACGACATAATAGGGAGACACTGAATCTCCAGAGACACAGGAACGAGGTTATGGGGAGACACTGATTCTCCAGAGACACAGGAACGAGGTTATGGGGAGAAACTGAATCTCCAGAGACACAGGAATGAGGTTAAGTTGAGAGATTGAATGTCCAGAGACACAGGAATGAGGATATGGGGAGACATTGAATCCCCAGAGAAACTTGAACGAGGTTATGGGGAGACACTGAATCTCCAGAGCCACAGGAGGGAGCTGATGGGGAGACATTGAATCTCTGGAGACACGAAAACGAGGTTATGGGGAGACATTGAATCTCCAGAGAGACAAGAACGAGGTTATGGGGAGACAGTGAATCTCGAGAGACACAGCAGGGAGTTTATGCAGAGCCATTGAATCTCCAGAGACACAGGAACGAGGTTATGGGGAGACATTGAATCTTCAGAGATACAGGAGGGAGGTTATGGTGAGACACTGATCCTTGAGAGACACAGGAACGAGGTTATGGGGCGACATTGAATCTCCAGAGACACAGGAATGAGGTTATGGGGAGACATTGAATCTCCAGAGACACAGGAACGAATTATTGGGAGACATTGAATCTCCATAGACGCAGGAGGCAGGTTATGGGGAAGCACTGCATCTCGAGAGACACAGTAACAAGGTTATTGGGAGTCATTGAATCTCCAGAGACACAGCAGGGAGGTTATGGTGAGACACTGATCCTTGAGAGACACTGGAACGAGGTTATGGGGAGACTCTGCATCTCCAGACAGACAGGAATGAGGTTATGGGGATAATTTAAATCTACAGAGACACAGCAGGGAGGTTATGGGGAGACATTGACACTCCTGAGAGACAGGAACGAGGTTATGGGGAGACATTGAAACTCCAGAGACAGAGGAGGGAGGTTATGGGGAGACAGTGAATCTCCAGAGACACAGGCACGTGGTTATGGGGTGACAGTGAATCTCCAGAGACTCAGGAACGAGGATATGTGGAGACATTGAATCTTAAGAGACACAGGAACGAGGTTATGGGGAGACATTGAATCTCCAGATACACACGAACGAGGTTATGGGGAGACTCTGAATCTCCAGAGAAACAGGAACGAGTTTATGGGGAGACATTGTAATTCCATAGACACAGGAGGGAGGTTATGGGGAGACTCTGCATTCCAGACAGACAGGAACGAGGTTATGGGGAGACTTTGGATCTCCAGAGAGACATGAATGAGATTATGGGGAGACATTGAATCTCCAGAGACACAGGAACGAATTATTGGGAGACATTGAATCTCCAGAGACACAGGAGGCAGGTTATGGGGAAGCACTGCATCTCGAGAGACACAGTAACAAGGTTATTGGGAGTCATTGAATCTCCAGAGACACAGCAGGGAGGTTATGGTGAGACACTGATCATTGAGAGACACTGGAACGAGGTTATGGGGAGACTCTGCATCTCCAGACAGACAGGAATGAGGTTATGGGGATAATTTAAATCTACAGAGACACAGCAGGGAGGTTATGGGGAGACATTGACACTCCTGAGAGACAGGAACGAGGTTATGGGGAGACATTGAAACTCCAGAGACAGAGGAGGGAGGTTATGGGGAGACAGTGAATCTCCAGAGACACAGGCACGTGGTTATGGGGTGACAGTGAATCTCCAGAGACTCAGGAACGAGGATATGTTGAGACATTGAATCTTAAGAGACACAGGAACGAGGTTATGGGGAGACATTGAATCTCCAGATACACACGAACGAGGTTATGGGGAGACAGTGAATCTCGAGAGACACAGCAGGGAGTTTATGCAGAGCCATTGAATCTCCAGAGACACAGGAACGAGGTTATGGGGAGACATTGAATCTTCAGAGATACAGGAGGGAGGTTATGGTGAGACACTGATCCTTGAGAGACACAGGAACGAGGTTATGGGGCGACATTGAATCTCCAGAGACACAGGAATGAGGTTATGGGGAGACATTGAATCTCCAGAGACACAGGAACGAATTATTGGGAGACATTGAATCTCCAGAGACACAGGAGGCAGGTTATGGGGAAGCACTGCATCTCGAGAGACACAGTAACAAGGTTATTGGGAGTCATTGAATCTCCAGAGACACAGCAGGGAGGTTATGGTGAGACACTGATCCTTGAGAGACACTGGAACGAGGTTATGGGGAGACTCTGCATCTCCAGACAGACAGGAATGAGGTTATGGGGAGACTTTAAATCTACAGAGACACAGCAGGGAGGTTATGGGGAGACATTGACACTCCTGAGAGACAGGAACGAGGTTATGGGGAGACATTGAAACTCCAGAGACAGAGGAGGGAGGTTATGGGGAGACAGTGAATCTCCAGAGACACAGGCACGTGGTTATGGGGTGACAGTGAATCTCCAGAGACTCAGGAACGAGGATATGTGGAGACATTGAATCTTAAGAGACACAGGAACGAGGTTATGGGGAGACATTGAATCTCCAGATACACACGAACGAGGTTATGGGGAGACTCTGAATCTCCAGAGAAACAGGAACGAGTTTATGGGGAGACATTGCAATTCCATAGACACAGGAGGGAGGTTATGGGGAGACTCTGCATTCCAGACAGACAGGAACGAGGTTATGGGGAGACTTTGGATCTCCAGAGAGACATGAATGAGATTATGGGGAGACATTGAATCTCCAGCGACACAGGAACGAATTATTGGGAGACATTGAATCTCCAGAGACACAGGAGGCAGGTTATGGGGAAGCACTGCATCTCGAGAGACACAGTAACAAGGTTATTGGGAGTCATTGAATCTCCAGAGACACAGCAGGGAGGTTATGGTGAGACACTGATCATTGAGAGACACTGGAACGAGGTTATGGGGAGACTCTGCATCTCCAGACAGACAGGAATGAGGTTATGGGGATAATTTAAATCTACAGAGACACAGCAGGGAGGTTATGGGGAGACATTGACACTCCTGAGAGACAGGAACGAGGTTATGGGGAGACATTGAAACTCCAGAGACAGAGGAGGGAGGTTATGGGGAGACAGTGAATCTCCAGAGACACAGGCACGTGGTTATGGGGTGACAGTGAATCTCCAGAGACTCAGGAACGAGGATATGTGGAGACATTGAATCTTAAGAGACACAGGAACGAGGTTATGGGGAGACATTGAATCTCCAGATACACACGAACGAGGTTATGGGGAGACTCTGAATCTCCAGAGAAACAGGAACGAGTTTATGGGGAGACATTGCAATTCCATAGACACAGGAGGGAGGTTATGGGGAGACTCTGCATTCCAGACAGACAGGAACGAGGTTATGGGGAGACTTTGGATCTCCAGAGAGACATGAATGAGATTATGGGGAGACATTGAATCTCGAGATACACAGGAGGGAGGTTATGGGGAGACATTGAATCTCAGGAGGCACAGGAACGAGGTTATGATGAGACATTGAATCTCCAGAGGCACAGGAACGACTTATTGGGAGACATTGAATCTCCAGTGACAAAGGAGGGAGATTATTGGGGGACATTGAATCTCGAGAGGCACAGGAACGAGGTTATGGGGAGACATTGAATCTCCAGAGACACAGGGACGTGATTATGGGGAGACATTGAATCTCAAGACACACAGGAACGAGGTTATGGGGAGAGATGAAATCTTCAGAGACACAGTAACGAGGTTATGGGGAGACATTGAATCTCGACAGACACAGTAACGAGGTTATGGGGAGACATTGAATCTCCAGATACACAGGAACGAGGATATGTGGAGACATTGAATCTTAAGAGACACAGGAACGAGGTTATGGGGAGACATTGAATCTCCAGATATACACGAATGAGGTTATGGGGAGACATTGAATCTCCAGAAAAACTGGAGGGTGGTTATGGGGAGACTCTGAATCTCCAGAGAAACAGGAACGAGTTTATGGGGAGACATTGTAATTCCATAGACACAGGAGGGAGGTTATGGGGAGACTCTGCATTCCAGACAGACAGGAACGAGGTTATGGGGAGACTTTGGATCTCCAGAGAGACATGAATGAGATTATGGGGAGACATTGAATCTCGAGAGACACAGGAGGGAGGTTATGGGGAGACATTGAATCTCGAGAGGCACAGGAACGACATAATGGGGAGACACTGAATCTCCAGATACACAGGAACGAGGATATGTGGAGACATTGAATCTTAAGAGACACAGGAACGAGGTTATGGGGAGACATTGAATCTCCAGATATACACGAATGAGGTTATGGGGAGACATTGAATCTCCAGAAAAACTGGAGGGTGGTTATAGGGAGACTCTGAATCTCCAGAGAAACAGGAACGAGTTTAAGGGGAGACATTGTAATTCCATAGACACCGGAGGGAGGTTATGGGGAGACTCTGCATTCCAGACAGACAGGAACGAGGTTATTCGGAGACTTTGGATCTCCAGAGAGACATGAATGAAATTATGGGGAGACATTGAATCTCTAGAGACACAGGAGGGAGGTTATGGGGAGACATTGAATCTCGAGATGCACAGGAACGAGGTTATGATGAGACATTGAATCTCCAGAGGCACAGGAACGAGTTATTGGGAGACATTGAATCTCGAGAGACACAGCAGGGAGGTTATGGGGAGACATTGAATCTCGAGAGGCACAGGAACGAGGTTATGGGGAGACATTGAATCTCCAGAGACACAGGGACGTGATTATGGGGAGACATTGAATCTCAAGACACACAGGAACGAGGTTATGGGGAGAGATGAAATCTTCAGCGGCACAGGAATGAGGTTATGGGGAAACATTGAATCTCGACAGACACAGTAACGAGGTTATGGGGAGACATTGAATCTACAGAGGCACAGGAACGAGTTTATAGGGAGTCATTGATTCTCCAGAGACACAGGAACGACATAATGGGGAGACACTGAATCTCCAGATACACAGGAACGAGGTTATGGGGAGACACTGATTCTCCAGAGACACAGGAACGAGGTTATGGGGAGACATTGGATCTCCAGAGAGACATGAATGAGATTATGGGGAGACATTGAATCTCGAGAGATACAGGAGGGAGGTTATGGGGAGACATTGAATCTCGAGAGGCACAGGAACGAGGTTATGATGAGACATTGAATCTCCAGAGGCACAGGAACGAGTTATTGGGAGACATTGAATCTCGAGAGACACAGGAGGGAGGTTATGGGGAGACATTGAATATCGACAGACACAGTAACGAGGTTATGGGGAGACATTGAATATACAGAGGCACAGGAACGAGTTTATGGGGAGTCATTGACTCTCCAAAGACACAGGAACGACATAACGGGGAGACACTGAATCTCCAGATACACAGGAACGAGGTTATGGGGAGACACTGATTCTCCAGAGACACAGGAACGAGGTTATAGGGAGACACTGAATCTCCAGAGACACAGGAATGAGTTTATGGGGAGAGATTGAATGTCCAGAGACACAGGAACCAGGATATGGGGAGACATTGAATCCCCAGAGAAACTTGAACGAGGTTATGGGGAGACACTGAATCTCCAGAGACACCGGAGAGAGTTTATTGGGAGACGCTGCATTCCAAAGAGGCAGGAACGAGGTTATGGGGAGACATTGAATCTCCATAGAGACATGAATGAATTTATGGGGAGACATTGAATCTTCAGAGACACAGGAGGGAGGTTATGGTGAGACACTGATCCTTGAGAGACACAGGAACGAGGTTATGGGGAGACATTGAATCTCCAGAAACACAGGAATGAGGTTATGGGGAGACATTGAATCTCCAGAGACACAGGAACGAGTTATTGGGAGACATTGAATCTCCAGAGACACAGCAGGGAGGTTATGGTGAGACACTGATCCTTGAGAGACACAGTAACAAGGTTATGAGGAGACATTGAATCTCCAGATGCACAGGAACGAGTTATTGGGAGACATTGAATCTCCAGAGACACAGGAACGAGGTTATGGGGAGACACTGAATCTCCAGACAGACAGGAATGAGGTTATGGGGAGACTTTAAATCTACAGAGACACAGCAGGGAGGTTATGGGGAGACATTGACACTCCTGAGAGACAGGAACGAGGTTATGGGGAGACATTGAAACTCCAGAGACAGAGGAGGGAGGTTATGGGGAGACAGTGAACTCCAGAGACACAGGAACGAGGATATGTGGAGACATTGAATCTTAAGAGACACAGGAACGAGGTTATGGGGAGACATTGAATCTCCAGATACACACGAACGAGGTTATGGGGAGACTCTGAATCTGCAGAGAAACAGGAACGAGTTTATGGGGAGACATTGTAATTCCATAGACACAGGAGGGAGGTTATGGGGAGACTCTGCATTCCAGACAGACAGGAACGAGGTTATTCGGAGACTTTGGATCTCCAGAGAGACATGAATGAGATTATGGGGAGACATTGAATATCGACAGACACAGTAACGAGGTTATGGGGAGACATTGAATATACAGAGGCACAGGAACGAGTTTATGAGGAGTCATTGATTCTCCAAAGACACAGGAACGACATAATGGGGAGACACTGAATCTCCAGATACACAGGAACGAGGTTATGGGGAGACACTGATTCTCCAGAGACACAGGAACGAGGTTATAGGGAGACACTGAAACTCCAGAGACACAGGAATGAGTTTATGGGGAGAGATTGAATGTCCAGAGACACAGGAACCAGGATATGGGGAGACATTGAATCCCCAGAGAAACTTGAACGAGGTTATTGGGAGACACTGAATCTCCAGAGACACAGCAGGGAGGTTATGGTGAGACACTGATCCTTGAGAGACACAGTAACAAGGTTATGAGGAGACATTGAATCTCCAGATGCACAGGAACGAGTTATTGGGAGACATTGAATCTCCAGAGACACAGGAACGAGGTTATGGGGAGACACTGAATCTCCAGACAGACAGGAATGAGGTTATGGGGAGACTTTAAATCTACAGAGACACAGCAGGGAGGTTATGGGGAGACATTGACACTCCTGAGAGACAGGAACGAGGTTATGGGGAGACATTGAAACTCCAGAGACAGAGGAGGGAGGTTATGGGGAGACATTCAATCTCCAGAGACACAGGAACGAGGATATGTGGAGACATTGAATCTTAAGAGACACAGGAACGAGGTTATGGGGAGAAACTGAATCTCCAGAGACACAGGAATGTGGTTAAGTTGAGAGATTGAATGTCCAGAGACACAGGAATGAGGATATGGGGAGACATTGAATCCCCAGAGAAACTTGAACGAGGTTATGGGGAGACACTGAATCTCCAGAGCCACAGGAGGGAGCTGATGGGGAGACATTGAATCTCTGGAGACACGAAAACGAGGTTATGGGGAGACATTGAATCTCCAGAGAGACAAGAACGAGGTTATGGGGAGACAGTAAATCTCGAGAGACACAGGAGGGAGGTTATGGGGAGACATTGAATATCGACAGACACAGTAACGAGGTTATGGGGAGACATTGAATATACAGAGGCACAGGAACGAGTTTATGGGGAGTCATTGATTCTCCAGAGACACAGGAACGAGGTTATAAGGAGACAATGAATCTCCAGAGAAACAGGAACGAGGTTATGGGGAGACTTTTAATCTCCATAGACACAGGAGGGTGGTTATGCTGAGACACTGATCCTTGAGAGACACAGGAACGAGGTTATGACTAGACATTCAATCTCCAGAGGAACAGGAATGAGTTACTGGGAGACATTGAATCTCCAGAGACACAGGGACGAGGTAATGGGGAGACACTGATTCTCCAGAGACACAGGAAGGAGGTTATCGGGAGACATTGAATCTCCAGAGACACAGGAACCAGGTTATGGGGAGACACTGAATCTAGAGAGACACAGGAACTAGGTTATGGGGAGTCATTGATTCTCCAGAGAGACAGGAACGAGGTTATGGGGAGACACTGAATCTCCAGAGAGACAGGAATATGGTTATCGGCAGACATTGAAACTCCAGAGACACAGGAATGAGGTTATGGGGAGACATTGAATCTCCAGAGACACAGGAACGAGGTTATGGGGAGACAGTGAATCTCCAGAGAAACAGGAAGGAGGTTATCGGGAGACTTTGAATCTCCAGAGGCACACGAACGATGTTATGGGGAGACATTGAATCTCCAGAAAAACTGGAGGGTGGTTATGGGGAGACACTGAATCTCCAGAGAAACAGGAATGAGGTTATGGGGAGACACTGAATCTCCAGAGGCAGCGGAGGGTGATTATGGGGAGACATTGTATCTCCAGAGACACAGGAGGGAGGTTATGGGGAGACATTGGATCTCCAGACAGACAGGAACGAGGTTATGGGGAGACATTGGATCTCCAAAGAGACATGAACGAGGTTATGGGGAGTCATTGATTCTACAGAGACACAGGAACGAGGTAATGGGGAGATACTGAATCTCCAGAGGCACAGGGACGAGGTTATGGGGAGACACTGATTCTCCAGAGACACAGGAACGAGGTTATGGGGAGACAATGAATCTCCAGAGAAACAGGAACGAGGTTATGGGGAGACATTGAATCTCCAGAGACAGAGGAACGAGGTTATGGGGAGACATTCAACCTCCAGACAGACAGGAACGAGGTGATGGGGAGACATTGAATTACTAGAGACACGGGAACGAGGTTATGGGGAGACATCGAATCTCCAGAGACACAGGAACGAGGAAATGGGGAGACATTGAATCTCCATAGACACAGGACGGAGGTTAATGGGAGACATTGAATCTTCAGAGACACAGGAACGAGGTTATGGGGAGACATTGAATCTCGAGAGACACAGTAACGAGGTTATGGGGAGAAATTGAATCGCCAGAGGCACAGGAACTAGGTTATGGGGAGTCATTGAATCTCCAGACAGACAGGAACGAGATTATGGGGAGACATTGGATCTCTAGAGACACAGTTGGGAGGTTATGGGGAGACATTGTATCTCCAGAGACACACGAACGAGGTTATGGGGAGACATTGAACCTCCAGAAAAACAGGAGGGTGGTTATGGGGAGACACTGAATCTCCAGAGAAACATGAACGAGGTTATGGGGTGACACTGAATCTCCAGAGGCACAGGAGGGTGGTTATGGGGAGACATTGTATCTCCAGAGACACAGGAAGGAGGTTATGGGGAGACATTGGATCTCCAGACAGACAGGAATAAGGTTATGGGGAGACATTGGATCTCCAGAGATACATGAATGAGGTTATGGGGAGACATTGAATCTCGAGAGACACGGGACCGAGGTTATGGGGAGACCGTGAATCTAGATAGTCGGAGGAACGAGGTAAAGGGGAGACATTGAATCTCAAGAGACACGGGACCCTGGTTATGGGGAGACATTGAATCTCCAGAGAGACAGGAACTAGAAAATGGGGAGACATTGAATCTCGAGAGACACAGGAGGGAGGTTATGGGGAGACATTGAATCTTGAGAGGCACAGGAACGAGGTTATGGGGAGACATTGAATCTCCAGAGACACAGGAACGAGGTTATGGGGAGACATTGAATCTCCAGAGACACAGGAACGAGATTATTGCGAGACATTGAATCTCCAGAGACAGAGGAGAGTGGTTATGGTGAGACACTGATCCTTGAGAGACACAGGATCGAGGTTATGAGGAGACATTGAATCTCCAGAGGCATAGGAATGAGTTACTGGGAGACATTGAATCTCCAGGGACACAGGAGGGAGGTTATGGGGAGACACTGATTCTCCAGAGACACAGGAACGAGGTTATGGGGAGACAATGAATCTCCAGAGAAACAGGAACGAGGTAATGGGGAGACTTTGAATCTCCCGAGACACAGGAGTGTGGTTATGGTGAGACACTGATCCTTGAGAGACACAGGAAAGAGGTTATGGGCAGACATTGATTCTCGAGAGACACAGGAACGAGGTTATGGGTAGTCATTGATTCTCCAGAGACACACGAACGAGGTAATGGGGAGACACTGAATCTCCAGAGACACAGGAACGAGGTTATGGGGAGACAATGAAACTCCAGAGAAACAGGAACGAGGTTATGGGGAGACACTGTATCTCCAGAGACACAGGTGAGAGGTTATGGGGAGACACTGCATTCCAAAGAGGCAGGAACGAGGTTATGGGGAGACATTGAATCTCGAGAGACACAGGCGGGAGTTTATGGGGTGACATTGAATCTCGAGAGACACAGGAACGAGGTGATGGGGAGACACTGAATCTCGAGAAACACAGTAACGAGGCTATGGGGAGACAATCTAGAGAGAGACAGGAATGAGGTTATGTGGAGACACTGAATCTCGAGAGTGACAGGAATGAGGTTATGGGGAGACATTGAATCTCCAGAGATACAGGAACGACATTATGGGGAGACACTGAATCTCCAGAGACACAGGAGGGAGGTAATGGGGAGACATTGAATCTCCAGAGAGACAGGAACAAGGTTATGGGGAGACATTGAATCTCCAGAGATACAGGAGGGAGGTTATGGGGAGACACTGTATCTCCAGAGGCACAGGATCGATGTTCTGGGGAGACGTTGAATCTCCATAGAAACAGTACTGAGGTTATGGGGAGACACTGAATCTACCGAGACACAGGAGGGAGGTTATGGGGAGACACTGTATCTCCAGAGGCACAGGAGGGAGGTTATTGGGAGACACTGAATCTCCAGAGACACAGGAGGGAGGTTATGGGAGACACTGAATCTCCAGAGACACAGGAATGAGGTTATGGGGAGACATTGAATTTCTAGAGACACGGGAACGAGGTTATGGGGAGACATCGAATCTCCAGAGACACAGGAACGAGGAAA